>NC_133660.1:86731093-87078756 GCF_037893015.1 Macrotis lagotis
TCAACCACACCATTGTTTCCACAATGTGGCTTAGAAGACAGGTTTACTTATTGGGATAGCCCTATGATCAGCTGAAGACTCATATGATAGGGATATGACCTTTATATCTTATTAAATTTCTGTCCAGATGTGTTTTTTAAAAGCTTCCAAATAAAAAAGAACTTGAGAACTTGAATAAATGGCTTGAAGTTTACTCTAAGTTTACTAAAAATTGAATTCTTACTTATGCTATACCCACTAGAAATTTGGCAATTGTTCAGTAGTGGGCTTTTAAAAAAAAAAGAAGAGGAGGTAGGAGTTCAGGTGGCTTACTTAACATAATAACTTGTTTTTCTTAAAGCCTCCATACAATCCATTAATCTAATAAGTCTAGTGTTCCACCTTGTTTTTTTTTTTAAATAAAACTAAATGCTTGTGGGATCATGAGAAGTACAAGCACAGTTGATGGCTTTTTTATATTCCCAGGGACATTTGGACAAAATAATTTAATTAGAAGAGTGGCTAGACATGAACAAAGACAGTGACTAAGGCTAATTCTGTGACAGTCGGCCCTATTCAAATGTCCTCCTCTAGATGCTATGTTCAAGTCCAGCTGAGCATCCAAGTAGAGGGATATTATTGTATATATTTCTGTGAACAGTTATTGGGAATGGCATATGTGGCTTTTCCCTGAAGACTGGTGGGAATGTCTAAGGCTCCATTCCTTCAAAGATTTTAAAGGAATTAAATATCCTTTTGGCCATGACATTCTTTCTTAAAAAAAAATGGTCCAGGCTTATTGCCAGTGGCTAGGCTTTGCTTGAAGGAGCCTAAGCAATATTTAGCTCCTATATTACCTGAGTCATAGCTCTTCCAAATATCACAATGATAAAAAGAGTTGTATGAAGCAGCTACTGGCATGCCTGTAATGGAGAATAACCACATTATCCATTTTTTTAATCCTGTCAGAACTCAGTGATTTTCCAGATGAGCAAGCTCTGTTTCACATTAATAGAAGTATTTAACTTTTCTTTGAATCAGTTCTTCAACATGAATATCTACAACCTCTTTGTGAATTTAGTGGTAATACTTGAAAGACAAGTTATTTCCAACAATAGCTCTAAGATGTAATTATGCAAGTATTTGGAGCTGGAAATGAGGAGTCTGAGGTCCTGAGAAACTGAGTGACTTTGTCAAGATCACAGAGGTTGCAGAGTCAGAATTTCAACTCAGTTTTTCTGCCTTCAAATCTAGTGTTATTTCCCTTATATTAGACCCCTTCTTATTCAGAGTAAATGAATAGTCCTCTAGTCAGGAAGATCTCAGTTCTAATCTGGCCCCATACATTTACTAGGTTGAATGATCTTTGATAAGTCACTTAACCTCTGTTTACCTCAGCTTCTTCTTCTTCTTTCAAAAGGGGATAATAATGGTATCTCTTTCCCAGAGTTGTTGTGAGGGTCAAATGAGCTAATAATTATGTGCTGAGCATGGTGTCTACCATATTGTGATGATTATGATGATGATGATCATCATCATCATCACCACCGCCCCCCACCATCATCATTATCATCATTGTTTTATTATTTAAAACATAGTGGAAAGAGTATTTACCCTCAACCACTCACTAATTTGGACATAGCATTTCTGTAAAGCTTAGACTTACAATGCAACGATGTTGCAATATATCTCTATAATTATATTGCATTATATAAGATTATATACATTAGTTTATAATCATAAAGCATTATATAAAATGACTATTCTTATAAGATCTTAACAATTTCAACTTCTAGATTTCCATGCAAAAATTCAGAAATAGATCTATTATACTTTCCACTTGCTGAATGAACATATCTTTAATTAAAAGGAACCTCTTTCTTTAGGGAACTCCTCTCCCTCTCCTGGTCTACTCCCAAGGATAGAATAGCTTAAAATTTAAGTGCAAGGTTGACCTTAGGCAAGGCTATAAAGCCAGGGAGAGTTGTCTTTCTCTATTCATGAATAGAATGAATCTTTTTTTCTGTCCCTGTTTTTCATGATGCTTTTCTCCTAACTCTCTCAGAACTGACTTCTCCTTCCTTCTGTTAGAGAAACTTTGCTCTCAAGGAGGGATCTGGTATAATTCACTAATGCTTTAAGCGTAAATTAAACTACTGTGTCAGTTCTCCCCTACATATTTTTTAATATTAAGCCATATCTTTAATGATTCAATAAGTGAATCTATTCCTATTAAAGCCATTTCAGACATCATGCAGGTTTAGGAGAAGGCTTCCTTTAGAAAGAATTTTTTAAATTAATTACTTTTTTAAAACCACTCATCTAGTTAGGACCTTAATAGAATAGAAAGACCTCACAATTCCTATTTAAGTCTACAGCTGATTACAAGGTGTGCCTGAAATCCAACTGCAAAAGTGGCTGACTATTCTGACAAAGAGTAGGTCCAGTTCTGCTTAATTATAAAGACTTGTACTACAGTGCTACTAGATATTTCATTACTAGGCTCTCAGGATGCTCTTTCAAATTGGATCTGTAGTGAAATCTTGTCTTAAATGATAAGGAAGTTGGCTAGCTCTTCCAAATAAAACACGAATCAGAGACTACTAATACTGAGAAACAAAGACTAAAGGTCAAAAAATGAATCTCACAGTAGGTTTTACTTTTGTAGATGCAAATTTTGCAATTCCTCCTTTATTAAGAGATGCCTGACTTTCAGAATGGACCAATAGCCTTGGTGTTAGGAAAATCTGGTTCAAATTCTGCTTCCAGTAACTTATTAGCTGTGTGGTTATTGTTAGATCAACTTCTTATGTAAAACAGAAACAATAATGCCTATAGTAACCTCTTCAAAAGGTTAATGGAGTTTCAAATGAGCTAATATATAATAGAATGCTTTGCTAAACTTGGACTATACAATTATAGTTATTATAGCTTGTGGATTATAGCAGCACTAACAGCTCCTCACTTAATATTTTTAAAGAATTCATTGCTTTTTTATTCCACATTGCTACATTCATTTTAAGGTAGTTGCCCTTGGTAGAGGATTGAGAGACATACTGTTTATATTAGGAAGATAAGTCAATGGACTACAAGGTCAGGCTGGACACATTCAGAGTTATCCACAATTTCTTTGGTGAGTCAGGTAACAGATCCTAGATCATCATGTCCTAGTCAACCTAATAAATGTGCAACATGGGTTTTGCTATTTAATCCAACTCCCCCTCCATAATTAGAATGCACAGTCATATTTCTAAATTACTTTAATCTCCCATGATATTGTCATTCTTTCCTTCTACTATCTACTTTTGTAGTCCCTTTATCTTATCTCTGACATTCTTTTAAAAAATAATTCTCTAGACTTCTTTAGTTATTGAAATTCTTATCATATCTAACAGTTCCCTTGTTGGCCCAGCTGCTGTCTCAAAATATTGTCTCCTTTGGGTTTTCTCAGCTGGATCCGAATGGCTTCGGACTGTATTAGGAGCTTTTAACCTTTGGGAGGCATTTGGCAGTTCTAGTCTTTAGGACCAAGATGGGGACCAGTAAGTTGGCACAATACAAATGAGGGTTGATACTGAGGGATATGTGGAAGGACTGGAATGAAAAACACTAATGAAAAACCTAGAATGACTAGCTAAGATTGTTTACTTAGAGTTATTTCTGATCAGGTGTTGAAATACATGTTCATTTCTTTGGATTACTTGGCTAGGTCATTTCTAGAAGGGATTGAAAGGAGAAGATGAATAATAATATTCTATCACAAACTTTCACTCATTTAGTTTCCTAAGGTGATGTAATAAATCTTGGTTGGGATCTGAGATTTTTCTTTTAGATCAAATTGTTTTTTTCTTTTTAAATAAGAAAAGATTTTAGATCTGGAAGAAAACTTGGAGATCATCTTATTGAAGTCTTTTACACCATTTTAACTTTTTTGAATGAGAAAATTGAATCCTGGAGGGTTGAAGGTTACCAGCAGTTCATTCTAGAGCCATAGCTAGGGCAAAGGTCTGCTGACATCTAAAGTCAATCATTTTCAAATCTAGATAATGAAATATTTTAAAATGGATAAAATTACTAATATTAAAATAGTTTTTGTTGGCAAATTCTTGACTTAAACAGGCAACAAAGACATTCATGCCAGCAAAGTTTAATAAATAGCGTAGGGGAAATATGCTAGATTATGGAAGAAATGCAGAATGAGATGCCAATTTCTATCCTTAAGGAGTTTATACTCAAGAAGGGAGTATTAAGACTTATTTAGTATTAAACTGACCTCCTCATTTTCCTTTATATAATACCCCATATTCTAATTACCTGTATTTTCACTGACTGTCCCTCATGCCTAGATTTTTTTTTCCTTTCAGCTCTGCTTCCTAACTGCTCTGGTTTCTTTCACGTCTCAGCTAAAATCTAATCTTCCCCAAGATACCTTTCATTATCCCCTTCAGTGTTCCTATCTTCCATCTGAAATTATCTTCAATTTATCCTTAATGTTGTTTGTTCTTAGTTTTCAAAAATGACCAATGACATCTAGACTCATAAGTGAGGCATAGTTGCACAAAGTTGTCAGCCTCACTCTTTAAGAAACATCAAAGTTCAGTGGCAGGACAAAAGTTAAGATGATTGGCGATGAAAATAAATTAGTCGTCACCAATTTATCGTTTATATGTCTTGTTTGTACATAGTTGTTAACATGTTGTCTCTTCTATTAGGCTATGAGTTCCGTGAAAGCAGAAACTGTATTGCCTTTTATGGCAACCAATCAATTAGCATGGTGATGGGCATATAGTAAGCACTTAATAAATGCCTACTAAATTGAATTAATTAAACTTGTGGTACTGAGTTAAAGGGTTACTGAATCTTTAATAGAATTTATAATTATATACTTGTAAGAAAATTTAATATCCCTTTCATTTTAAGAAACTGAAATTCATTTTGGTTATATATAGGGACAGAAGACCCCAAGTCAATAAAGAGTCCTACTAAAATTAGATTAGAAAAGATTTATTGAGAGTACATTTCAGCTAGGCCTTGTAGGATGGGTAGGACTTTGCCAGATGGAGACACTGAGGGAGGACATTTCATGCTAAGGGAATGACATAAGCAAAAAGGAAGAAACAAAACTAGAATGGGTTATAGGAATAGTTGAGTAATATTCTAGTTAGGCTGAAATAAAGAATAAAATTCCCTTTTAGTTCAAGCAAAAGTTAAAACATTCTTTGGGATTATACTGTGTTGCCAAAATGGTAGTCACTGATAATTTAAGTAAAATATCATGATTGTAATTTTTTTAGAAAGATCATCTTTTTAAGGGTCTAATTTATTGAATCAGGAGAAAAAAAAGATACTAGAGGAAGAGACAGCTTTTAGAAGACTGTTGCAATAGTGTAGATGAGACTTAATGTCATAAGGCTGAATTGGTCTGGTGGCTAAGGGAATAAAAAGGAGAATAAACACAAATGATATGCAGAAGTAGAATGTACATATCACATGGCAACTGATTCAATGTAGGGATCCAAACTGGATCAGAGGAGTTAAAATTGGAAGGAATTTCAAGAATCATCTATATTTTATAAATGAGTAAATCCTGTCAGAGAGGGATTTGTGTCTAGTCCAAAATTACAAGCAGATTCGGTAATAGTCAGCAACTGAACTCAGGTTTAGAGTGTACATATTTGATCTAGATAATGTCATTGACTGGAAATATTGGACACCAAAAGAAGAGATATTTGTTGAATAAGAAAAGTAAAATGAAGAGCCTAGGGTTTTGAAACAATTTGAGAGGCAATAGGGACCTCCTTAGGGAAATGTTCAAGTGGCAGTTGGAGATGGTTAGAATCTTTGTTGAACAGTCACACATTTTGGAGTCATTCTCATAGAATAAGGAGTCTTAACCATTTTTCTGTCATATATCCTTTGGGCCCTCTGTTGAAGCTTTTGGGACTTTTCTGAGAATAATTAATTCTCAGAATTACAAAAGAATTACTTTTGGAACTGAATTACAAAAGAAACCAATCATATTGAAATAGTTATCAAATCTTTAAAAGAATGAGTTTAGGACACTCCATTAAGGATTTCTGCTCCTGAATCAAAGTTATAGTATGTGGCTAAGCCTTCCAAGGAAGGTATTGCAGAAAAGAGTAGAAGAGAGGGACATGGATAGTATCTACAGTTAGGAGATAGGAAAAAAAAGCCAGCAAAAGATACAGGAGATTGATCAGAGTAGCAGGAAATAATTGGCAGCCAAGAGTATATGAGTAGATCTGAAACAAGACTGGTAAAGAAACACGTGCTTTACAAAAGACAAAGTCATTATGTGTCAGTAATTAGGGAATTAAAAAGCAAAAGAATTAGGCTATTAACCTGGAATGAAAAATTCAAGCCTTGAATTCACAAGTCAGGCATCTCAGGGACTGTGGAACCCTGAGGGCTTAGATTGAGTAAATTGGTTGAGGAATAGTTAAAAGTCAAAGGAATATGTTGAAGATGCTTTGGGGAAATTAGGCTTTCCTATTCCAGAGACCTGTATTTCCATTCCCACTCCCACAACAGCATCAGTTGATTTCCTGTTTAATTGCAGTCTCCTATTCACTCAGCTACCTTCTACAAGTCATGAACTCATAGAGAGAAGGAGAGAATTGCAATAGGAATTTGCTGGTGTGAGGGAACTCCATTGAGGGAATAATAGGGTTGGAGTTATTTTTATTTATTTTAGGACAGGTTAAAGGATAAAATGAAGGATTTGTGTCAGTTGATTCTTCTAATATTGCTCCCATTTCTAAGAATCTCCCCCTGACTCATTCACCCTATAGAATTTAAGGGCACATATAAAGATAGAAAGAGAGGTAACAACTTGTGGGAATAGTAGAGAGGGTTGAGGAAAATTTTCTTTTAGGACATATTATATAAAACTGAGAAGATTTTAGGATGTGGAAATCAGTGGATGAAGAGACAAAATGAAACTACAAGAGAAGTGTGTGTGGGGAGTTGGGGAGATTCAATGGAACAAATTCATGGAAGAGCCTTTAGAATAAGATATCAAGAGCACAGATGTGGAAGGTTAGTTTTGTTCTTTTTCCTAGAGACAGAATGGAAACTATTGAAGATGCAGAGAAAATTTTAAAGGTGAGAGGAAAGGAGAAAGTTCTTGACATCTGATGGCCTTGAAACTTGGGTTTCTGATTTAAGGAGAGTAGAAAATAATGTCCTTAAACAAAGAGCAGTGATCATGTTGGATCCCCTCCCCTCCATATACTCACTTACACAGACAAACATAGACACAGACACAGACACAGACACACAGACACAGACACACACACACACACACACACACACACACACACACACACACACACTAGCACCAGCAAAAGCAGAAGTTGGTACTGAACAAAGGAAATTGTAATTTCTTAATTGGCCCTAATATTTTCTTGGGAAAATACTAAGACACTTGAGTCAAAGGTCATATTGTTTCAAAATGGTTCCAGGATTCATGGAGTCTCATTGTGATTTAAAAAAAGATATTTAGGCTCATCTCTAACATCTACCATAAACAATCCATGCTCTGTCAATTGTCCATGGTCTTCAAGTTATCAGAAATTCTTCACTGTGATTGGAAATGCTTTCACCTTAGAGAGGTTCAAGACTATCCCCAGATATAATTACATTGAGTTCACACTCTGAACTGTGCTCTTCCCTGGGGAATGGTTGAACCAAATCCATGTTGGCAGGAGGGGCCCTAAAGAACTATCATTAAGGGATTCTATTGAGGAATGCTGGCAGTTTTATCACTGACAGGCATGTCATTCCATATCAGTCAAACTCAAAGTAGCAGCAGATGGTAGAGACTCATAGAAGAGGTAGGCAGAAACCCATTTGTGTCTATCTTAGTAACTTTTCAATCATAATAATCAGAGTTGCCTAGAAGCTCTGAAACTAGAAAAAGGGTTATTTGATTCCTATGAATATTCCTGAATTTAACTTATAAGAAGCACTAGATAACTTGGATGGGTCCACTGAATACATTAGAATATCTCACTTACCAGCATTGTTCCTGAATATCCTGAACGATTTTAAAGCCTGCCTTCTGACTTTCCTTTCTGATCAGATGTTACTTGTGCTTCCATCTTCAGATTCAGGCCTGCTTATGCTCTATGTCAAGTTCTTGATCCTTAGCATGCACTAGCTCAGAAGATCTTTGACATAATATCATTCTTTTTTGTTGATGCTATATCTATTTTTGGCAAAATTCCTTATTTAGGGTCTTGTCCACTTTATTTGGCTGAATTCCTGTCCTTCTGCTGCAATAATATGACTCTTGGTCTGATATCTGTTTCCTATTTATGGGATTGGTCAGTTTCTTCAAAATTTACTTGCCACCTGGACTCCTGATCTGCTGCCCTGAATTTTGATAGCAGAACAATATTCATTTTGCCCTATTTTCCCATCTGTTGATCACTTCACTCCACTGTGGTCACTGGGCCCTATCTCTCTGTCCTGGACTTGATTCAGCTTTGCTTGTCCTGGATACTTGTCTTAAGTACATGCTCCACATGCTGATCAGGTCTCCAATGATAACTCTGAAGAATATTAATGAGTCTTCCCTGGAGTCAAACTGCCCATTTTGCCCCTATCATTGGAGTACTTCCAGGTCATATGATTTTAGATTTAATGGAAGTGTGAGTTTTGAGACACAATATTTAAGATATTTGTCACAAGGAAGAATTTAGATAAGGTAGAAAATAGAAAGATTAAAGAATGTCTGTATACACTGATATTTGAAGAACATTAAGATTAAAATTAGATGGTACAATATAAATATAATGAAGGACCTAAAAATAATGGAAAGTTTTTATAAAATAGCAAAGAAGTTCCAATGAAAATATATGAGAAGATACCTCCCCTCTTCATTTGCAGTGGTGTGGGCACCTCAGTATGGAACATTGTCAGATTTTTATGATAATTTGATTGAGTTTATTGATATTTCTCTTTTTTTTCTTTATATTTTTTTCTTATATGAAATGGTTCTCTGGGATGGAGAGGGAAAATGCAGTTAAGTTAAAACAAATGAAACAAAAATGAGTTGATCTTCAGATTTGGGGAGCTCTATAATATGCATAGATTCATTTCACAATGTATTTCTTAATTTATATTAGCCCTCTATTATTAGACATAAAAATAATTTTATTGATATCCTTTAATGATTTGCCATGTTCATTTCTTAATAAATCCTTTTTTCAAGTCTACCAGTAAGTCATCTTTTACTATAACAAAGGTCAAAAAGACAGAGGAAAAAGTCCAGCAAAAGCAGCTCAACATATTGTTTATATGAGATATATTCAATAGCTACTCCTTAAATTTCCTAGATCTAAAAGTCAGGAGATGATATTTAGTTAACTCTTTGTTTCCAAATGGTTAATTATATTGATTGGGTGCCACACTCTGTTTTGTTTTATCGTTCTTTCCATTTGCATCATTAGTGAGAGCATGGGTGGGTGAGTGTGTGTGTGTGTGTGTGTGTGTGTGTGTGTGTGTGTGTGTGTGTGTGTGTGTGTGTGTGTAAGGGTGCAGGTATTAAGATTCTCTGAATTAGTCCAAAGAAGTTGCCTCATATTTCTCTGAATTCATTATGGCCATCTTTTTCCATGATGGAGTAATATTTCATCCATTTACATAACCACAATTTATCTTCTCATTTAAGAGATTGTTAGATATTCTAAGAATGCTTCAAGTTCCAGAATTTCATGACTCTGGAATTTATTATGTGTCCACCTTTGTGAACATATCCATATCAACATTCTCTAATTCTATACCTGTTCAGGTTTGATTCCATAAATGTAATAGAAAATATTTCAAATGAGAGTTTGAAATATAGCAATAATGATTATGTGGTTTGCAGTGGTGGTGTTTGCGGGGTTAATTAAAATTTAATTTTAAAATATTAAAATTTCTATGCATAAGTAAGCAGAATTTTAAAAAGAATGAGAGTTTTATCTGCAGTATGCTAGGAGATTCAAAAGACTGATTGAGTTTTGTCTAAACATGCCCCTTCAGGTCTTCAAATCTTAGTTGCTCTGAAAGTAAACCAGGAAGCATTGGTTTCAGTACAAGAAATATATTCTCTAGTCACTCCAGTTGCAATATTTTGTTGTTACCAAGCAACAAAATGGTCCTATTTAGCAAAACCCTAATGATGCTGGCATCAGAGGCTTGTAATAATGCTTAATACAACTTTATTATTCCCTCCGCTACACTTGCATTGCATGTGCAGTTCCCGATTAGGGATAATGAGAAGAGGCATGAGAGGCTCTGTGGAGCACCTGCATCCAAAAAAACAAATAAAATATTGATTCAGATGATTCCAATGCTTGTCACTTCCAATGCATATCTACTCAACAGAATTTTATTTCACTGCCACAGAACAGGGCCCCAACCTCCCTGTCAAAGAGTATCTGGACTCCAGTAACCTCTATGGCTCTGTCACTCTAGGCCAGACAGATACAGATACATTGGGGTGAAAAAAGTACTTATGATGGGGAGGAAACAATAAATTGTCAACACCCAGTTTTATTTCTCATTTTAATCATAAATGTTTATGAGATGAGATGCATGCCAACTTATTTTCCATTAAAATTTTATTTTAAAATGTATTATGAACTTGACAAACTTCAACAAACACAAACACTTTCGTATACAAAGAAGTGAGAATTACAAATAAAACTGAATAACTATTAAATGCATCTTTTATTTAAGTATATATTAAATTTCATATCACACTGCCATGATTGATTTTGTCTTCTTCAAATGTCTTTCTACTTTAACAGCTCTTATATATGAGTTAAAAAATATAAATTTAAAAATAAATTATTTTAATTTAGTAATTTTATACAGATTTAAGAAATTTAAAAAGAAATTGATTTTTATTTTTTCTTTTAATATGTAGTATACATGTTTCAATAAAATTGTTTTTCTTTGTATAATCATTTCATATTCTGCATTTAAAAAGAAAAATGTTATTCTAAGAAGATCTGTAGGCTTCCTCAGATTGCTAAAGTGGTCAATGCACATAAAGAGTTCAAAATACCTATTTTACTCTCTCTTATGTATTATTATTATTATTTTTTTTGCAAGGCAATGGGATTAAATGGCTCTCCCAAGGCCACACAGCTAGGTAATTGTTATTTGTCTGAGGCCGGATTTGAATTTAGGTACTCCTGACTCCAGGGCTGGTACTCTATCCATTGTGCTGCCTAGCTGCCCCTCTTATGTATTTCTTATAAAAATATTGCATTAAAGTTTTTCTTGTTCTTTTATGATAATACTTTTGAGACATTTTGGAAGATCTTTACTAAGTCCTGCTATTTTTAAATAGGGTTTTATTTCAGTGGTTTTTTTTTTTTGTCCTAAATTAGTGCTCCCATTTTCCAATCACTCTTTCTAAGATCCGGAAAGGGATAACAATCAACAAATATCTAATGCAAATATCTAGTTTGCAAAACACTCTGCATACAATTATCACAACAACTTACATTTTCTCACAACAACCCAATGAGATAGATTCTACAATTTATAATTATAATAATTTATTCTTAATTTTATAATTATTTAATAATTATTTATTATTATTTTCATTTCATGGATAAGGAAACTGATACTCAGATGGATGAAGACACTTATCCATAGTCATAACGCTAGTGACAGAGGTGGAATTTGAATTTATTCTTCCCTTTTTTTTCCCTTTATAGAGGCAATCAGGATTAAGAGATTTGCCCAGGATTATACAATTTAGAAATGACTCAGATTAGATTTGAATTCAGTATCCTCCTGACTTCAGGACCATTTAATGACCCCTTCTCTAGACTTATTCCTTTTGACCTCTCTGCAACTTTTGACTTTATCAATCACACTACCTTCTAGTTACTCCTAAGTTTTTGTGGCCTTCTCTTCAATTCCCCTGAGTCTGACAACTCCTTTTTAGTTTCCATTGTTGAATTTTCATACAAGTCAGGTCCACTAGCCATGTCTATTTCCAAAGGGTCTATCCTGGGCCAATCTCTCTTTTTCCCTCTGTACTGTCTCAATTGTTTATCTCATCAGTCCCCAGGTCTCTATGCAGATGACTCTCATATCTATTTATTTAACTAATCTTAAACTGCTGAATTCCAGTCTAACATCATCTTTTGAATGCCTTGAATTGTATGTCCCATTGGCTTCTCAAACTTAACAGGTCCAAGACAGAACTCATCTTTTCACTCAAAACCTCTCTTCTTCTAAACTTTCCTGCTATTATTTATCATCTTCCTAGTTACCCAGGCTCTTAAAACTTGTATTATACTTAACTCCTCACTTTCCCTTAGCCCAAAGATCCAGTCTCTTGTCAAATTTTGTTATTTCTACCTTCATAGTATCTCTCTTATAAATTGACTTTTCTCTATTCAGAATTGACAGGTCCGGAATCTTTCTGGTTGAATTTCCAGTCTCAAATCTCCAATTCATCTGCCACTCAGCTACCAAAAATTATTCTCCTAGTGTGGAGATCTGCCTTCCAAATGACTCCCAAAGACTCCCTTTTGCCTTCAGGATCATTTAATAGATTTTCTGTCATTTAGAACCATTCACAACCCAGTCACCTAATTCCTTTCCAGTGTTCTTGTACTTTCCTCTCTTCCCTGTACTCTATGATCCAGTTATGCTATCTTATGTGCTTTTTCTTATCTCTCTCTCTTTTTTTTTTTAGGTTTTTTCAAGGCAAATGGGGTTAAGTGGCTTGCCCAAGGCCATACAGCTAGGCAATTACTAAGTGTCTGAGACCGGATTTGAACACAGGTGCTCCTGCCTCCAGGGCCGGTGCTTTATCCACTGCGCCACTTAGCCGCCCCGTCTTATGTCTTATATCTTTTAACACTGTGTCTTTGAATCTTCTGTCCTTCACATCTGGCATACTCTGCCTCTTCTTTGCTGACTTTTTGCTTCTATTATGACTATCTTTGAGGAAGCTACTGACATGTGACTTTAATCAGGAAGCTTTTCCTAGGCTTCTCTGCATTCTTACACCCAATTATTAAGGTGCTTCCTCTCTCACTAGCATTTATGCTGTAGGTATCTTGTAAGCACATAATTATCTGCGTATTGTTATTTACTAATAAGTTTTTGAAAGTAATGTTTATGTTTTTCTTTTCTTTGGCAGTGCTTTAGCATAGAGCTCAAAAATAGGAGAAACACAACAAATACTTATTGATGGAATAACTAGTTTCTTCCTCTTTTTTCTTATACACTTTCTTTTCCTTTTACTTAAGACTGGTTGACTAACATTTCATATAGTTCCCAAGAGCTACAATGGTAAATACAGAATAAAGAGGACTGAAGATAGGAATCCATGGCTGTCATGTCAGTATTCAAGCATTATACCTGATTGACAAGTGACATTTACATGTCAGGCCATTAAATTTACAGAGCAATTTATAGTGTCCCCTTCTATTTTTCAACCCATCTAGCTGGGCCATTTCATTCATCACTCTTTGTCTTTTGCCTTATTCAATTTAGTCTTGGTAAATGGCAATATAAGAGAAGAAAAAGTCTTGGAATAGGGGTCAGGTAACATAAGCTCTATTCCATTATACCATCATCTAGTTGTATAATAATCCCTCTGGGTCTCAGTTTCTTCTTTAAAATAGAGGAAAAGAATTAGGTAGCTTCCAAGATCTCTTCTGGCTTTTAGAAATCTTTAGGATTCATGTTTCATCTCATGTAATTCACTCATTTAACAGATAAGGAAAATGAGATGTATAGAGCTTAAATAAAAGGCAACTTTTCTCCCTTTCTCCCTCCTTCCCTCCCTTCCTCCCTCCCTCCCTCCCTCCCTCCCTCCCTCCCTCCCTCCCTTCCTTCCTTCCTTCCTTCCTTCCTTCCTTCCTTCCTTCCTTCCTTCCTTCCTTCCTTCCTTCCTTCCTTCTTTCCTCTATCCATCCTTTCTCTGTCTTCTCTTTAGTAACTTATCTGGAAAATTGGCAAGTTGAGTAGAAAAGTTTGAAGATTCTAAATTGACCAAGAGAAAGATAAATGGGTTTTAGAAAATATGAAAAATGTAATGGCTTCTTATAAAACTTGATTTTTTATAAATTTTTTTATAAAATTGTTCATTCATTTATCTATCTATTCATGTAATTTTCACATTCAAAATTTTGAGTTCCAATTTCTCTTCCTCCCTCTAGTCCCTTCCCTTCTCATTAAGAAGGCAAGCAATATGATATTAATTAACAAGTGAAGTCATTCAGAACATCTTCCCCTATTAGCCATGTTGCAAAAAAAGCAAGAAAAATGAAGTTAAATATGTGCTCCAATCTGTATTTAGTATCCATTAGCTCTCTGGGCAAGTAAATAGCACTTTTCATCATGGGTCCTTTGTCTTGGATCACTGTATTGATCAGAGTATCTAAGTATAAAACCTGCTTCTTACATGGGGATGTTGATTCTAGTGAAATGAAACAAAATATAGAGGTCACTGACATCAGAATCTGTGGTCTGGATAGTAGTGAATAGAAATGAATGCCTTCCCTGTTAATCATTTTCACAAGGAAAGATGGAGACACTGGACTAGGCTGTCTTCATACATAAATGAGTACAAGGAAGTATTTGATTAAATTCATTAAAAGCAAGATTTGGTCAGATATTTTTTCCTCTCACATGATGACAAATAATTGATTTGAGTAGATTTCCCCCACAACTTTTCCCTTATTGATATTTTTTTATTTCAGAATATAAAAATAGGAGAATCCTACAGTCTAAGAATTTGAGAACTTCAGTCAAACTGACAGTCTGGGTCCACTTCATAATCAAAAAAGAATCTCTACTATAGTTTATCCAATAGGCTCTATTAAAACAAAGTCCTTGAGAAAAATCCATTTTGTCCAGATGTAACATTTCCACTTTTGGATAGTTTTATTTTTTTCCCTTTACTTGAAGCTGTAATTTGTCTTACCAAAAAAAATTCCTATTTTAGATAAATACATATAACATGTAATAAAAATATATTTATTTAGCAGTTAGTAGCATCGTCACAACTTTCTGAAGGTTCTAGCTAGCATTTGTTAATTTGACAGACATCCCTAAAATAATAATCAATAGCTAATAGTTATAAAAGTTTTATTTATTTTTATTAATGTAATGTTTTAAGTTATAGAAAATTGTGCTGAAGAGTAAACATATCAAGGAAATGAACCCTCCGCCAAACTTTCCTATCACTTTTGAGATTATAGTTCATATAAACTTTGTTAACCTCTACAGTTTTTCAAGTGATGAATTATGGTCTTAGATCCAGACTAACTATATCTCCTCTTCTTTGGAGTTCTAGTAGGTGATTTTGCAGGTTCAGAGGTAATTTTACTCTATCCTCTAGGGAAAAAAAAAATTATCCTTGGGGGTCTTTGTAGATTAAGGTCTCCAAGTACTTTATGTATTTTTTAATTTGATCTTCACTATAGTTTTGTGAGATGGGTGTTATTATCACACTCATTTTACAAATATGGAGACTTGTTCAGGGCTACATAGTTAGACAGAACATGAGATAGAATTTGAATTCAGGACTTCTTGGTTCCAAATTCAATGGTTTAACCACTACATCACTTAGCTGCTCCTGTGATATAACAGAGAATGTCTCAGAAGACATAATTAAGGATAAAAAAATTACAGTTCTTTAAACACAGCTCTAAATATAGTCAAATCCTTTACCATTCTCTCTCTAGGCAGCGCATCAAACAAAACTTCCCTAGGGACTGTAATAACAGAGTGGAAAACTGAGGACCCAAGGAAAGTCATTCAATTATCGAAGTCACACAAAGCCACACTGCTCTGTCACAAAGATCTCACTTATCTTATTGCCTTTTTCTCCTTCCCCAATAGAGAGGTCCACAATAGCAGCAAAAAAGGACCCTGGAAGCCTTCTGGTCTGTCAACTTTATATCTGTTCTGGCTTAGCTCCAGGTATCAGAGAGGCTCATCTAGTTATCAGAGGCTATCACCCAGAGTTTATGCTTTCTGCCTCTAGCTGCCTTGGTTACCTTGGTATGCAATTATATTTTTCCACCTGTGGTAGGAGAGTTCTTAATTTGCCATAATTAAGAACTTTCATTATTAGAAGGTTTTTGTATCAACATACATTAAGTCCTAGAGTCATAGATGACATTTATATTGTGCTCTTAGGTTTGCAAATGATCTGCATAGGAACCTAGACTCTCTTCAGAGATTCAGGAAACCCTTCAACAAAGCTTAGTCTTTGAATATATGCACAGAGGACAGAGCACTGACCTTGGAATCAAGAGGGTAGGAGTTCAAATTCAACCTCTGATACTTACTAGCTGTGAGACCTTGGGCAAGTTACTTAACCCTGATTGTCCAGCATCCAGGCCTTTTCCAGTTATCCTGATTCATACATATGGACACTGGGCCTGGATGGCTCTGGAGGAGAAAGTGAGGCTGATGATTTAGCAAGCCCCCCCCCCCCCCCCCCCCCCCCCCCCCGCCCTGCCACTTGAGTACTCTAATTTATATGCTGGTCATGGTATCACCTCCCTGATGTTATGGTTTTCATTGAGAAGGAAGAACAAACATTATTATCATTATAAAATAATTAAAAACTGTAGTATCACTTGCATGCATTTTATACTATTCAAAAGACATATTTCTGACTTATCTACTAGTGTTATATCAATATTCTTATTATAAAATGGGGATTGGTTCAAGGGAATGAACTCTTTAAAAAAAGTTTTTGAAAATGTGTTTCCTTGTATAAGGTTTATTTTTATTTATTTTTATTTATTTATTTTTTGCAAGGCAGTGGGGTTAAGTGACTTGCCCAAGGCCACACAGCTAGGTAATGATTAAGTGTCTGAGACCTGATTTGAACCCAGGTACTCCTGACTCCAGGGCTGGTGCTCCATCCACTGCACCAGCTAGCCACCCCTCCTTGTATAAGGTTTTTTTTTTTTTTTTTTGTTCTTAGGTTTTTTGCAAGTCAATGGGGTTAAGTGGCTTGCCCAAGGCCACACAGCTAGGTAATTATTAAGTGTCTGAGACCTGATTTGAACTCAGGTACTCCTGACTTCAGGGCCTGTGCCACCTAGCCACACAAGGTTTTTAAAAATATATTTGTATCTGTATATATCTACCCATTTATCTATATCATCTATTCACCTTTTCCTCCAATAATATGAACAATATGTCCTTGAAATTGATTACTAACACATAAACCCCAGAGGCAGATAAACATCCTGATACAACACAATTTAATATTCATGTATATAGAGTTGTTTATTTGGTTATTTAATTTTGGATTTAAAGTTCATTTGGTATATGGCACATCTGCGATCAGCAACTATTTGGTCATAGATTTTAAAGAGTTGTCTAGACCAAGGAGATACTAAGGGACTTACCTACATTTATACATCTCAGAAGCAGGGATTGAACCTAGATTTTCTTGACTCTAAGATTTTTCTTGACTCTTGAGTAAGCAGTTATGTCTCTGTGGTTTGTGTACCATAGAGGAACATGATATTTCTTACATGGTATGTGTTAATTGTAACCCACATATTTTCCTCTGTTATAAGATCATCAGATCATAGACTAATAGGTAGATGGGTCCTTAGAAAGCAATTTGTTCAAAGCCCTCATTTTACTAATGAGGAAACAGATACAAAGAAGTTAAACATCCTGCTTGAACGACTCCAGATAATCTAGCGGTTTTGCAGTAGAGGTACATTACTTAGACAATTAAATACCCAAGTACAAGTAAAGAAGAGACTAAGATAAATTTCTCCTATCAAGTCCTTAGTCATTTTTGGTAATGAAGAAAATGAATATGAACTCAATCTTCATGATGGAAAAGACAGTTTCTCTTTTAATAACTGTTCAGTTATTACAAGGAAGTGCGATACAGAGATAAACTGGATTATAGGCTTTTTTTTTTGATGCTGGATTGGAACTAATGTATATTAAAAAAAGATGCTTCCTTTTTCCTCCCACTTCTCAGCTACCAGAAACATTTTGTACCACTGTGCTATAACACTTGTCAACTGGGCCGCAATAATTTTTTTTTTCTCTTGAAATGAAAACTGTATAAACTGTTTAAACATAAGAACATTCACAACAAATACTCTTTGCCAGATGAATCGATGGACATTTACTCCCATTTCTAAATCTATAAAATGCTAACTAAATAAAAACAAAGTACAAAATTCTTGAGATAAATCTTTTCATGGAGTTATGAAAACTATCTTGGGTTCTCTTAGGTCTTAGTAGATTATCCCCCAGGGCACATAGGGGTATTGTGTTGGTAGTCCAGAAGAGAGAACAAAATTCAGACTTTGGATGCATGCATAATAAAGACTGGAATGGACATCAGGAGGCTGAAAAGCAACAACTTTCCCTATTTTGCCTAGCTTTTCTTTCTGCTCAGTTTCAACCATTCTAGAGAGTGAAGTGAGCTTAGACTCTGTTGTAGTTCTTATATGCATATCATGCATGTGCGTGTGTGTGTGTGTGTGTGTGTGTGTGTGTGTGTGTGTCTGTCTCTGTAGTAATTTAAATGAGTTTTGAAGACACAAAGATCTACACTGGGGGCTAGAGTCACAAGAAATTTCTAACCCTAAGTAGATATCTGTGACTATGAACTTCGAATCAGCTTGAGATATTCAAAAGAGTAAACAATTCCATTCCCATAGTACCTGATTGGTATGTAACGATTGCCCTTAGTTTTGTGTGATGGTTCTTAGTCTTTATGAACATAGTTCAAAGAAAGTAGTCCACACTTCTCAGGATGAGGATTTCTATCTATTCATATCTTAATTGACAGAGGAAGAAACTCAATAGATGTCCCTGAAAAAAAGTAGAGACCTGGTACAGTAGATATTAAGTCAACTGCCCAGCAGAGACAATATGGTACTTAGAAAAGTTGCAGTGCATCTTATAGTCTAATGTAGTTTAGCTTTAGTGCAGTGATATGATGCTCAGCAAAGATGGTATTCGAAGCTGAGACAACAGAAATGTGAAGACATCATGGAAGGACATTGGCACTCCTGCAGAGCTGTCACAAGGATCCTGGCATATCCTTCACATATATTCCTGGACCACATATTTCTGGGCTTATTTGGCTTTCATATGTGCACTATGGACACAAGACCTAGAAATATGTCCTTTCACACATATTTAAGCTGTTGGATTAAATGCCTTTTGTTTTAAACTCTTGTCCTTTGGCTGACAGATAAAAGGAAACACATTGGTAAAAGCTCAAATCTGGTGTTGTTTTTTGGAGAGTCCATGTGTGTGTTAGGAAAGATGCCTCAGGTACAATATTATGATCACAGACTTTTTTGAAAACAATCTGCATGGTCTCCTTTTTTTGGCTGTCAATATGTCCTTCAGGAAATAGATGCTTTAGTGCATTGTGGACTAGAAATGGTTAATGTCACTTTCAAAAGCATCTAATGCAATATATTTGCTATTGGGCTGCAACATACATTTACCAGGAGAATCTAGTGTCTTACATTTTAAACTTCAAAATGCTATTTTATATACACAGCGAATACCATCTGCAAAATTGGCACTCATGATCCCCCCCCCCCCCAACAGCCTGTGTAATCAGAACTCATCTGGTTCTTTGTTGATTCTCAACAGCATCCTAATATTCCACTCTGACCAATATATGCTCTACCACATGTGGATGGGATGTTACATGGGGAGAATGAACATCAGGTGTTTGAGGTAATGGGTCTTTGGACCTTCTTAATGAGTGGCAAATGCAAGCCAGGTGGAAGAAGTACAAAATTCCTTACTGTGACTTGATTAACTAGGACTTTTAAATAATGAGACCTATTCCAGCAGGCATGGCTATTATTGCTATTTGTCTGTTTTCAGAGTAACTAGAATATCTGAGAAGTCAAGTGTTTAAGATCAGATACTATTTGGCTGCAGAAAAGTGATTAAGAATGAATCTCTTGCAGCTTAGTGATTCTTTCAGACAAAGTGTTATTTGTGCTAAATAAAAGTGTTTGTTGAGACAGAATTCTATTGCCACAATTCTGAAAGCATAAAGGGCACCTATATTGGGAACTAGCTGACAGACTCCTGGGGGGAACACTGATAGGAATGGCTAAGTATTGCTAACTTGATGCCATTCATAGTTATAGGAAGCTTTATTAATTTATTTATTTAGATTTTTTTTTTCAAGGCAATGGGGTTAAGTGGCTTGCCCAAGGCCACATAGCTAGGTAATTATTAAGTGTCTGAGGCCAGATTTGAACTCAGGTACTCCTGACTCCAGGGCCGGTGCTCTATCCACTGCGCCACCTAGCCACCCCCTATAGGAAGCTTTATTTAAGCATATCCCTTTCCTTCTTTCACAAATGTACGGTAAGCTAGAGGTACTCTATTCAAGAATACTGTCATCTAAACATGGGAAAAAGTACAAGCAAGACCTTTCCCAATATTTTCTTTAGTTATTCATTGAAAATGGATTCACAATTTCAAACTTTTTATTGTTCAGATGAGTCTGACTAATCAATTTGCCATCTAGCTGCCCTCAGTCATCCATACTCAACTCTTTAGAATTCTGCAAGCTGTCATTCAGTTCTTCCTTAGAGACTTTCAATGATGAAGAAACTCACTTTGCTACTTTCTGAAGCAGTTTATTCAGCTCTTGGGCTTCTATAATTGTTAGAAAATGTTTCCGTATATAGAACTGAAATTTACTTTTGCCTTCTCAGTCCAAGCAAAACAATTATAATCCTTTCAACATGCTAACCCTTCAAAAACTTGAAGACATCCCCAGATCCCTTGTAAGTCTTCTCATCTTTAGAATGTACTTTCTTAGATTAACAGGCCCTATTATGGCCATGAGGATTTTTTTAAAATCCTAATTGGCCTCTACACATGCCATAGCTTTCTAGTTTTCTTCCTAAAATGTAGGACCTAGATCTAAATATAGTCATCTGGATGTGATCCATCCTGGGACGAAGAGACCAGAACTAATGCTTTTGTCTTTCTAGATGCCAACCTTTTATTAATGCAGTCCAAGATCACAACATTAGTTCCACCTCCCCATACCATGCTACACTCTTGACTCATATTGAGCTTATTATCTGATATCTAGAATTATCTCTCCTACCCTGTGCTTTTGTAGTTGATTTATTTTATCCCAAGTGTACCACTTTCTATTTATCTCTATTAAATTTCATCTTGCTAGATTTAGTACCATGCTTTTAGCTTGTTGAGGTATTTTTGGATCCCAATTCTATTTTCTGATGAGTTGCTTTTTTTCTGTATCATTCACAAATTTGATAAGAATGACACAATCTGTCATTATGTGCCTTAATTATTTTTAGTTATTTTTTTTTTGAGTAAGTAGATCTCCTACATTTGTCCTCTATGAAGGTCCACAGTAAATTGACCTTCCTTTCCTGTTCAAAATATGTACCCTCTTTGGACTTTCTACTGTTTCTCTTTTTAGTTGTTATAAGTCTAATATAATTTTTATCTTGCTGCATAAAAATGAGATGATATGCAAACTCTTTAGCTAAGAAACATGACTCATTTTAACCAATTCTACAATTTCTTTGCTTATTTTTGTTTTTATATATGCATGCATATGTGTCCATATGATATATGTAAGTAGGTGTGTAGATACATAAGGATGTGTTTGGGGGTCAAAATATGAATTTACTCATGCAGGGGACTTCAGTGAAGACCTACAAATGCAGATCAGTACCTGTTCTAAAATTTATAGACTTAGAGAGTTTTTAGAGAGGCTGAGTTGGCTGGCATTATAACCTAAGAATAGCAGTTGCCTGATTCCAGTTCTTCCTGACTTTAAACCAGTTCTCTATTCACAAGACCATGATGGTTACCTCTCCTGGTTACCTTCTGATGGCATCCTTAAGACATTACCTTCCCAAGAGAATGGAGTTCTAGAACCATTTTCATTATAGATTTTACAATCAAAACACAACACATTAACATACTTTAATAAAATACATTAATAATAAATGATTTACCCCATCAGAAAAGGCATGGTCACAATATTCTAATCTGTACAATAAATAATAAATCTATAATATGCCAATGCTTAAATAAAGTACTAGTGCGAGAAAATAGAGGTTTGGAAAGAGCAATAGGGTTGCTCTCAAATTGATCTTTATTTATGTGCTAGTTCCCATCACTTAGTAACATACTTGGCTTCTTCATCCATAAAATGAGAGGTGGCTGGAATAGAGAACAGAAAATGGCTCTTGGAGTCATGAAGAATGAAGTTCAAGTACTACCTGTTGCATGGTAGATGAAGGTTGGTCCTGAAGTTAGGAAGATCTGAGGTCAAATTCTGTCTTTGTTACTTACTAACTGCTTGATCCTGGGCAAGTTATTTCACCACTTTCTGCTTCAGTTTCCTCAAGTGCAAAGTGAGTATAATGAAAGATCTAGGATTGTCTTGATGATCAAACAAGATATTTGTAAAGAAATTTTCAAACCTTAAAAGCACTCTATCATCATCCTCATCATCATCACTATCCTTGTCATTAATATTGCTATCATGTGCCCTTGGACAAGTTACTTAACTTCTCAGGGTCCCAGACAAATATCAAGACTGTCAAATGTAGAAAATCAGCACAACTGCTGATCTGTATTAAAAGAGATAATTTAAAAAAAAAGATCAAAGACCCAGGTCTGATTCTCTCCTTTTCTCTCTCTCTGATAAGAAAGTGAGAGAGAGAGAGAGAGAGAGAGAGAGAGAGAGAGAGAGAGAGAGAGAGAGAGAGAACATGTGCAAAATCTCATTACCATCCCCACAGGGCTATTTAAAGACAATATTATCTAAACTGTAAAACATGATAAAAGCTTGCAATATTTTTCATCACTCCCAGTGCCTTGTGATATTAAAGAAATCTATGAATGACCTATTAAGACTTCATTAGTCTCTACTTCTGAGGATTGTTGCAAGGAGCAAATGAGATAGTTGTAAAGCAGTTAACATAGCACCTGGTACATAGTAGGCATATTATAAATACTTGTTTCCTTTTGCCTTCTTTCTTTTTCAGTTCTAATGAAAATCATAGGATCTTATGATTTTGAATTGGAAGCTACTTCAGACACCTAATAATCTGTGTATCTCATTGTACACTTTAAGAAAGATCTAAGACCCAGAGATGTTAAATGATTTACCCAATATCGCAGCTGATAAGCAGCAGACTCAGAATTTTTAGCTCTTTTGGTGACCACAAATCTAGTTAAGTTTAGCATCCTGTATACTACATTGCTTCACTCCTTAGAACTTCCTTCTTCATCTTCTCCTTGTGGCTTTCTTCATTCCCCTATCCACCAATACACAAATGCTGTGTTTTACAAGAAGGTATTTTTCCTCCCCCTTCCCAATCCAAATGCCTTTCTTCTCAGATTATATTTATCTTGAATGCTCATAGTTGGTTTGCTTGTTGCTTTCGTAGTAGAAGTCTCTTGAGAGCAGGCTGTGTGGTATTCATACCATTTAACATAGTGTCTGGCTTGTAGAAATCACTTAATAAATATTTATTGATTTGGTTTAATTTGATTTGATAATGGTAACATTTGTAATGATAATGATAATAATAATGATATCCCCTCACATCTGATAGCTTTTTACCCTTAAAGACTATCTGATTAAATCTACACTGTGTGAGGGGAGGAAGCTTAGTAGCTTTGGCTGCTTAACAGTCTAGGTTGTCTGTTATTTTTTTCCATTCCACTGACTATACAGGGATATAAATTGCAGACACAGTGGTGACTCTAGAGAAAAAAGCCCTTGTTTTCCCTATTACCTTTATAAGGGATAATGAACTCAAAACCTATATTTTTCTGACTGAATTTTGCTCATTAAAGAACAAGTCATCTATTTAAAAATTAAATGTGATACTCTGCACAAAATCAGGGCTTAATCACTGAGTGAGGATTGATAAGATTTTGATACTGCACATAGTAATAATTCAAATAGTCATAATTTTATCAATGGGGACATGTATCTTTCTACTACTACAGATTTCAATCCTATTATGTTGGAGTTGATGTCATCATGATAGCTATGTCTGGGAAAATAAAAACAAAAACAAAATATCATATCTGGGAAAATAAAAACAAAACAAAATATCATCACTTGGTGGCCAACCCTTTGTTGTTGGACCTTTTAAAATCAATTCTGGCTAAGCACATACTTTAGTGTAGTATAGTGTAGTATAGTGTAGTATAGTGTAGTATAGTATAGTGTAGTATAGTATAGTATAGTATAGTATAGTATAGTATAGTATAGTGTAGTGTAGTGTAGTGTAGTGTAGTGTAGTGTAGTGTAGTGTAGTGTAGTGTAGTATAGTGTAGTGTAGTGTAGTGTAGTGTAGTGTAGTGTAGTGTAGTGTAGTGTAGTGTAGTGTAGTGTAGTATAGTATAGTGTAGTGTAGTGTAGTGTAGTGTAGTGTAGTGTAGTGTAGTGTAGTGTAGTATAGTACATAGTATAATAGTAAATAGTCACTATAGTGAGCTACACTCCATCATAAGACCTGTTTTGGAAGCCTTTCCAATTCAGTACCTTTCAGAATTTGTCCCCAACTGGTATAACTCTCAAGACTTTAGTTTAATTCAAAAACCTCAAAGAGTATTTTTTTGTGAAATACTGTGTTATATGCTGAAGATCTAAAACTAATTATCATCATCACTGTGATAATAACATTAATGATACTTAGGATTTATATAGCGCATTAAGATTTTCAAAGTGCTTTACAAAAATTATCTAATTTTAGATACACCTCACAAAAACAACACTGAGAAGTATATATTATTATTATCCCCATTTTACAGTTAAGGAAACTGAGGCTTAAAGAGTCTAAAGAATTTGCCAAGCATCATACAGCTAGTAAATGCAACCCTTTCTCTTTGGCCAGTATAGTCTTTCCTTACCTCCTCTAGTATTTTGCAATAACTTGATGGTTTTTGTCCCTGCTCACCCTTTCTCTCCTGTCCATCCTACACTCAGCTGTCAGTTATTTTCCTATAACTCTTCAAAACTATATCATCCCCCAAATCTTCCCTATACAATGAGCTCCAGTGGCACCTCATCACTTCCAGGATAAACCTTTCATAATCTTTACCTTCTTTCTAGTCCTCTTAAAAATTTACAACTTGAGTCCTTCCATGTTCTTTGTGATCCAGTGAAACTCATCTTCATCAAATCTTTAGCTCCCTAATTTGGGCTCTTTCAGTCACTGAGCCCATGTCTGCAAAGTCTGTGGATTGCTGTTCAGAATGATGTTTTTGAATTCATAAAATAAACTACAAAAAAAATAAGAATATTGAAATATAGTTATCAGAATATTTTTAACAAAGACAAGTCCGTGAACCTTTAGATTAAGTAGCTCTGTTGTATTTGCTGCACTGGCATAAATGATGTTGTTAGTCCTTCCCTTTTCCCAGAGAAAATGCTAGAGTTGAAATGAGCCATATTAAATGATAATGATGGAGGAGTGAATATTGAAAATAATCCAGTGCACAATTCTGTATGTTTTCTTCAAATTAATTAGCAAGTAGGTAACTACCCCACCCCAGCAAAGCTCTGCTAATCTCCATTCCAGTATTTCTCCTTTCAAATAACCATTTCCAAAAGTTTACCTTCTAATTGAGTGGCTTGGTCTGTAAACCATTGGGACCTAACCAGATTAGTTGAATCTAAACTGTTCTAGTGGCCAAGCTATTTACATAACTAGATGCAACCATTCTGTGCACATAGTCTTCCATTCCTATTTTATCACTGCCTTACCTCCCCTATCCTAATCTCCATTTCAGCACCTCACCTTCAATTTTTCTGCTTCTGTAAATTAAAATGGTTATTAGATTAGTCAAACAAAATTTAGAATTATATCTAGATAGATCATTAGAAAGCAATGATTAATTCTCCAGTTAGCTAGTATTTCAGTTGTTTCTTTTATTGTTGTTGTTGGTAGTTTCCTTCTGTGTAATATTTATGTGGGAACCTTCTTTCTAATAGGGGTTGAGTTGATTCTGTGCCCTAACCTTTGGCCCATTCCTCAACTGGGGCACAAAGGGACCAGTTGCAAGAGTAGATTAGGGATCCTAATGATGAAATCCTCTTCTTCCCTCCCTGCTGAGTGTCTGCTAATTAAACACTTTGCTCCCCTTGCATAACAGATAGGGGGCAATGGCCTGGGATGTAGAAGGAATACAGAGAATAAGAGCAACCAACATGGTTATTGTAATCTTCTTCATCCTTCTACAACTCAGCAGGAAAATTTCTTTTCAGGTGTTTTCAGGTAAAAAACACTGAAATTAGTTTTTCCCTTAGAGGCAGAAATCTGGGTAGACCACAGTATAGTCTATAAGCATGAATAAAGGACTGGGTTGAAGATACAGCAAGTGTGACTGGGCACAATTTTATGAAGAATAAGTAGTTGTATATGTAGTGAGTTTTAAGAAATAACAAGGAATTTGGCTACAATATTCCTTGGTGTTTCCATTTTGGGATTCCTTTCTGGAGGGGATCGATGTATTATTTTCAATAAATATTTTGCCGTCTGGTTCCATGATATCAGGGAAGTTTTCCATCACTAAATCCTAAACTCCATCATAAGCATAGAAATCATCTTGTAACTAGTACCTGAAGCTTAATAATTAGAAATTTATTCCTTTAGATAAGAGATGTCAAACCCTACTTGACTGCCAGTTGGCAGCAGTATTTATAGACTGTAGCCCCAACTATATTAACAAATAATAAAATAAAGAAAAATGCAATAAAACATTGATAATGTTAATTTTTGTTTTTCTAAGTCACCAGGTGGTCCACAGGTATCTTTATGTTTAGTAGCCCCCATTTCTATTTGAGTTTGACACAACTACTCAAAAGGGTTGAACCCTATTAAAATGAGAATACTTCTGGGTAAGGAAGATTGATGCGTCATTTCTATCCTAGGATAGTTAATTAGTTCAGTAATGTTCATTTCAACAATTCATCAAATATTTATTAACCACCTACAATGTGCCATTCTTACTATGGATTCAACCTTGGATGAAAAAGAAGTATAAAAACAAGGTCTGCCTTTCAAGCTCTTTTTTTTTAGTTTTTGCAAGGCAATAGGATTAAGTGACTTGCCCAAGATCACACATCTAGATAATTATTAAATGTCCAAGATTGGATTTGAACTCAGGTCCTGACCCTAACCACTGTGCAACCTAGCTGTCCTTCAAGATCTTAAAAGTGATTTTGAACCATTGTTTCTGATCTAGTTGCCACCCCTGCTAGTGATGAGGTTCTCCAAACTGGTTCTTATCCAGCAGAAAGAGTTCTAAATTCTTTGTTAGACAGATAGAGCTTGTCTTCAGTTCGTAAGAAGAACCTAGCCTTCAAGAACCTAGGTTACCTCAAAACCTTCAAGGTATTAGAGTGGCTTGAAGTTGACTGAATTTAACAAACAATCATGCCCAATAGTATCATGTATAGTTCTATTAATTATGGATCTTTAATAACTTGGATCCAAGCTGCTGTTGGTTTTTTGGATAGAATCTGTCATTCATTTGTGTGTCATCCGTATGAGTACCTGAAGAAAGGCCTCTATTAGTGCAGAAAGGTATCTTGTCTGTCACTAAAAGTCTAAGAAAATTGCTTATAGCACCACTGAGAAGGAAAATGACTTGGTCTGAGTCCCAAAGTCAGTCTGTGGCAGAGAAGAGATCTAGATTTTGGATCCTGAAGCTCACTATATTAAGCTTTTTCTCCCTTTGTATTATCTATGAAAACACAGGGAAACTTTAGTAGTTATAAAAAACTTTTAAGGGAAGTGTTTAATATAAATGAAGCAGGTACTGTATCTAAGAATCAGGATGTATGAGAGATAGCCAGAACATAGTATTTATTATTGTATAAAAATATGTATATGGCCAGGACCTCCCCCTCATGGTTATGTACATTTCTTTAATAAGGGGGAAAAAAAAAGTCTGATGAATTTAAAAAAAACATCTAAATGGTACTTTACATATCTAGTATTTGATGACTGTTATGTTTATTTGTATATTAGCATATGGATATCATAGAGACATTTTTGGATACATACATGCATGCTTAATAATAAATTTGGGAAGCAATTCTCCTGAATCTCTTGTTGGTTAGCACCTTTTATTTTATTTTTATTTTTTTAAGGTTTTTTTGCAAGGCAGTGGGGTTAAGTGGCTTGCCCAAGGCCACACAGCTAGGTAATTATTAAGTGTCTGAGACCGGATTTGAACTCAGGTACTCCTGAATCCAGGGCCGGTGCTCTATCCACTGCACCATCTAGCCACCCCTGGTTAGCACCTTTTAAAAAGGAATCAAAGAGTTCAATAAGTAAAATTGGCAAGCTATATGAATTGATGAATTTATAATTCTTTCAACATAAAAATTTATTTTTTCTTTGATCTCCACTGGTTGTATGGTATAACACTACAATGAAGAAGCACTACAATAGAGAAAAATTATAGACTTGAATTCATGAGATTTGGGTTTTAGATCTGGCTTTTCCTTCTTAGTTCCTTGAGCAAGTCTTTTAAATAACTCAACCTGAGTTTTTTCAGCTGTAAAATGATGAACACTATATATCTTCATAGTTCTTTCCAGTCCTGAATTTCTATGATTCTTCATACCACCCATTTATCTTGTTATCCATCTCTGGATTCCTACATGTAGAATTTATTGTTTAATATCAAACTTTGGCATATCAAGGCTAGGTAGGATCAATGTGGACTTCAGTATTCCCTGGATTCTGTCCATGCTTTCAGAGCATGGGCCACTTGTGGACTCTGACTTTTGACAGACCAAAGGTAGTAGAAAATACATGAAAAGCAATAAGTATCAGAGTTATGTTTCTAAATGACTTACTTCATTTTTAGATTTGGACTATTCCTCATCAGTGTATCCTATGCTAACTCCCCTTTATTGCTTACTTGACTAAAAACAAATACTATACACTAGGTTATAAAGAATGAAAGCCCATTTGCTTGTAATACTGTGTATAATACACAAACTGTATCAAGAAGTTCTTGAAAATACTTTGGGCTTTTTTGGCTCACTGAACGACTTATTTTAGTCACCTCTGACTAGAGATAGAAATAGAGATAGAGATTTCTGTTTTTTTTCAGATAAATAACTCCCATCACTCTTTTTCATTTAGGTGGATGTTGGCCACCTTTAAGAAGAAGGATGCCAAAGTTGTAATTCCTTTCCTTCTGGCATGTCTGCTTGGGGAGAGGAGAAAGACTGGAGCTGTGTGTTGTCTATGTGTCCTCTATTGTATGCAGGTGTGTAGATGCTCAAGAGGTATGAGGCAAAGGAAATGGTACTGGCTGCCAATTCTCTTGAGCAAGGAACCTTCCAGGATGGAATATCTTGTAGGAGAGAGATATAAAGGAAATACAAAAAGCTATTTAGCTTTTATATTTATGTCCTGAATGAGTGAAGAGCTCAATCTACTACAAGGCTAAAGCAATGAAAATATCATGTAGAACATGCTAGGTAGACTAAGATTTGTGAAGAATTGAAACTTTACTTACCTGAAATGCTGGAGCAGTGAGTCTTCTAATTAATGTTTTTATTAGAATATAATTATAAAATGAAGGCATTATACATATTACTTCAGAGGCTGCAGATTTAATGTTTCAAGGATCACACTCCTTTTTGTTTTAAACTTTATTTTTTTAAAATAAGATAGGTTGCTCTATTCTTCTTACAATTATAGCTTTAGTACTAGAAAGAACATTAAAGGTTCACTAACCATTGAATCAGTGAGCAAAGGGAAGCATAGCATGGTTAAATGACTTGCCTAAGATCACAAAGAAAGAAAATTGTCCAATCAGGATCTGAGCACAGGCTCCCTAATTCCATTGCTTTTCTTGCTATAGTATGTTTTCGGTATATTTTTTAGCAGGGTGCAAGAACATGCCTTTCCCCTTTTAGATCTAATGTATGTATGCCCAGATCCATGGGGCATTCTCTAGTCCAACTCAGTGTTCTCTGCCACTCCATCAGGAAATCCAAGGGAGAAGCATCATTCCCAAAAATATACTCAAAGGGGACATTTTGTGGATACTTAGACAGGGAGGTGATAATTATAAATAACATATCATGCCTAACTCTTCTTTCTACCCTTTTTATTGGAAAGACCGATGGACTGGGGAAAGATCATGGGCATAACATTTCTGAATTTCAAAACAGCATGAGAAAAGAACACATTTGACACCCTTTTAGGCAAGATAGTTGCAAAGAAGCAAAGGATATAGATATAGACAGAGTTCATCTATTTTAATCCCCTCGATTTTTACATAAAGATGATGATGTTCGGAATCTAAGTGACTTGTCCACTATTACAAGATTAGTAAATGATAGAGATGAAATTTTAAAAACCAGGTCCTTTGATTTCAAATATATTATATTTTTCACTACAGTTTAAACTGGAAGATAGGTTAGTTTACTTGAAATTGAAACTGTGACTAAACAGACTCAAACAGAATTGATTAATGATTTGATGATTAATATAGAGGGAAAGTTTTAGGGTCTAGTCCCAGGAATCTATTCCTGGTCTTGTTCTATTCAACATTTCAATTATGCTTATCATTTTTGTCAATTTAGATAAAGTCATAAAGTGTGACTATGCCCTGAAGGACTTAACCTTTTCAGCTCTGGAACTTCTTCCCAGGGTACCTCTTATCTTAATTGGCAAATCCCTCATATGGTTTCTATTTCTAGCTGGGATTATAGCCATGACTTTCTTTGCTTCCTGTCCATCTCATTTAACAACTAACTTGTCAGCATTGGCCAAACACTCATAAGTTCCTTAAAACTAGTGGTCATTTTCATTTTTGTTTGATTACCTAGTAACTAGTAGAGTGTCAAGCCCAAACAGATGCTATATATGAAGTACATTGAATTGTTGAGAGGTTATATAATTTACATAGTTTCCAGACTAAATGAACACTGCTTCTTCTTAATGATAATGATAATAGCTGTTACTTATATAGCATTTTAAGGTTGACAAAGTGCTTTACATGGGTATAATTTGATCCTAACAGCAACCTCATGTAATGAAAGTATTATTGTCTCAATAGATGATTAAATTGAAAATCATAGAAGTGATGACATCTAAAATTACTTGTCAGTGGTAGGATTTGAACCTAGGATAATCCCATCAATTCACAAGAAATCACACAAAAAAACCAAGATTGAAAAATTGCTAGCTCAGTGAATGACCACATGTTCCCTTCCAATTTAAGATTTAATAGTTCATTTTTTTATATATGTATGCCTTTTCTACTTTACCTTTCCCTGATCCTCAAAGAGAAGGATGGTTCAAATTCTGTCACTTATGCTTTTCTCATAGACAAACTTTTTTATATCTAATAAAACAGACTCTCCCCCCACAGGCAGTGATAGGAGGATCATTTGGGGAGCATGACAGATGTGTGCAAACATTAAAAAAGCAGAACATCCTAAAAATGTCAAGTTGAGAAAGCTTATTCCAGGGAATGAGAATGCCTCCAGTGAATTTGCCTCAGGCCTAATAACTATTTTTTTTAATCCAAAGTATCTTAAAATAGTGTAGACTGGTATAGAAAAGCCAAGTGATCTCATCGAAGACACTATAATCCTGTTCAATTTGGTCCCAGAAGACAACAACCATGAACAATTACCTCTTCCATAAATTCCACAAGCTTCAGAAAACTTTTGAGAAAGATTTCCAATTATTTCCCCAGGTACCAGTATCTCCCTTCTACAGTCCATCCTTCAGAGAGCTGCAAAATCATTTTTCTAAAGGCAGAAATATTGCTATCTTTCTCCTTTGCTCAAATGTCTTCAGTGTCTCCCTATTTCCTCAGGATAAAATATAAACTCTTTAGAAAGGAACTTGAAAGCCCTCTGTAATTTGACTCTAAACTATTTTTTATGAATAAGCCCTTTCATGAACACTTCATTTCAGACAAACTCAAGTACTTGTTTCCCAAAGTTGGCTTTCTGTTTCCTTCCTCTGTCCTTTCACATGAGCCTTTTTCATTCCTAGAATTCCCACTTTCCTCAGCTACACCTCTAAGAATATTGATTTTCTTTCAAGGCTTCAGCTCAGGTATCATCTTCTCCATAACCCCTTCCTTGATCTTTTCCAATTGTTAATGCTTTCATCCTTTTAATGTATATTCAGTTGTCTGAATACAGGTTGTATTAATCATGTAGAATTCCCAGGGTTGTTGGTTTATTTTTGTCTATGACTTCTCAGGGACCATCTGATCATCATGTACATCCCCCAACCCCCTAGATCTATAATTTCTTCAATGTAGGGAGCTCTGTCAATTCAAACTGGCATCTGGTCTGCCATTTATGTCTTAGAGAATTGTACATAGATGGTGCTTAAATGAATCAAACACCATTTCCTCTTCATAAAGAAAGCAGAAATTTTAGCAAACTACTTAACATTCTTCTTTATTTTCATCATCCTCTTTGAATCCCATCTCAAGAAAACTTAGAATTGTATAAGAAAAAGACTATTCTAACTAAATATCTGAATTACAAACACATTCTACAAAGTAATTAGGGAAAAGAAAGTCAGTGTTCTATTTACAAAAGCATATAGTGATTCAGTTTTCTCCAATGTTCTCTTATATCTTAAGATCTTGGTTAGTTGAGTGCTGGTTTATCAAGGTTCTAATTCACATTATTGCATTTCTGGACTGGGGGTGAGTAGCAGGGTTGAATCAGTGAATCAGAGGTTTCAGATTTTTGGTTTTCTCCATTCATCTGGAGGCAAAAAATAGATTTCTCAAATGGGCATACAACTTCACCACAGCCCAAGTATAGTATTGGAGCAATATCCAGGGCTTGTAAACACCAGGCCCTCTCCTATCTCAGGAAGCTACTTTTCTCATATGGAAAAGCAGTACATGATGCTTTACTGTGCTGATTATAAAGAGTTGAACACTTCCATAGTCAATGAAAAATTATTGTTAGATGATGCCTCTAAGAGATGAAAGTGCCAGGGAAGCTTGTTTTTTAACAATCCACAACTCCATCTGGTAACACCTCAATGGAACCCTACAGGTTGAGTGTGTGTCCACATGCTTCATAATGGCAGTGAATGGGGAATCTGATCCTTCCTGTGCCCAGGAAAGCAGATTTCCTTTCATAATTTGTGTGTTTGTTGGTATCTTTGTGAAACTAAAGGGATTTGAGGACAGGTTCTGAACTAGTCATTTTTCCTAGAGGTTAAAGTTGGAAGAACATCTCCATTTAGACCATGGACTCTGATCTGAGCAGGCTTTCTGAGGCACCATCTGTGTTCAAGAGGTACATGAGCTGTTGAAAAAGAAATGGTGTTCTTAGAACTAGAGATTCGGGATGTAGTAGAGGGCAGGAGGTGAGAGATATGAAGGAAGCAAGTCATTGTATAAAGAATCAGAAGACCCAATTTCTGGTCCTATTTCAAACAATAGGTGACGTCACCTTGACAAATCATTTCATCTCTCTCGGTCTTGTCTTCTGTATTAATATGATCTGAATGTGCTAGATTTATAACTAAAGAGGTTCATCTGGTTGTAAAAATGTCCTTTGCACAATATCAGCAGTATTATAGGGCACTTGAAACACGTTTCATTGTAGTGTAAAGATATCAATGATATTTGGAAAGAAAAGAATTCTTATTCCTTTGACTCACCAGTAGTACTTTTTTACTTAAAATATATGTCTTTTAAGGAGAGAGGTGGTGTGTCTGGAATTATGAAGACAGAATAACTTTATCTTATTTCTTGATTTTAAAAATGCATACTTGAGAATGAATGTTGAGATAAGGCTTTCCTAACTGGAACTGGGAGACAGGATGAAGACATGTTTTTTAAAGTCTGTTAGATTGGGTGCTTATTATAGAGCATAATATTATTGTATGACATTACTTGGCATGGTATTGCCTTAGGATTTTTGACCTGTAGGTTATCAAACTCCTCATAATAGTGGTCTGAGTTAATATAAAGTTCTATTGCATTTTAAATGATATACATAAAACAAAATGGGTGGTGGAGGCAGAAGATCAGGAAAGGATGAGGAGGATGTGATATGGGTTAGTAATACTTAATCAATTTTGAATAACTATTCTATAAGAAAATGCTTCCTTCACCCATAGTTTAAGTATTTTATGAAAACAGTTCTTTAAGGAAGAACTGACCCATAGTACTGAACTAAGAGCACAAGCTTCATAGACACTGTGCTGACATTTAGATTTAAATATATAGGAACTTGCAAAATGATATTGCTGATGGCTGGATCTGGCATGTTAGAAGATAAAAGTTTCTTTTTTATAGTAATAGGAATATCTTGTGGTAATAGAAAATGTTAGCCTTCATATCAGATCAAAAAAAAAGGAAGGAAGGAAGGAAGAAAAGGAAAAAAGAAGGGAAGGTAGGAAGGAAGGAAGGAAGGAAGATTGATTTCTATCAGTGGGAACAAACTTGCATATTCCAGTATTCATGGTCAAGTTTTGAACCCTAAGTTTTTCATTCTTGAATCATGCAACTCCACAAACAAACCAAAAATAATCCTAATGATGCTAGTATCACAAATGAAAGTCTAGGTAAGGGGCATTAGAACTATATATATGACTGGCTGGCTTTCACCTTCTCCAGTATGCAAAATAATGCTTGTTGGTATTTGCTTTTGATCCTCACCCTTGCATCTCATATCATTTTATTGTCTTATCTTAATAAGGATAATAATAATAATAATAATAATAACTAGTTTTTATATGTTCTAGAATTTTCAAAATGTTTTAGAAATATTATCTCATTTGAACTGTACAACAACCCTGGTATGTAGGATGCTATCATTATCCTCATTTCACAGATGAGAAAATGAGGCAGAAAGAGGTTAATCAGCTTGCCCAACCTACAGAGCTGACACATCTTTGAGACCACAAGTGAACTCAGATCTTCCTAATTATAGGTCCTCTCTATTATCTAGCTTGTGAGATTTGTCTAGTCCTTGTTCTTTATACTCCAGGTCACTGGCTCTATCTGATTCTGTTTTTCTAACTAGAACTGAAGCTTTTGCCAGAGCACATAGTAGGCTCTTAAGAAATGTTTATTGATTGACTGATTAATGAAAAGTATTTGTTAAGGACCTACATGTGCTAACAACTGTGTTAAACCCAAAGGTTATAAATACAAAAGTGAATTAATTCCTGCCCTAAGGATGCTTTTTGGAGGCTGGTAGATGGTTCAGTGGATAGAATTCTAGGTCCAAAATCAGTAAGACCTTGAGTTCAAATATGACCTCAGACATTTTCTAACTGTGTGATCCTGGGCAAGTCACCTAATCACCATTTGCCTTAATCCACTGAAGATGGAAATGGCAAACTACTCCAAAAGCTATCAAGAAAACCTTATATGACAATATGGTTCTGGGGGTCATGAAGAATAGGACACATTTAAACAATTAAACAATAAACAACAAGAACAGATAATGAAGAAAGACAACACATGCAAACCAGGGGTAATCAGGAAAGGGAAATATGGTCTGGGAAGTTTCTAAGATGGAGAATGGACCAATAAAATAATACTCTTTCCCAAAACAAAATGGTAGTTCTCAGCTAAAACGCTTGGAGTAGGGCAGGTGAAGAAATAGTGACTGAAATAAAGTTGAGGACTCCTAATGTCTGGAGAATATAACCAAATGGTTTAGGTTCTGATAGATGTGAATCTTGCTGATCAAGTTTAGGGGGTGAAGCAATGAGTTTCAAGATTAGCTTTGGAGAAAATGGTGATAATTACAATGAGAATTATGGTGATGGCTCTTTGCTTGGTTTTATTGACAAATCTCCTACACAACCCTAAGACCTACCATACATTTGGACTCTCTGCTAGCATCTTGGCAATAGTCTGCTATTGTCCTTCTAATCTAAGGTATGAGACACTGGAGAAGTCTATTTCCCTAGGTTCCTTATTTCCTCAATAAGGAATTGACTTCTCAGATCACTTCCATATATAAATCTATGATCCCAGCTACTGTTTTGCTCTTAATAGCTTTAAAATTACTGTTTTAAGCAACTTTGTTCTTTTTTAAGTGTTCCAGATTTTGAGTCTACTTATCAAATTGGGAAGTATATAAAATCTCCCATCCCTATACCTACCCTGAGGATAAAAATGAAAAAAATCAAATTTTATATATCTGTAAATTATGATTTATTTCCATAGATTATGGTACAAGTTTCTTAAGCTACTTGTAAGAATTTTTAGGTTAACTCAGAAAAGCATAAGATGTAATGATTTTATTATTTTGTTGAAAGATTTAATAAATTCATTATTGAAAGAACTTGGCACACATGTGACTTTTTCAGTTGCAAGACAAGTGTGATAAGGTTGCTCAGATTTCTAATTGTCCTAAGAATGTGACATATACCTAAAATATGTGCTTGAACTACACAATTTCCCGTCATACTTTATCTCTGAGATGATGCTGTGCTTTGAATTCCAAATGTAGGAGATTCTAGTATAGAGACCCTAATGCATACAACTAAGCATGAGATCATAGATAGGATGAATCTCTCTGCTTCATAGATGTGTGCATAACAGAGATAACTCCTCTACAAGGCTTAACTTCTGTGTTAATAATACAATGTCAAAACATCGGACTCCTGAGACATACATTTATCCAACTCCAACTCACTGGAAACATTCTCATGCTACATGAAATTGTCAGTGAGCTAGAAGGGGGAAACTGGAAAGATATTAAGACTTCCTGAAAGAACTGGGGAACAGGAAGAACAAAATGTAGTATTCATTAAATTTATATTTCTTTGGATTTTTAAAAATAAAATTTGATTCCATCTCTTTTTCATGAATTGAATATAAATGCATTTATGGGAATTAAATGTGACTTTCACAATTATGAGTAGGAATTCATTAGCGTGAACAATTTCTTATGTAAGAAGACTAGAACCATCAGATAATGAATTGAACAAAATATTATTACTGAATTTGAAGTTGTTGCATTACTTTCTAGGTCTCCTAAGGTACAATTAACTCTCCTATGTCATCATCATGAAATTTCTAGAGCTTGTTTAAATTAGTGTTTCACCAAACTGTGAGTCAATCCTATAAGGGTTCATATATTTAAAACTAGTAGGAATTTTAGAGATCATAGAACAATCACCTGACTTAACATATGGGGAAACTGAGGCATGAGATGGCAAACATGATTGCATTAAGGTCACACAATGTAGTAATTGGCAAACCCAGAGTTTAAATCCAGGCTCTCTTAATTCCAATTTCAATTTCACTCGAAACGGACTTAGAAATGATATGGTTTATCATATGTTAGCAATGCATTGTGAATCACAGGAATTCGCCCTTCCCTCTCCTGACTCAACGATTTTACTCATGCATTTGATCTAAACTTGGGTCTTGATTGCCCTCCCCCCCTTTTTTTCTTTCTTTGTTTCTTTGTTTCTTTTTTTGGTAGTATTCTTTTAAGTCAAATACCTCCTCCTGGAAACTATTACTCATCTCCCATTCCCATTGATAAAAGACTGTCCTTCAGACACAGCATCATAATGAACTTATTTTAGTAATATTATGTATGATAGAATGAAGGATTCTTAACCTCAAGAGTTATTTATTTTTGCCTTTGCATCCTAATTGTCCAGGTGCAAAAAGAAGGCAATTATTAAATGTTGGTTGACCCACTAGGGTTATCTGCATTTTTTCTTATCTTTCTCTTAGTCTTTAAGGTCCAGGGAGATAGAAAAAAAATCCATGGCTTAGTTCAATACTCAAACACTTGGCAGAGTTACATGCACAATTAGTGAATATACTTATTAGTATTGTCAACATAGCTCATCTAATGTTAGCAAAAATTGTAGTATTAAGAGGCTATAGGGAAATATGTGAAGGGAAGTTAAGTAACTTGTCATTTCTAGGTGAAAGGCAATCTATTCTAATTAATCTTGAGTGACAGAGGTCAAAGAATCAACCATTGTCCTCTAAAATGCCATCAGGAGACTTAATTCATTGGAGGGATTTGAGCTTTCTAGTAGTAATTCAATATGGACTGGACTGTTTCTGAAATAATATTTCTCTCATTTTATGCTTGTTTCTGAATACTTTTGTATGATATAAATGTGTTGGACCTTAAAAGCATATCTTCTATTCTTTTGTGGAAAAAAGCTTTTGGCAGAACTCAAATCTCCAGTATTTGGTCCTTCTGATTCCAAGATTGGCTTATATTCTCTATAAATCTGCTTAAATCATAATTTCTGGCTTATTAGCTAATAATCTCCTTACATTCTGGATGATTAATTTTGATTTAATTTAATTCTGATCTTTGGAATATCAAAGTCTATGAATTTCTCAATATGAAGTGATAATAAGATAACTTGACCCTAATATTGCTATTGAGAATCCCTGTTTCTATAAATGAATTCAAAGCCATTCCTTTGATACTTCTTCATCAGCATATTATTGGTTGAATTTATCTGAAATTTGTCTATAGAAGATCTATTGGTTCTATTATTATTTCCAATAAAAACTTGGAAGATATGTGTCTGTACTTCTTTTCTGATGTCTGGGCAACCATAATTGGGTTCATTTTTTTTGGGGGGGGGTGAAGGATGAGTTGTATATTTTGACCATAAACTCTAGGTCCTGATCCTTAGTTCTCAACTCTAAACCCCAAACCAAATCTATCTTCTGAGAACTTTTAACTTCTTCCTAATGTTTAATATATTCTTCTAAGCATGTTTATAATAATTTTTAATTTGAGTCTGATGCTTTATAACCTCATTTGGGGCTTTCTTAGTAAAATACTACAGTGGTGTGTGATTTCCTTCCCTTCTAAATTCATAATGATAAATAGCTAGCTAAAGAAAATATGTATTCTTTATTATATGTATTATATTTTTCTTCCTTTCTCATGATTTTTTTCCCTTCAGTTCTAATTCCTCTTTTACAACATGACTAATATGAGCATGTTAAACACAATTATACTTATATAACTTACCAGACTGTTCCCTACCATGGGGAGGGGGGAAGAGGGAAATGAGGATGATAGAAAAATATGGAACTCATAAATTTGCAAATGGATGAATATTGAAAAAAATATCTTTACATATAATTGGAAAAAATAAAATAAAATTTCAATAAAAAAGAACATTTATTGAATGCTGACTCTGTATAGGAAATTATGCCATATGATAGGGATACAAACATAGCACAAAAAAGTCCTGGCTCTCAAGGTGCTTATATTTTAGGGGAAGAAGGAATATTGAATCTAGGCAAGATAAAGAGAAAGTGGATCAGGGAAAAAAACATTCCAGGGTGCCTTTAGGGGCAGAATCCAAGGTTCTGGGGTATGCGATCGTGGAGATAATAGCCTAAGCGTATAATACACAATATTGAGATAGACAACCTGCTTGATTCACAGCTTCCCCAAAATGAATATCATCAGCTCCCTGCAAGAGAGGGCTAGCAATAAGCAACATTGCATTGGGGTGATAACAGCATGACTCTGGGGCATGGGTTTAGGAAACATGGACACAGGGAATGTTTGAACACTCTCCTAAATTGTATGCTGATGAAGTATAAGAGACAAAGAAGACCACAGAAAAGAAAAATTGGACAACTGCTCTAAATGAACCTGTAACATCTAGAGTCACAAATCTTTATACCTCTATTTCATCTTCGTTTGTCTTTTCAAGGGTCACCAAGCAGGCTTCATTTTTATGACTTTATGAGATTGGGACAATTTTTTTCCCCATAGAAGAGTACTTTGACTCAGAAGGACCCATATTTTTTAAAAAAAGAAAAAAAATTATTAGTCTTCAGCTTTAAAAGAATGGAAATCTCCATGATGTGTATGTTTATTCACTTCACATCCCGTCTGGTCATTCACCAGGATATAAGCCTACTTAACAAGGGTATCTTATCATCTGCTATATCCTGCCCTTTACTGTTCTCCAGGAAGAACAACTCTAGATTCAGATCACCAGAGACCATATTCCTCATTGCCCCCACCACATATGATAAAACCATAGCATTTCTAAGTCCCTTTGGAGTGAAATGAAGAGAACTTGGAATTGGAATTGGAGAATTGGAATAAGAGAGCCTGGATTTAAACTCTGGGCTTATCTTTGAGATAAAAAACTCACATCAGCTAACTAATCAACTAGCTAACCAATCAACCAACTAACAAGTTAACTCTCTCTCTCTCTCTCTCTCTCTCTCTCTATGTTCCTTTCTATATGTACACACACACACACACACACACACACACACACACACACACACACACACACGAAACTACTTGCTATCTCATCTTGTCATTCACTGGGACACCATTACTTACCTAGATACTACTTCCCTTTATGTAACATATCCCTCTATTAGAATATAAGCAATCTGAGTATGGGAACTATGTATTTGTTTGTTGCTTGATAGAATATTTAGCAATTGGGAAAACAAAACTAGTTTTGGCAACACAGAGTAATGGCAACAATTTTACAGAATAATGGTTAATGTTTAACCATTGTATAGTAGAAATAGACTAGGCTTTGGGATTATAGGACCAGAGTACAGATCTTGACTCTGCCATTTTCCACCAGTATAATTTTAGGCAAGTTACCTCATCTTTTGGAGTTTCAGGTTTCTCAACTCTAAATAAAATGGCTTAGCTAACCTCTTAGATACTTTTCAATTTGAAATCTATGATCCCATTAATGTGGCAAATAAGCCATGAAAAACAACTTTGGTCCATGAGTCTAAATAGAATTGGTAGCAAAGTGGAAATACATACTTTTTTCTTTTCTTTCTGTTTCTTAGAAATTTGAGAATATTTATGGTGGTGATGTATGTTTTTCCTTGCAGGTAAAGTGGATGAAACAGGCCAAACAGTTGCATTTCAAGTTGACGTCAAATAATTATTTTGGGGGAGCAGTGTCTAAAAATGTAAGTAAACTAGTGGCAATAGACATGAGGAATACATTCATAAGAGGTTGAATGACTATTGCACAGAATATTTACTGAAGAATTTAATTCAATCTTGATTAATTTCCTAATAAATATAGAACACATGCCTGGGCACTTGGCATATGAACACAAAAATCAAATTACCCCTGCCTTCAAGGAATTAAAATGCTCCCATAGAGAAAGAGAGAGAGCATGACAAATGCTTCCATATGATGCATTACATTGTCACTTTATCAAAGGATGTACCTCCTCCAGCAGTACAGAAATAAATGCATTCACTTCTCATCATGGGCAGTTCATGTTTTTCTGTTAACCCTTCTGATATGCTTGGAGTCTTAGGTCTCTAAACATTATGTGAGAAATCACTTATCTTGTATACTATCCTTCAGTTCTTCCTTATCTAAGTATGTTACTGTCCCGGCCACCTTTTCTGGCCACATATCCCAATGATGGCATTACACTGACTCTTGTATAGTTTGAGGACAGAAGGGCAGAAAGAGATAAAGAAATACAGAAAAGGAGAGAATGAAAGGAGGGAGAAACAAAGACAGATACTGAGAAAGGGAGAAAAATAGAGAGAAAAAGAAATAAAGGAGAGAGACGGAGAATTAAAAATGAGAGAGGAGCCAGGCTCTTGATTTGCAAGAAGAGAAATGTTACAAACAGCTTCATTTATACCTCAAAACTGTGGAAAATTGCTATAGTTAGAAAGGATATTGACTTGGTCTTTTGATCAAAGACTGACTGGAGAAACCTGAGATAATTTAACATGAAGAGAAGTGACTAGTAAAGATGCATGGAGATCAATCTTAAATTTGATTATATGCATTATCAGTTCCTGGGAACAACAAATGAGCAATAAAAGGATGCAATTTTCTGATGACACAATGTTTGAGAAGGAAGTTAATGCCAAGAAAGAGTCAATAATGTGTTTAATGACTTAAATTGTCTGTGCAAAGTAGGTGAGGGTATTATGAAGTTCCCTAAGGAGAGCTGTTAGATAATGAAACACATAAAGAAACACAGCAACAATACAAACTGTGAAAAATGAAATAGAAAATAAAGGAACAGGAGCTTTTGGGAGATAATATAAAACTTTGTTGTAGGGATTTATAGTAGCCAAATTTCCAGGAAGCCAAATTATTTGGGAGTATTTTTGAAACATTTTTTAAATATTCATTCGCCTTGCTGTGAATTTTGAACTGTACAGTTTAATTTCAAGATTTTATAATGAAAACATTTAAATAATTAAAAGCATTTGATGTGCACAATATTACTTAAAAATACAATGCTGCTTCCATGGGCCATATGGCAAACTTGTACACTGAGGCAGCATGGGATAATTGAAAAACCAGAAGAATTGGGTGTCATAGGACTTGAGTTCAAATTCTGTCTTTGCTTATTTATTTACTTATTATATGTATAATCTTAGGCAAGGTTTTACAACTTCCTGAACCTCACTTCCTCAGGTATAGAATGAAGGTGTTAAGCCAGATGCCCTCTAGGGTCCCAGCTTTCAGTCCGTGATAACATGGAAAAATAAGCCCTTTGATGTGAGTAGATTATGATTATTGCAAATAATCAAGTTTTTTTGTCTAATGATTTCTTTACATTGTTAAAATTATTAAGGACTCCAAAGAGCTTTCTGTTTATGTGAGTCATAGTTATAGATATTTACCATAATAGTAATTAAAATGTCCAAGAATTATGAAAATAGTCTTTACCTCATGGAACCTCTGAGAAGGGGATTGAATGGCCCTGGATTTGAGATTTGAAAACCATTGCCATAGAGAAAGGCACAAAGAGTTACTACAGGAAATATTCTGTATTCAATTCTAACTCTTTTCTTATCTTTTTGGAATATGGAAAATCAGGACAAAAAAAATTGCATGTGACCTAAAGGACAATAGAAAGATACAAGGTGTTAAGAAGGCTGTAGTCCATTTCTGATAACAAATTACATTCAAGAAGTAATATAAAAGATATCAGGAAAATGTATATTTGGGGGGAAATCTAATGAGGTAATAGGATAACAGATATAGTTATATCCCTTCGATATTGCAGTTTTCTCCACCAATGTTTCATTATTTTGTGGGTTGGCATAAGAAATTAAATGGGAATTTGGGGGGACTTTTGCTGAAGCAGTAGGTGACATACAAAAGCCAGCAGATGATACAGAAAGAGAATAAAAAATCAGAAATACATAAAGAGATGTGTAGTATTATATAATAGCAACCCAAATTTTGCAACAAGTTACTGTAAATATGCTAGAGAAGAAAAAGAAGAAAATTCCACCTTTTTTGCTAAAGGGAGGGCCAAAAAAGTTTTAAGTGGATTTTCCTAATTGGAGGGCACATAACCCTACCTCCTGTGATGAGGAAGAGCTCTATATGTTAAATGCAAACAGATTATTTTAAAGAGATCTAGAGGAAGCCTTCTAGGGAATTGGAGAGATCCTCTAGTAAGTATTTATGGAGGTCTAGAATAAGAATCATGCAGGATGAAAAGACTTGAAGACACTAATAATTGTACCTGTGAAGAGAATGACACCAGCAACCAGTAGAAGTACCAAAGTGTAAGTAAATGAGTAAATCAACTTGTTCAAAAGGTTAGCAGTTACTGTGGAGTTGTTCTAAAATAGTCAAATGAATCCATCATCTCATTGATTCAAGCTTTCTCTCCAACAATGAAGATCTTAACCATGCCTACCTATTCTGCGTCACTTTTGCCTATGTCCTCACAAAAACCTATTATCCAATAAGCTGGAAGCCTACCTCAGTGTCTCTCAACATTATCAGTGGAGTACCAGTACCAGTGGAGCATCTACCCGACCACTTACAACCCTTTGTTCTTGCTGTGTGACCAGCTTGTCTTTTATTTCTGTCATATTTTTTATGACATTTATTCCTGTTTTTCTTCTGAGCTCCTCATTGGTTATATTTTGCAGTCATTTCATGCATCTTTCCTCTGTATAATATTTATCTCTACTTCTTCAGAGACTATGGTGTTCTAAGAGAAGAATCACTCAATCATAGCTGAGATGATGCGGGTATAGAGGGTGTTGGTCCTGGAATCAGGAAGACTTGAGTTCATATCCAGTCTTAAATACTAACTAGCTATAACCCTGGGAAATTCTCTTTTTCCCTCAATTTCCTCATCAGCTACATGGAGATAATAATAACACCCAATTCCCAGGATGTTCTGAGGATAAAATGAGATAGTTATAAAACAAATTGCAAACCTCAGAGTGCTCTATAAGTGTTGCTGCTGTCTTTGTTGTTGTTGTTTTATGATGATGATGATGATGATGATGATGTTTTCTTGTCATATAGCAACACTGGTGAAATGTTTGTATTGAACAGATGGACTTGCTGCTACAGAAAGTTTGGGGGTTCAGTAGAAATTCTTTGTGATTTCCTAAAAGCAATGAAGTGCATTTATATTCTTTTCAACTGTGGGCTCAGTTCCTTGTCCATCTTTACAGTCTATGCTAGTTATACAACATTATTACTGACTCCTTCCCAGAATTCTTCAGGACTACTTTTATAAAACCAATGTATTTTAACTTTGTCAACTGAATAACTTGGAATGTTAGATGCAATAAATCTCTGTCTTTGTCTTTTCGTTTCTGTTGCTTATTTTCTAATTCCCCCATTCTTCTTTTGAGCATGGATGTATATTTATTGAAAACACAAACTAAATAGGATTACATGTATGTCCCAAGTCTTAATTCAGTTTTAAGCTTTAATAGTTTTTTAACTTATTAGCTTAAAATAATCTTTACATTGTTTTTAAACTGACCTGTATATATGGTGCCAGATGTAACCTTTGAGTTCATTGAATTGAAGGCCCTCATTTTGCAAATGAGGAAACTAAGGCTAAGAGAAGTTGAATGATTTGAATATATATGATCACATATCTAGTTTCTGAGACAGAATTTGAACCTAGGTCTTCCAGACTCTTAGTGTAATGATCTCTCTATGATGTTGTTTCGCTTTACTGATCATGCAAGTCCCAATGTTTTCATCAGTGGGCAATTTGTTCATAAGCATGAATCATTATGCCAGTATACCTTTTTTGCTGAGTTGTTTCAGTAGTATCTGAATCTCTGTGACTCCATTTAGGGTTTTCTTGGTAAAGATAATTTCCTTCTCTAGCTCATTTTACAGATGAAGAAACAAGTAAATTGGGTTGAATGAAGTGCCCAGGGTCACACATCTAGTAAATGTCTGAGGTCACATTTGAACTCATAATCCTCCCGATTCTCTCCTTGTCATCACCCAATAGCTCCATTGTGCACCTTAATAAGTCTTTAAGAATTGGAGTGGCTAAGAAGTCTTCTTTCTATATCTAATTCTGTCATTTTCAATTTAGCTAGGCTCTCAAATAAGTCATATTACTGCATCCCAGAGTTTTGTATTTGTTTTGTATTTGCTTTGTATTTAGATAGAACATGATAGAGATTATGTATTTTATTACTATAAACTTTGAGAATCCAGCATTGTTCTGACATTATAGCAAAGCATAATATAGTTTTGTAGGAATGATGATGAAGTGAAGGACTTCAGAGGAAGATATTTATTGAACAACTAGATTAAAATTTTGTTCACATTACTTGAGAGAAATTTTAGCTCAGAATCATATGTTCTAGATAACCTGCTTACTTCTATTTCCATCAATCAAGATTGATTTTGATGGGAGAGGAAAAGATTTAAAAATTATTTTCTCATCTTCAGTCAAATAGTAGACTGAACTCATTTTGTGACAGGTGATAAAATATTCAAAGGAATTAGAAAGATAGAAAAAGTTTAAGGGTTTTTCTGGCTCGTTAAAGTCAGGGACTAAATCGCAAGAGTTGAACTAACTCAGGGTCTATAAAATAGAGAGGAGACAGAAGACAAAATTCCATATAACAGATGAAGGACTATCAGATGGCAAAATGGGAGAAAACCATCCTCTCCCCATGAGCCTAGAGCTTAATGACATAACTTGGCTAGCAGATGATATCACAAATGTCACTCTTTTAGGAGAGAAGGTTGAGAATAGCAGGGCAGCAATATCATAAGCAGAAGTAGGATATGGCTCTAGGACAGTATGTTTCCTCTCCCATGCATGACACCTGACCACACACATTTCCTAGTTCTGTTGGACTCTATGGGAGACTATATTTCTTTGTGTATGGTGTGATTTCCCACATTATTTATTTTGCTATGTTGGCTAAATGTCTTTTTTGCTTTGAACTAATATATTTTCTGGTTGGCCTGATGACAGGGATATCAGTGCATGAAAGTTGCTTGAAGGTGGTGACTGCTTCTTTATTTCTTTGCTTTCCTAGAATTAATAAATACTTGCTGTTTGATTAATTGGTGTTTTCTGAATGTGGTTTTAAGGAGAGTTTGACCTACAATATACTGTGTATCTGAAGTAGCTTTTTAGGTAGTCCCACTTTTGGGACAAGGCAGATATGATGATACTACTGACAGAAAGAGAAGGAAGGATGGAATTAGAAGCCTCCACCTTCCAAAGTGTATAGTGCAAGAGTTAAGAGCCTAGAACAAGATAGGAAAAGCCTTGTTTCTTCATTTCTTCTGCCAAACAATTCACACTTCCCATCAACTTTTGGCTTCTGTTTTTTTTTCTGCATTAAAAGCCACAAATTCCAACCCTGTTATATCTTTTCAGAGTAAAGCTTGGAGGAAGGCATGGAACATTAAGGAAGAAATAAGAGAGAAAGGGAGACAGATATGTTGATACCTTCTGTTCCTAAGTAGGAATTCATAACCTTTTTGGGAGTCTTGGATCCATTTGGCAATTCAGTGAAGCCTGGAGTCTTCTCAAAATACTATTTGTAAATAGATAAAATAAACTGCATAGGATTATAAAGAAAACCAATTATACTGGAATAGAGGTATCACACTATTTTTTTAAAATGCATATGAGTTCAATATTAATAACCATTGCTTCTTTCAGACAAATTAGTGGTAAACTAGGTTTCTTTGTTTCTTTGCTTTTTTAGAGGGAGAAGGGAATGGAAAGATTATAGTGTCTTCTTTGAGACAAAATTTAGAAATTATATGTAAAATGCTTTGTAAACCTATATCAATCTCAACTATTATAATTATAGTTAATGATGGTAAAAATCATTACTATTTGAAAGAAGAGGTCAGTGTAGTCTTAGAGTAATTCAGCCCTGCAATCACAGAAAGCATCTTCTTTAATCACATCACATTGTCTACACCTACCATCTCTGGGACTTTTCACTTTTGGCTTCAGCTAATCCCGAGGGTATTCAGGGGAAGCAGCTGGAATGTAAGAAAATGTCAATTCCCTTCATGTCCACACCAGATATGTAGTGAACAAGCTGCCAACAATCTGCTGTAATCTGTCATCCCATTTCCTGAAATTTCTATTAACTAGCTCTTTCTGCACATCTAAAGTGAAATAATTGACATACATAATGATGACCCTGAAATGGCAAGTCTAGCAGTGCTTTCTGAATCATTAAAGAAAGATTAAATTATATTCAGTATAGTTTCAATGTGTATTCTATTGTGTAGTCATTCTTCTATTAATAGAGAGGATGCATTCCAAAGACATACTTCATTGCCAAACTTTATTACTTGAAAAAGAGACATATGGATATGTTCCAGGACATGGAATCCTTTCCTCTCCCTCCTTTAAGTTTGAGGTGCTCTGGCTCTACACAGGACCACTTTTTACTTCTGTGGGGACATTGTATATTGTTCAGTAACATGGGGGCTACTCATAGCCATACACTGAGCAGAACCACCTTAACTCCTTGCTGAATGGACTGTATGAGCCCCTGGAAGTCAGATGCTTTTCAGACAGATCCCCACACCCTGATGCACTTGGTAAAAGTCAGTTTCTGAAATTGTAACAATGATTCCTCTGTACCAGTGGGCACCAACATTGACCCAAATGCCAATATTCTGCTTACATCCCTCACACACAAATGATATAGTTTCTGGAAGATTTCTCATAATGAGAAATGACTAAATGGCTTATTTTCAGTTGAAATTCCAGATGTATGATGTTCTGGATAATTTCATTAATGAATCTTTGATTAACTTGAACATCTCTTCCCATTGATGGCAACAGATAGTATAGTGGCTGGTGTTATTAGTACAATATAATCTGTATTGAAACTATACATATATTTGCACACTACTAATATGGCAGGTTTAATATCCTGAAGTAAATAGAATACAGATTCCTACACTCAGAAGGGAAATTGAGGTTGCTTGCTCAATTCCATGTATTATTCTCAGAAGTGCAGAACTTATTCTATTTAAATTCAGATGAAGGATATTTTCTAACTTTAGAGTATTTAACAGTCTGCAGGGAATTCTTTCCAATTTTAATCTGACTTTTATATTTTGTAACTTGTGTTGATTTCCATTTGTTCTGTCCTCAGGGGAAAAAATATGAGCAACTATTAATCGTTTTCTATATATCGCTTTTGAGGAATTATTGACCACCCAGTTTATTCCATGAGTATCCTGAGCCACGGTGCCAAGAGATAGTTTATGGGAAAGAGTAGTTGTTCATCTGATATTTTAGAAGGAATGTTTTAAAAAGAATGACCTCTGATCACCTTCCCCCCCAAAGTCTTAATTACTTCTTGATAATTTGATTGAAAGGTATTATATATTATCTTTTTTTTTAAGGTTTTTTGCAAGGCAAATGGGGTTAAGTGGTTTCCAAGGCCACACAACTAGGTAATCATTAAGTGTATGAGGTCGGATTTGAACTCAGGTACTCCTGACTCCAGGGTCAGTGCTCTATGCACTGCGCCACCTAGCTCCCCTATTGTATAGTATCTTAATATTTTCTGAGCTGGTTTCTTTTAACCTTGTACAAGCACTCAAGGTAATTAAGTTTCAGAATGTTATGGCTTATTGATGAGTGAACTGAGAATGATGTTAATATAGACATCAATTCTCACTGCCCAGTACAAAAGAGTTAGAAAATCAAGGTAGGAGATGACCAGGCTGAAGCCATTGTTTAAAGGAAGATTATGTTAGATCATCAACATGGGTTTCTGGTGATTGGACTCTAACTTATAAATGGAATACTGAAGATGTTCAGTTAACTGAGCTTGTTGGTTAATTGATTTCTATTTAATTATTTTGAGTTATTTCTTAACCTTCATTCTTCAAATGTCCATATTTTAAAATATTTTCTTTTTATTTTAGGGTTTTTTTGGCAAAGCAAATGGGGTTAAGTGGCTTGCCCAAGGCCACACAGCTAGGTAATTATTAAGTGTCTTGAGCCAGATTTGAACCCAGGTACTCTTGACTCCAGGGCCGGTGATTTATTCACTGCACCACCTAGCTGTCCTAACTATGACACCTAGCTGCCCCTTTATTTTAAAATATTTTCATAAGAAATCTTATAATTTCTTCACAGCTTAGTAGACAGATTTCACAAATTATTGTTCCTCACTCCTCTCTTCATCCATCTAATTTGTCCTTTGATAGTCAATCTTTTGATAATGAACTCCTCCAAAAGTAGTTCAACTTCAGATGGCAGACATAGTTTCTTTCTTTTTTTTGGGGGGGGGGTTGGGGTGGATAGATGGATAGTGTTCTTTTTTTTTTTTGCAAGGCAGTGGGACCCAGGTACTCCTGACTCCAGGGCCAGTGCTTTATCCACTGCGTCACCTAGCCACCCCAATAGTGTTCTTTATCAAAAATCCCTCAGACTTTTCTTAAGTCATTGCTGAGTAAAGGTAAGTCATTCACAGTTGATATTTTGTATATAGTACATTTTTCTTTGTATCTGCTCATGCAAGTTTTTTTTTTTTTATGGAGAACATTCTGTTCATTATTTCTTAAAACAGAATAGTGATTCATCTTCATCACATACCATTATTTGTTCAGCCATTCCCCAACTATGGACAGCCCCTCAATTTCCATTCCTTGGTACAAGAAATGAGCTGATATAAATATCTATCTCTATCTCTATCATCTCTCTCTCCATCTCTCTCTCCATCTCTATACTATCTCTATACTATCTCTCTCTATACTATCTCTCTCTCTATACTATCTCTCTCTCTATACTTTCGCTCTCTATACTATCTCTCTCGTTCTCTCTCTCTCGCTATATATATATATATATATATATATATATATATATATATATATATATATATATATCCTTTCATTCCTGTTTTTCATCTCTTCTGGAAAATGCATTGGGTAGTCGCATTGCTTGGTCAAAGGGTAGACATGGTTTTATATCCCTTTGGGCATGGTTCCAAATTGTTCTATTGAGTTGTCAAATCAATTCATATCTTCTCCAACAGTGCATTAGTGTCTCATTTTTCCTACATATCCCCCAATATTTGTCATTTTCTTTTTCTCTCCTAGCCAATGTAGTAGGAATAAGGTAGTATTTCAGAATTGTTCCAACCTGCATTTCTCCTGTCAATACTGAATTAGGACATTTAAAAATGATTTAAATATGTACCACTGATAATCTCATCTGAAAACTATTCATATTTTTTGATCATTTATCAATTGGAGAGTGACTGCTATTTAATATAAATTTTAATAATTCTCCATGTTTGAGAAATGAAGTTTTTATCAGAGAAACTTCTTTCAATATTTTCCCTACAGTTGCTATTTCTCTCCATTCTATACCCCTACCCCTATTTTATACTAGTCTTTCTTTCCTTTTACCTATTCCCTCCTCAAAAGTATTTTGCATCTGACCTGCTCCCTCTCACAATCTTCCTCCTTCTATCATAGTCCTACCTCCTTTCTCCTATCCCTTTCCTCTCCTAGTTTCTCTAGGGTAAGATAGATTTCCATACTCATTTAGGCATATTTATTATTCTGTTTCTGAGCCTATTCCTATGAAAGAGTGAGGTTCTCTCACTTCGCTTCACTTCCCTCTTCTTCCACTCCATTTTAAAAGTTTTTTCTTGCCCTTTCTATATGAAATAACTCACTCCATTTTACCTCCCCCTTTCCTTTTCTCTCAGTACATTCTTCTCTCCCCCATTAACTCCATCTTTTTAATATATTTTCCCTTCAAATTCTACTCCCACCTGTGTCTTGTCTATATATGTTCCTTCTAACCACTCTAATAAGTGAAAAGTTCATTTGAGTTGTTAGCATCATCTTCCCATGCAGATATAGAAGCAGCTCAGTATCATTAAGTCCTATATTATATGCCTTTCCTGTTTACCTTTTTATTCTTTACTTGAGTCTTGTAACTGAAGATCAAATTTTCTGTTCAGTTCTGGTCATTTCATCAAGAAAATCTGAAAGTCTCCATTTCTTTGAATGTTCATCTTTTCCTCTAAAATAATATGTTCAATTTTGCTGGGTAGGTGAAGCTTGTCTGTAATACAAGCTTGTTTGCTTTCTGGAATATCATAGTCCAAGCCCTATGATCTCAATGTAGACTGCTAAATTTTGTGTTATGTTATCCTGAATATAATTTCACTATAATTGAATTGCTTCTTTCTGGTTGCTTACAATATTTTCTCCTTTAGAGTTCTGAAATTTGACTATAATATTTCTGACAGTTTTCATTTGGGCATCTCTTTCATGAGTTGATTGGGGGCTTCTTTAAATTTCTATTTTATCTTCTGCTTTTAGAATATCAGAGCAGTTTTCTCTGATAATTTCTTAAAAAATAATGTTGCATTTTTGTGTCATGGCTTTCAAGTAGTCCAATAACTTTTAATTAACTCCCATGGATTTTTTCCCAGGTCAGTTGTTTTTCCAATGAGAGAGTTTACATTTTCTTCTAGTTTTTCATTCTTTTTGTTTTGTTTTATTGTTTCTTGATTTGTCACAAAGTCATCAACTTTCCTTTGCTCCATTCTATATTTTAAGGGATTATTTTCTTGAGTGAGTTTTTCATTTGACTAACTCTGCTTTTTTTTGGTAATGCAATGGAGTTAAGTGACTTGTCTAAACTCATACAACTAAGTAATTATTAAGTGTCTGAGATTGAATTTGAACTAAGGTCCTCCTGACTCCGGGGCCGGTGCTCTGTCCACTGTGCCAATTCTGTTTTTAAGGTATTCTTCTCCTCATTGACTATTTGTATCTCTTTCTCCATTTGACCCAGTTTGGTTTTTATGATTTTATTTTCTTCAGTATTCTTTTGTATTTCTTACACCAAACTGGTAACTTGGTTTTCATGATTTTCCTGGATCTCTCTCATTCTTCTCCCAAATTTTTACTCTACTTCCCTTACTCTATTTTCAAAATCTTTTTTGAGGTCTCCCCTAGCCTGAGCCCAATTTTTATTTTTCTTGGTGGTGTTGGATGTAGAAATGTTGACGTTATTCTCTTCTGAGTTTGTGTTTTGATCTTTCCTATCACTAAAATAACTGTCTATGTACAGAATTTTTTTGTTGCTTGCTCCTTTTCCCAGCCTATGACTTACTTTATTTTCACTCTTTCTTAAGGTGGGTATCTCCAGGGTACAAGATGCATTGTCCCAAACTTTTAGGAGTTCTTTTTTTCAGTTGTTTTCAGAGATACTTCTAGGGCCCTGCAAGTTTTCAATTCTCCCAAGCTCATATGATCTAAGGAGAGGTTATGACTGCTCTCCTGGCCTGTGCTGTGGTCTGTAGGTGACCATCAGCACTCCTTTCTGCCCTGGTATTGTGATGAGGGTCTCTTCTGCTGAGGCAGAACTCTCTATTGTACCACTGCTCCTCTTTCTTGGACTAGGGCCCCAGATTAGGACACAAATCTGAGTATTAACAAAACAAATGATAGGGAAGAGACCCCTCTAATCTCCTTCTGATCCCTTTATTGTCTGTGGACCAAGAGCTTTGGAAGCAGTTGCTTATTCAATAACTCCCGAGACCTGCTCCTGGTCTGCTGGGGTCAGGTCTGCATTGCTGAGGTCTAAGATGGACTGTCCTCCAATCTTTCCCTGGAGCAGCAGACTCTTCCTGCAGATCTTCCAAGTTGACCTGGGCTGGAAAATTGTTTCACTCAGTCCTTTTGTGATTTCTGCCTCTGTAGAATTTGTTTAGGATTATCATTTAAAAGTATTTGGTATATACCATGGAAACACTGTAAAGACTAACACACTGCCTTCTGTGGGGGGGGGGTGGGGGGGAAGAAAGCAAGAGTAGGGGTAAAGTGTAAAACTCCAAATAAGTAAAATTTTCCTTAAAAAATAACTTGGGCAAGTCCCTGCCTTTACTCTGCCATCTAGGCTCTGTCCCCCAGTTTTCATAGTCAGTTTCTTGTGAATTAATAAACAGTTAGTGGTCCACTATCCACAGTCAGTTCTTTGCAAAAAGTATTTACAGTCTGGAAGGTCCATTCAGAGTATATACTGACCTGTTCTTGGAGAATGTTATATCTATGCCAAGATGTAGAGAATGGAAATCTTAGTGAAAGGTGAAAGTTTGTTTCTTCATGCATTTGTATTGATTTTTAGCCTATCCTAATAGTTTCTATTTTCAGTCCTATTGGCATTTTAATGTTCCTATTCTGAAACCATTTCCTATGTTTACCTTGGTCCAGTCAGTCTTCAAGTATAGAGAGAATTTTGCAACTATATCCATAATCAATAGAATTTCCCACCTTTAGATTTGGTTTTAAAAAAAAAGTTACCAACTCTTTGAAGTCAGTGCCATTTCTTAATATGGAAAAATATAATAAAATATTACAATTTGCTCATATTAGGCACCTAATAATTTCTTTTCATTTATCCATTGATTTATTCATTCAAGAGAAAAAAAATTCTTGACAAGAAATACAGTGCAGAGCAGAAAATATTGGATTTGGATCCAAGAGACCTGAACTTAAGTCTTGACATCCCTCCCCTTCTTCCTTTTAATTGGTTCAGTGATAGCTACTTTCTATATTAAACTTTGGTATGTTACTTGATCTTGCCAGACTTCTATATCCTGAGCTCTGAAAAGGGAATAATGATGTTTATCCTATTTAGCAAAATGATCATAAAGATAAAATGTAATAATGTGAGAAAGCTTTGAAAAATTAAAAGTACTATGCTAGATGAATCTTTCATTTTTATAGTGGTTTATATTCCTCAAAGCACCTTGACTTATTCTGCCTCACACATTAGCTTCTAGTAATTCAGACTTCTTCTTATACCTACTTCCCAGGATGGCTATGAGAATAAAAATGAGATAATTCGAGCAAGATGTTTTCAAAAATCCTAAAATATTATAATATTAAGTATAATATAGTCATTTATGAATTAATTATATATTTTGATCTTAAAAAAGTCTTTGAGAAAGACAGAGCAAGTTCAATTAGAGATTAAATTGCTATCATAGTGTCTTATTTGGTTTCTCTTCTTTCTGTTTCTTCCCTCTCTAATTTATCTCTTCATAGCAGCCAGAATAATCTTTTAAAGCACAGACATGACCATGTCATTTACCTCTCTTAGCAATCTTCAGTGACTTTCTTATAGGGTGAAATATAAACTCTTTAACTGTACATTTATTCCCTTCAACTATCTATGTCCCACATACTTTTCCGTCTTTACTTCCTATGTTCCCCTTAAAAGTGTTCTTCAGTCTAGTCAAACTGGACCACTAGCTGTTTCCTAAATTACCCATTTCATGCCCTGCTTCAATGTACTTTCAGGTGCTATACTCATTCCAAAAATATATTCCTACCTCATCTCCTCCTCTCAGAATACTCAAATCCCTCAAAATATATTTCTAATGGAAGAAAAATGTCCCTGAAACTCCTATACCCCTAGTTAATACTCTCACTCTGATCATTTTTTCTTCTAGTTTAATTATGTTACTGCATGAGGTTAAAATATATTAAATAACTTAGAAGGAGCAACAGTAATGGACTATGAAAAAGAATTTGGTTTGGGAAGTTAAGATAATTAGTGAGAGGGTTGATTGTCACTTCCTTTTCAGGAGTAAGGATTGTTGGGAGCTGGGGGAGGGACTCTATCTTCTCCACAGAGGGATAAAAAACAAAATGAGTGAGTAGCTCTGGTTTTCTGATGTGAAGAATTTCCAAATGTGATTTGGAATAAATTTGATATTAATAAGTTAGGTGAGTTTACATTCACTCATTCACTCACCAATAAACATAGCTCAGCCTCTGGCCAAAATCTGATTATTTCACTCTCAGAAGAAAGTGATTTGGGCATGATCCCAAGGGATCAGGGTTTGGGGTCAGGGTTTCAATTTAGACCCTAATAGAAGAGTGGAAGAGCAGAAGAGTGAGGTGCCTGCCAGGTTCTGGTTGCAGCAAGGGATCTGAATATGATCTGTACATTTTATCTTTCCAGTGGAATGTAAGATCCTTAAGAATAAGGAATGGGTTCAACATGTGTTTGGGTGTATCTCTGCTTTCCATTTCTCTAGTGTCGTGACTTAAGCATTATAAGCAGTTTAAAAATATTTCTAATTGAATTGAAGAGGAAGCTGAGGATTAAAAGAATTTACAGGAGTTACTAAAGGTCATAGAATTAGTGATGGGTGCAATGGGAGGGAAAAGGCTCTCCTTCACTCCTATATTCTATACCCATTGTTCTTTCTTCTATAATATTTGTTGATTCTATATAATTTTATTAGTTTTAAAATTATTTTTATGATTTCATTGGTATATGGAACTCCTGAGGAAATTCTATACAAATGGACACCTGTTTTGCAACTTCTCAAATGTGCTTGGGACAATGAGAGTTTAAGTGGCTTGGCCAGAATGATGGTATTAGCATATAACAGGTAGGAAGGAGGGATTTGAACTCAGTTTTTCTGAAAAACTATCTATAATTTTATGTATTTATAGCCAACATTATATGTGTATGTATATAGATGGGTGGAAAGAGAAAACATATATATATATTATATATATTTATATATATATATATATATTTTCCTGTTCCCTGTTCTTGATCCTTTGGCTCCTATATCAAAAAATGAGGGTTTTCTCTCCCCCAAAATAATAATGTTATGTGTCTAAAGTCACTCTTTTCCTCACTGCTCAAGGTTTTTACTTAGTCTTTCATTTACCAGGGAAGTAAAAAATAGACTTCATCTTCTTGGGCTAAATATATATTTATTGCTGTCCTACTGAAATAGAAGAGGTTCTAGCTTTGAAAGTAGGGACTCACTAATCTCTGACAGGTTGACATGTGGGGCATTCTGCAGGTGAACACATATTTGTTCCATCTTGTGTGGTTTTCACATTGTACTATTTAGCATGTCTCCACTTCTTTGGTGCACTTCAACCCCAAATTTGATTAAATTTTAATAAAAATGTACATTCCCAAACCAGCAGAATGGAAAGAAGAAGAAGCAGGTCCTGAGGAAGCAGTTTCAGGATGCATTCTATCCCTAGGAGGCCCATTTTGCAATTTGCTCTAAATATAAATATCAAAATGACTTTAAAATGACTGCTGTTTAATGCCAAGTCTTAATGGTTCCTTCTGTGGAAGGAAGTAGGCAAAGGCAATTCAAAGACCCAGCCTCTGCTAAGTATGCTAACAGCTCTATTTAGGGTCCTAAAATACCAGAGTTCTGGCTTGAAAGAGGAAACCAGGGATTTAAATATTGATGATGCTGTGATTCTCCCAGAAGCGACTGCGGTGCTTAAGTGCTTTCAAATGGCCCAGAGGATCAAATCAAATCGGACACTCTCCACAATCTGCCAGATGCTGTCCTATGCACCCAAAAGCACACCAGAAAGTTCTCTTGGCAGTAGCACTTCTCGAATAGCCTAATTACTCCTGGGCTGGAGAGACTAAGGAATGACAAATTCAAAAAGCTTGATAAATTCAACAGGGAAAAATTTCTAAGTGCTTCTTCCATTCATCCTGACCTGAGACTACATACACAAGAGTACAATCTGCAAATTTATTATGATTTACTTCTCTCCACACACACGCCCCCAACCACTTGTAGGTATTATGAGAAAAAAAACAAAACAAAACAATATGGCAAAGTGGATAGAGTGCCAGACCAAGAATCTGAAGACTTAGGTTCAGGGACTGCCTCTGGTTTATACTGATTTTATGACCCCAGGAGGCTTTCTGAATCTCAGTTTCCTCATCTGTATGGTTTTTCACTGGTGTGTCTCAAATCAGACAATATAAGTAAAATGTTATATAAATGTTAATTATTATTAAACAAGGAAGACATTGTGGAATAATGAATTAAGAAATAGCTCGGAGTCAAGAATGTCTGGGTTCCAGTCTTCCTCTCACATATTCTGTGTGTGATCTTAGATTGTCTATGTGCATTGGTAAAGGGAGAGGAGGAAGAAGAGGGGAAGATAAGGAATGGGGAAAGGAAGGAGAGGAGAAGATAAAGAGACAGGGAGGGGAGGAGGAAAGAGGAGGATAGGAGAAAGTAGGAGCAGGAAGGAGGAGAGAGAGAGAGAGAGAGAGAGAGAGAGAGAGAGAGAGAGAGAGATTGCTATTTAGATCAGATTTATGATTGTATGATTTCTAGAGCCCCCCCCTCATGATAACTTGCACTGTTTGAGTTTACACTCAGTGACCATGGAGTCAGTTCAGAAAGGATGGGAGGCTGCAGTTACTGGGGGCCATAGTTGAGATATTTCCTTTAAAAAAAATTCTTATTTATTTATTTATCTTATATTATTACAATAATCTTGTTGTGAGAGTTAACATTAACCCCCCTTCCCCCAAATAAAATGAGAAACCTCAAGAATAATGAAAGAAAAACAATGTACTTCAGTCTGTGTTCAGATTCCAATGGCTCTTTCTCTGGAATGAGTTGCCTTCTTTATCAAAAGTCCACCAAAGAAGTTGTTTCAATGTTTTTCTCAGTTTCTATTACTAGCTTTATTTCCCTCTACTCTATTCGTTCCAACTCTCATTTATTCTATTCTCTCTCTACTTCCACCTTGTCCCTGTTCAAAAGTGTGTTGTATCTGAGTACCCTCTCCCACAATCTTTCCTCTCTTCTTTCACCTATTCCTCCCCTTCCCCCCCCCATTTCTTTCTGTCAAGAAAGTTTACCATGACCTTACTACAGAATATTTCTAGCTAGATAGTCTCTCCACTGTATCAGAAAAAGTGGAGAATTTATGGGCAAATATAAATGAGAACTGTACAGAATAGATGGAAAGGAATGAACTCCGTGTAGAAAGGAAAACACCTACAGTGAGGAAATAAAGCATCTTTCAAAATATCAGAGTATGAAGTGGAAGACTGCCTCTGAAAAGAGGATTGAGTGAGATCCCCACAATTGGGAAGGCAGAGCAGATAAGCTGGGGGAACAGGAAGGCAATAGTTGCTGCCAGAAGAAATAAAACAGGTTCTGACTTTCTTCCCACTGCTAGAATGCTTTCAGATAAATGCAGGGAAATCCAAATCTTCTGAGCTGCTTTTTCTCAAGGACTATGTTATGGTGGTGACAGAGCTGAATTTGGTGAGAAGAGTTGGAGACGGGGCTTCTTCATGGCAAAATTAGGCTATACTGCCTCTATATTTGTGAACTTCCTTGCATTTTGCATCTAATGCATCACAAGATCAGATAAGTTCTGAGTAACATTTTCTTAATCCTTCCCTTAGTCTCTTTTTGATAGTATGTGGATCACTGAAAAGGCACCAACTCTGTGATAAGCACTGCATACTATTCAACGGATGAACCAGACATTCTTTGACCTCAAAGTACTGATGATTCCCTTATGAACATAAGGTTTATCTCCCATTAACGAGAAGGACAAGTGGCTAGGTCTAGAAGAATGTGAAGGAAGGAGTTGACACCTGGCAAGGGGTGTGCAGGTAAGGTTTCCTGAAGAATAATCAAAGAATTGTTTTTACTCTCTCAGTTGTCTGAGAAAGAAAGGAATTAGCCTGGATAGTATTTCTAGGTTCCTTCCAGTTCAGCGAATTTGATGTAGTCCTCAAAAGTTGCAGAATGTCTTCATGAAACTATTACAATATCTGTGTTAGATTCTTATTCCTTTTCTAGACTAGTAAATTCGATAAGGTCAGAGACTAAATTATATCTTAACTTTGCACATCCTCTTGTGCTAGTATTGTGTGGCTTACTTACAAATTATCTAATTAAATTTTATAGTGTTATGGTCCCTTTTTGACTACCTATGACCCCATCCCAGAATATTGTTTTTAAGTGTATAAAATAAACATAGAGGATTATGAAGAAACTAATGCCAAGATCAAAATATAATAAAAAAACAATAAAAAATAAGTTCAAAGACCTCTGATTAAAATCATTTGTCAAGAACACAATTCCTAAACAGGGAAAAGTCCTACATGTTCCAAAATATTCATAGCAACCCTTTTTGCTGTGGCAAAAAAATTGTAAATTGAGGGGATGCCTATCAAGTTATGGTACATGAATACTATAGAATACTATTATTCTATAAGAAACCATAAATGGTCAGACTCTAGAGAATCATGGAATAAGTTATAGCAACTGATGCTGAGCAAAGGGAGTAGAGACAAGAGGACAATGTACACATCAACAACATTATGAGATGAACAACTTTGATGGAAGCAGCTCCTCTCAGCAGTTCAGAGAGCTAGAACAACCATATTATAGTGGCTATGGACAATGCTATCCTCATCCAGAGGAAGAAAAACAAAACCATACAAAACACACACATACACACAGAAACATACAAAATAAAACCAACCCTCCAGAATCTGATGAACACTTCCTAAAAATTATCTTTTACATATCTCTTTTCCTTAATCCTAATTCTGAATATGAATATACAATGTTATCCTGACTGTTCACTCCTGAGGGGAGGGGGTTGGGAGGGGAGGGTGGAAGCACATTTTGTAACTTGAAAATATACATGTGCAAATAGATGAAAATAAATAAATTAATTTTAAAAAAAAGAAAAAAAGATTATACATTTTTACCCCCAATGAAATTTTCTATCTCTTATTTGGTCAAGAACTTATTCTATTTATAGGTCTGATTGGCAATTTCTTCTATGTATGTTCCATTAATTTGTTTATAATATCACAATTTATCCTAAATCAGAGTTGACAAAATGAACACAATTCATTGTAACAACATCTTGTGAAATGGATCTGATAAACTCTAAACTTTACACACAAATCTAAAATTTTTCTTTATTCTTTTGAAGAAGAAAATTTAAGAATGAAATCTTCTAATACACATTTTTAATATCTGACATATATAATGCTTCAAAATCATAAAGTCCTTTACATAAATTCTGATTTAATCCTTAACATTCTCATTTTACAGATGAAGGTTAATTGGCATGACCTTAACCTCAGGGTAGCCTCTCCTCATTTCAAATACAGCAATTCTGCAGTATCACACTGCTCTTCTAAAATAAAAAACAACCCTCCCTAGTAAATGGGATTCTTCTGTGTATTACAGTTACTAAACTGTAATCAGTCTTACTTGCTGTTAAATTCCATTCAATATATGAGCCACTGATTCAGCAGTTAATTGTTTTCCTTACTATATTGGAACATCAGTATATAATACCAGACTCTGCCATGTTTCAACCCTTTCTATTTCTGAACTGTAATATCTTTGGTCAGAACTTTTTTATGGACTGTGTAGTTGTGACCAATGGATGAGTGATTAGATCACTATCTTTTCTATTAAAACTGTGTGATTACTTTTTCAAGGATTTCCTACCAAGATAAATAAAAATCTGCTTTCAGAGATCAAGTTAAAAGGAAGCATGCTCAGGGTTTATTTATTTTTTATTAATACTTTTTAAATAAGTGGCAAAATACTGTAGCAATAGTGAAAATAGTTGAAAAAGGAGAAATATACACATATCCTCTATAGGAAAATTATTGGTGATCCAAGTCTGAATAGAAAACAAGTATGAGCTCAATGATAAGGATGTTGGGAGTCTTTTATCCTATAAATAAAATCTTGAATTATGGCTAAATAGAAAAATTTTAGACATTTTAAATCTAATGCTCTGAAATTCTGAAATCCTACTCCTATTTTTTATTGTGGAGTAGATATAACAGGGGGGTCTCTAACATAGAAATGTCATCAAACTGGAAAAACACTGAGTCTGAGGTCAGTTATAGACTATATCTGCTGCTTGACACTGAATTTCTGAACACCAAATTTCAGTTCTATCTTATATTAGCTCTGTCACTTTGGGAAAGCTGTGATCACTTTGAGCCTGTTTTTTTACATTGGAAAAGTAGGATAATACATGGATCACCTCCTTCACAAATTCTGTAACCCACTAAAGCATAATATAAATTAGATAATTACTTTGTTCTGTACCAATAGCACTTGTGATTTGCTTAGACATTGCTGTAGGAAGTATCACTGCAATAATACTTATCTAACATCAGGCTTATAGAATGAGTCAGATTTCCTAATTCTTGCCCTTCCTGGCTTCAAATTTTAGCTGTAATCTCTTCAATATTAAGCTTTTCCTAATCCTTTAAGAATCTAGAATGCTTCTCTCTGTTGATCACCTCCAATTAATCAGATTTGTTTGATTGTTACCTTCACATTTAATGTGAGATCCTTGGGAGCATGGACTATTTTTTGACACTCTTAGAATTGCTTATACTAAGCAAAGTGGTTGGTCCATAGTAGGTGCTTACTTATTAAGTGATTGATTTAAGACATCTTAGAAGATCTAAAACATTTGCATCCTTTGTAACCTCCTCAAAGAACTGAAGAATGAAGTTTTTATTTAACAGCAACTTAAAAAACTTTTTGCTGGAAAATCCAGCATCAGTTCTACTAAGTATCTCAAGAAGTAGGGAGTTCTCTCTATCTTGGGTTTGGGAACCACTTGTCAGGAGTATTTTGGAAAGAATTGAAATTAGAGGCTCATAGGGTCACTTCCAAGCAGAAATTCCATGAATCTTTGAATATTGACATAGTATTCAAAAACTCATGGACCTTCTGAACTGTGTACCAGGAGAAGCCATAGTTGTAAAGTATTCATGTAAAGTATAAGTATAAAAGGATAATATATTATTACTATAAAGTCATTAATGTACATAACAAGAGAAAAAGAAAGAGAAAAGAAGGAAGGAAATACACAAGGATGAAAGAGAAAGAAAAATTGGGACTTTGTTTTGAATGTTTTTCTCTTAAACTCTAATACATTCAAGTTTCCCTGAAAGATCCATGGATACAGATTTTGTATGGCTAGATGAAGTTTATAAATTTCCTCCCTCTGGGATAAAAACTCTCTCTTTGATAAAAACTATCGGGAAAACTGGAAGTTAGTATGGGAGAGTCTTGGATTAGATGAACACCTCACACTCTATACCAAGATAAGATACAGGTTTTAGACATAAAAGACAATATTATAAGTAAACTAGGAGATCAAGGAATATCTTACCTATTGGATCTATGGAAAGGGAAGCAGTTTATGACAAAGGAAGAGATGGAGAACATCATCAAAAAACAGACTAGATAATTTTGAATGCATTAAATTAAAAAAAAAACTTTTGCACAGACAAAACCATTGTAACCAAGATCAAAAGAAATGTAGTAAACTGGGAAACAATTTTTTAGAACTAGCATTTCTGAAAAAGGACTCATTTCTAATACATATATATATATATATATATATATATATATTAATGGAACTGAGTCAAATTTATAAAAAAAAAGCCATTCCCCAATTGACAAATGCCCAAAGGTCATGCAGAGGCAATTTGAAGATGAGGAAATCAATGCTATCCTTAGTTCTTTGAAAAATTGCTCTAAACTACTTATTAGAGAAATGCAAATTGAAACATCTCTGAGGTACCACATCACATCTCTCAGACTGGCCAATATGACAAGAAAGGACAATGATTAATGTTGGTAGGGATGTGGGAAATCTAGGACACTAATACATTGTTGGTGGATCTGTGAACTCATCCACCCACCCTAGAGAACAATTTGGAATTGTGTCCAAAGGACAATAAAAATGTGCATATCCTTTGATCCAGCAATACCACTACTGGGTCTATACTCTGAAGAGATCATGAAAAAGGGTCAAAACATCACTTGTACAAAAATATTCATAGCAGTTCTATTTGTGGTAGCAAAGGTTTGGAAATTGAGTGAATGTCCATCAATTGGGGAATAACTGAACAAATTGTGGTTAATATATGTTATGGAATGCTATTGTTCCGTTAGAAACCATGAGGGATGGGAATTCAGAGAAGCCTGGAGGGATTTGCATGAATGATGCTGAGTGAGATGAGCAGAACCATAAGAACATTATATACCTTAACAGCTACATGGGGGGTGATGATCAACTTTAATGGACTTGCTCATTTCATAAGTGCAACAACCAGGGACAATTTTGGGGTATCTGCGATGGAGAATACCATCTGTATCCAGAGAAAGAATTGTGGAGTTTGAACAAAGGTCATAGACCATTACCTTTAAAAAAACTATCTTATTATGTGATCTTGCTATCTCTAATATTCTATTTTTTTTCCTTAAGGATATGATTTCTCTCTCATCACATTCAATTTATATCAATGTATAGCATGGAAACAATGTAAAGACTCACAGACTGACTTCTGTGTGGGGGGTGGGGGGGAGGGAAGAGAGATTTGGGGAAAACTGTAAAATTAAAAAATAAATTTATTTATAAATAAATGAATTACTTCCCTCCTCACTTTGTTATCAGAGGTTTAAGGTCCTTAAGGGAACATATGTGAACTTGGGATCACAAATTTAGAACTAGAATAGACCTCATAGGACATGTGCTCTTGCTCCCCACTTTATTCACAAGGAAAGTGAGGTACAGGGAAATTAAAAAAAACTTGTTCAGAGAGCATCACATGCTAGATCTGAATCTACTTCCTCTGCTGAATTAGTGAACACCACATTGACATTACAAAATGGATTCCTATTTGCCATACATTAGAATATTCTGGTACGATAACTTTCTTATTTAAAAAAAAATCATTCTTTGTTAGCTTCAGTGGCATGTTTTACCCTTAACAGTTTTCTACCCTTAATCTTCTCTCTAGTTCCCAAGGAGAGGTAGAAGGACCTGGGCTTGTGATTTCTTTGCTATTGGGATCTCTCATATGAGGAAATTTCCTTCAACCAATGGAAATTGACAACTTTTCAGCAACTCATAGTCCTAGAGTGTTGCTTAGATTAGAGGTATAAAAATGGTAACATTCCTAAGAATAGGGCAGGAAGCAAATTAAATTGTAATTGGGAAATTTTAATAAAATAAATAAAAATACAATAAACCATAGCTATTATTAATTTGTGGTTTTCTATATCCATATGTGGCTTGTAGAGCTCCTTAACCTCTTTCACTCTGCTGCCATTCACTGATGTTCAATTTATCTTTTTAAAAAATGTGTGAATACAAATTAAGTTTATTCAAGCATACCTCAGACAGGAATTGGTTCTAGATCAATATAAAAAGAAAATATTGCAATAAATGAATTCACATGAATTTTTCAGTTTCCAATGCATAACAAAATTATGTCTACACTATCCTACAATACCTTAAGTGTACATATCTAAAAATAATGCACATTCCTAGATTAAGTAATAATTTATTAGGGAAAAGAAACCATGTTTACAAACTTATCTAGAGCACCTCTTTTGGAGTGACAAAGAATTGGAAATTGAGGGGATGCCCATCAATGAGGGAGTTACTGAACAAGTTGTGGTATGTGAAGATCATGAATTATTGTTGTTTTGTAAGAAATCATGAGCCGGCAGTTTTTTGAAAAACCTGAAAAGACTTACAAAAACTGATGCTTAGTGAAGTAAGATCAACCAGGAGAATATTGCACATGTTAATCATAACATTGTGTTTTGATAGACTTTGATAGACTTGGCTTTGATAGACTTGGCCTTTCTCAACAAAAGAGCTTATCAAAGGCAATTCCAAAAAAGACTTTTAATGAAAAATGACATCCACATCCAAAGAGTCAGAATGCAGACCAAAGCAAACTATTTTAACTTTTTAAAATTTGTTCTTTTTTTCTCTCATGCTTTTTCTCCTTTTGATATGATTCTTCTTTCACAACATGACTAATATGGAAATGTGTTTCATATGATTCTACATGTATAACCTATATTAATTTTCCTAGAAACAGGAAGGGAAGAAAGAGAAGAAGAAAAATGTGTAACTTAAAAACTTTACAAAACTGAATATTGAAATTATCTGTATACATAATTGGAAAAAATAAAATATGAAAGAAGAAATGCTTTATCGCTAAAAAAATGTTAACCATCATGCCTTCTGAAAGTCATATTTAGGGTAGTGCCTCTTAAAGGTTGTGGTGGCTGTGGCAATTAAAGAAAAACAATAATGAAGTTTGCTGAACTGATTAACTCTTACTTTCACTTGAACACATGGAATTTATTAATTGACCTAATTATAATATTATTTAGTCTCAGGTAATAGAGTGGTCCGAGTAGATGGAGCAAGATGGGGGAATGGCCAATCAGTGGAATAACTGGAATACATACAATATTTACCAATTAAGTTTATTATCTTATATGGTCATGGTTCAAGGTGTGTCAAAACAATTTCACTAGAAACATTAACGATCACTGATCACACTTTATCATAACAGATATAATAATAATGAAAAAGTCTGAAATATCATGAGAGTTATCAAAATATCATAGAGACAAGATGTGTGCACATATTCACATTTGGAAAATTGGATCCAATAGACTTATCTGATGCAGAATTGCCTCAACCTAAATTGGTAAAAGAAAATATCTTTGAAGCCCAATTACATGAAGTGCAATAAAATTAGATGTGCTTGCATTTGAAAGCAAAACTCTCAAACAAGAATTATTTTATAACTAAATATTGATTTATTGCTCAAATAAGCATTGCATTTGAAATAAAATGAGAAATTATTGAAGTTAGAGGAAGGAAAATTTAGATGGTATAGTACTTTGCCGTAATCTAGAGTTCAATCTACTTATAGGTGCAATGGGAATTGGGACACTAATTTCTAGAGGGACTTCACCAATCACCAGAGAGCAAGCTTCTTGAAGATCACAATGCATTAACATTGCCATTTATGCTAGAGTAAATGAGCTATTATTCGCCCATCTCCATCATCAGGGTCCCTGTACCACTAATTATGTCTCCATTTTCTTGCCCTGTCTCATCTCCAGGCACCTGGTGACAAGTTGTAACTCTCAACTGGGGTCACTCTCTTCCCCAAAACACATAGAGACAAAGTTGCACTTTCTGTATAATAGGTTTCTCTCTTTTCCAGTGTATCTGCAGTTCAATTGTCCTAGAATCACTTCTATATGTCTTATTCTTTTCCCTTATTCCCACTTGCTTGCTCTAAGCCATCCCTATTTCAAACAACTCAGGTCAAAATTCTAAGAAAGTTTGTATAACTATATCCTTTGATGTAATGAGCCTTTTTTTTAACATCAAAGAAAGCTATCAGTATTGAGTCAGGCAAGTGGAGAATAGTACAGATTAGACCATCAGAAAGGAGTAGTTCATGTTTCCAAGATCTTTCGTTATATTTTCTCAATAAAATGATGCGAGGAAAGAGAGGGCTTCTCTAAGATTTCCAGACTACTAACACATCTGGTCTAGTTTCTATAGTTGAATTGATGTGATTGAAGCACTAATGTGAGGAGTTCTTAATTTCTTATAACTTGATTCTTGTGGAAAATCAAATACAAAGCATAAAACAAAACATCAATACAAGCCCCTGAGACTTTCCCTGATTGTCTAGTTTTTGGCTAGATTACAAGGGGTCTGTTTATATGGATGGTACAAATAGATCATTATTTCAATATAATTGGTTTTCCCGGTAATCCTATTATTTAAAAAAAAACTGTTAGGAATTTAAAACCATTTTTCTAAACACAGATCCATAGGCTTCACAGACTGCCAATAAAGGCCATAATGCAAAAAAGGTTAAAAACCTCTGCACTAGTTAGAGACTACTTTCCTTATCACTCCCATTTTATTCTAATAAGGTATCATATGACTAATAAGGTATCATATGTTTATGTGTTCACAATATTGAAGACAACTAATATTTATTGTGACAAACATTCAGTGAGCATCTCTTGAATTTTATCCTGGAGGTAGTGAAATGAGAGAGATTCAAAAACTGCTCCCTATAGAGAATGGCAATAGAAAACCAGTCTTTATGTTAGTACAGTTAAATTCCACTATGTAACATCACTTTCAAGGACATGATTATAGCTTCCAATTTTACAATAATCTATAGCCTGCCACCCCCACCCCCACTGTTTTGTCTCTATCCATTTTGTAAAGGTCCTTGGGAACCTTTTGTTAATTATTTGATTACAAAGTCATTTTAAAAATCAAATACTTACATGGCAAAGTAGTAAAACTTTAATTCAAAAGCACCAGACCATGACATAACTTTTAGTTTAAAATAAACCTCCAATGCTAAGGCGAATTATACTTGTTTCTGGATCACAAAGTACCATACACAATTCCTTAGAAACATCACTTCAGGCAACACCTAATCTTTTTTTTTTTTTACAGCTAACAGTCTTACTTTACATCCCAAAGTTGCACTAATATTATTCTGCATGAGAAAGCTTATTCAGTCTTTTGGAAGTGAGACTGAGAAGGGCAAAGAATTGGAACACATTTGAATGGGGTCCTTTTTTAATGTTTTTTTTGCAAGGCAAACGGGGTTAAGTGGCTTGCCCAAGGCCACACAGTTAGGTAATTAGTAAGTGTCTGAGACTGGATTTGAACCCAGGTACTCCTGACTCCAGGGCCGGTGCTTTATTAGGCCACCTAGCCGCCCCAAATGGGGTCCTTTTCTAATGTGGAATATAAAAAAAATTATGGGACAATAGGGTGGGGAGAGACTGAAGAGACTTCGGTCTCATTCAAGCTATATTTGAAAAAAAAAATTCCTTCAACCATCTGCCTTACAAGTGGGACCAGACCAGTCTTTACTTAAAGACTTCTAATGAGGGGAAAGCTATATTTTCCAAGGCAATCTATTTCATTTTCAGATTCCTCTACTTGTTAGGAAATCTTCCTTCTCACTTCTCTCCCCCTCCCCCAAACCCCTTCAAGTTTAAGTTATTCTCCTTATTACTTGTACCATTGTTTCTAGTTCTGTCTTCTGGGGTCAAACAAAACAAATCTAATTCCCGGTCTTCATTTCTCCCTTTAAAATTTTTCACGTTGTTTTCCTACCCATTAGAATGCAAGCTACTGGAGGAAAGGAATTTTTTTTTTCACTTGCATTTGTATCTCCAAAGCTTAGCATAGTGACTAGTACATAGGAAGTGTAATTCAAGTCCCAAAGCCAATTGATAGGGAACTACAGTTTCACTAGAAATCAATGTCTATCATTAATTAGCAGGAGGGGTAGGGTGGAATTGGTGGGATCAGAAGGGAGATTTCTTCAGGTACCTTAAGCCTGAGAGTCTTTACAAGACTCATATTCAGACTTAGAACACTGATTTCTATCGATAAAAAGAGAGTTCTGTATCAATGGGCTTTGAGACTTGGGCCACATATGTAATCAATAAACTCTGTGGCCTCCCCTTTTTCATTGTATAGCCTTTCAAATAATTGAAGACATTTCTCTTATCCTTTCTGAACCTGATTTTAGCTTTAAGAACCCCAATTCTTTCAATTGATTGTCATGTGGCAGGAGGTATTAGAGGCCCAAGTGTGCTTCCAAAAATTGGTATCTGAAACTGAACAAAATAAAAATAAAGAAGATCTCTGACCAGTGCAGAATTCTTAATTCTTGGAAATTATACCTTTCAAAGTAACCCAAGATCATATTAGCTTGCTTTTTTCCTGTCATATTACACTGTTGACTCATATTAAAGCACTGAAACCTCCAGATGGTTTTCATACTAATTATTACTTAACTATACTACCTTTATATTTTATTTATGAAGTTGATTTTAAGTTAGACTTTGCATTTATTCCCTTTAAATGAAATGATTAAATTCAAACAAATTCTGTTAGGATCTTTTTGAATCCTGACTGTTATTCAGTGGGTGAACTACCTTTTCTAGCTTTATATTATTTCCAAATAATAAGAAAGGATAATATGCCTTTATCCAATGATGCCATTAACAACAGCAGAATATTAAACAGCACAGATCACAAAGCTCTCCATCAGAAACTCCCCCTTTAAAGTTGTCATTGAGCCATTAATGATTAGTCTTTGTGTCTGTCCCCCAACCAGTGACATAATGAATATAATTATACTGTCCTCTAGTCCAAATCTCTCCATCTTTTCCATAAGAATATGAAATACTTTTTCAAATATTTTGCTAACATCTTTATAAGCTTTATTTTTTAACATTCTCCTGTTTTTACCAGTCTAGTAATTTTATCAAAAGGGGAAATCAGGTGAGTCTGGCAGGAATTTTTCTTGATAATCTATGTGACTACTATCTCCTTTTGTAATATTCAGCAAAGATCTCTTTAATACCGTATTCCATATTTTTTTCCAGGACCTGAAGTTAGGTTCCCTGACCTACAGCTTGGAGTCTATAGGCCTTTTTTACGCCTTTCTTCAATGTGGGAAGTAGATGGAAGAGTAAAGGAGACTATCAGGACATTTGGCCTTCAGGTTGTAACTTTCATAATCTTTCAAATATTACTGTTTGAATCTCACTAATCATATTTGTTGGATCTTCTAGTGGCCAAGGATATAGTTTATTTGGGTCAAATGAATTCATCAAGAAAATGGAGGATTTCTCTTATTCATCTAAGGTACCAATTTCCCATTAGTCACATTATTCTATATTCTCCAGTCCAGAGATTATTCTTGGAGGAAAAATCAGACCAGAATAACTAAATGGGTCTGTCCTCTTTTTTATTTAAAAATTAAGGTAAACTGAGAGAAAATAGTTTAAGAATGATCAATTTATTAGACTTTGGCTTCTCAATAATCAAAAACTATAAGGTATGGTTTACTATAGTTTTGGCAAGAAGAAAAAACAGCATTGGTTAGGTAGGGAAATCAAAATAATTAGTTTTAGAATAGACAGTAACAAAGGAATAGAAGAAACAAGATTGGTTGGAAATTGGGAATAATGGACTAGCAAAACCTCACTTCTTCCCCTGTGACTAAGAAATGTTCATTACTCGAGTTCACCTGCAAAGTTAGCCATATTGCACCCAGGCTTCTTTGGATAACAAGCCAGACATTATTGAATGATAGCTTGGGGGTGCAAAGATACTAAACTAGAATCCCTGGTGTCCACCTCCATCTCTCAAGTATAATAGATTTTCTTGAGACCAGAATATTATAGTAATTAGCAGAATTGACCTACTAAACTTAACTTATACGTAGAGACAAAGAAATGGGGTCTCAGCAATTGAACAAAATAGAGTAGTATTTACAAAATAGGATCAATTAGAGAGTAGAATCAATTATAAAATAACATAGAATTAATTTAATATATTAAATTTCCCTTTTGATTCAATGACTGTTTTCTCAATGAAGTACTAATTGATAGGCCAGTAAGCAAATGATTCACCAGGATATATGTTTGTGTTGTGTGTGTGTGTGTGTGTGTGTGTGTGTGTGTGTGTGTGTGTGTGTGTGTATATATATATATATATATATATATATATATATATATGTCTTTGGATCTTTTTGTTTTTTCAATTACTGGCCTATGAATTAATAATTTACTGAGCAAACAGTGTTTCTCATAGAATCGGGGGGGGGGGATTGAAGAAATTAAATTAATTCCATGTCTTTTGTAATTGATTCAACTCTATAATTGAACCTATTCTGTATTACTGCTCTATTTTATATGTCCTGAAGGCACTAAATACTTCATTAAGGATTCTTACTTATGAGGTCTACATGTTCTATCATGACAGGAATAATGTGAGAGGAGAGAGGGAAGAGAATGACCAGTGCATTTACAGAGTTCATTAGGGCAGTAACTATTGGTACATGAGAAAGGAAGGAAAAGGAATGGTGAACATTCAGTCTCGTTCTTAAAAAATCCATTCTTAATATCCTTTTCATCATCACATCTTATGTTAGGACTCCCAGATTTATCACGTTGTCATCCAGTTTCTGAAAATATCTCCTCTTGATCATTCTGGAATGGATCTGTTCTCAGAGCAGATCCTAGAAAATCTGCTTTCTAGTTCTGAGTTGCTTGCTTGATGAAATTCTTGGATATTTCTATTAACTTCTGTCAGTTACAAAATTCAATACAATTCAAAATAGCCTCTTTAAAACTTCTTTTCTATAACTAGGTAATGTTGTGAAAACCAATTCAAAATTATGGTTCTAATCCTATTAACAACAGAGCTATAATAAGAACATCAAATTAGGAACCCATAATTCATCTTAAACTTCAGAGAATTTAAATTTTGACATATCCCTTGCTGTTTCTATCTTTATCAAAACCCTGTACCTGATATAGACATTGTCAAAAGCAAGCTGAAAGGAAAATCTAAAAGAGAATCTATGAGGATATGAGATAAAATTAACCCTTTTTAAAAGATATAATATTTATCAAAGTAGACATGTATACTAAGGTTGAAGACTTTTCTAAACTGGCATTGACTCTATTATCATTTAACTTTTTTAAGACTTGTATGCATTAATTTCATTCTTCAACTGGGACTTAAACTTCACCAAAGGAAACACAAAATAAAATGCAAAAAATAACAAAATACCCTTAGTTTTGCTACCTACAACTGTCCTGTGATGCAAGTCAGAAAATTATGATGACATATATAAGAAATTTAAATAATAACTGAGAAATCAGAACCTAAACATTCTAAAGTAACAAAGAAGGCAGAATTCTGAAAACTTTTAAAATTACATATATAGTCATCTGATTGTGTTGTTTTCTCAAAATTTTCCACTCCAGCCATTTCTATGACTGAAGTTTATATCTTATCCATTCTAAGTAAAATTTTATCCCTTTTTTGATACTCCTCCCCTATCTTTACCAATATTGAGTCTTTGTCTTTCTCAGTTTTAGTATTTCTGACACTATTCTACTAGTACTATACTCTAGTTAGCAAGCATCTTATGTTACCTGTCCTTGACTTCATTTTCTATAAATGTTTGTTTTTAGAACTATGACCTCAAAATTATTAGACCATGTCTATAGCCTTTGAACTCTGATCACTCTTAGATATAGGATCCAAAGGATCAAAGATTTAGGAAAAGAATGCACATGTACAAATATATTTACAATGGCTTTTTAGTATTAACAAAGAAATGAAACCTAAGGTGGTGCCCGTCTATTGGTGAAATCTTATGGACACTTCCCTTATCTGTGAAGTAAATATACTATTAACACCAACCCCATCCCTCCTTGCTCCCACCATGGAGTTGTTGTAAAGAGCAAATGAAATATTTGTTAAATACTTAGCACATTGTATGACAGGTAGTGATTAATAATTGTGTATTTCCTTCCTTCTTACATGAATAGAGGGAAAAATTATTGTGGTATAAGAAATCATGAAAGAACAGTTTTAGAGAAACCTGGTAAGATACAAACTGATGCAGAGTGAAATGAGAACTAGGATCACAATTTATGCAATAAAAACACTTGAAAGATAACATTGAAAGATTTCAGAACTCTGATCAATGCTGTACAAGTCACATAGATAATCCACGATGAAATATATTTACCCATTTTTGGACAGAGATGCTGCTGTTGCTGCTGCTGCTGCTGCTGCTGCTGCTACTACTACTACTACTACTACTACTACTACTACCACTACCACTACTACTATTACTCCTTCTACTACTACTGCCACCACCAGCACCATCAACAATAAGAAAAATAATCACAAGAATAATAATATAACCTTATAGAGAAGGAAACCTGCTTAAGTTAATACAGGTAAGAACTACCAGAAGATAAATCTGAATGCCAGCCAATCCTAAAAGAGGAAACCAGATACTTGAGATGAAGTAGATATTGTTGATACTGAAAATATTTCTCTTGTTTAGTTAAGGAAGAACAGATCAATTTCTCCTGGAGTTAAAGAATATTAGAGTAAGGATTTTTAAAGATTATCTATATCAACTCTTTCATTAGTAGAAGGGTATAAGCACCTTGAAGGAGGATTATCTCATGCTGTTATCTGTATCCTACAGTGCTTAACACAGTGTCTGATATGTAGTAGAAATATAGTAAATGCTTTGTTGATTAATTGATATAGGAAACAGTATTATCAGAGGATGAATTATTTGATGTATAGAACACAGCTCTATATGGGGAAATTCTTTTAGTTAATGTGATACATCCTAACATTTATAATGTAAGAAGAAAAAGCCAGAAATAATCTGACATGAGTCCCATATTTGGGGAGAGATTTCAAATGGTTTGAAAGAAGGACAGGTAGAATCCTCAGACTAGATTCTATAGGGAAAGTTAGCTTTGAGAAAAGAGAAGCTCTCAAGGTTCTATCCAGTTTTCACTCTCAAACTTTTCTGAGCCCTTTCTTCCTATGGTATATCTAACATCATTTGTTAGTGATGTGTACTGACTTGGATCTTAGCCTCCATGCCTGAGTTCCAAATTGCAAAGCAAGGAAAGGGATCATCATAATAGAAGGTAACATTCTGGATCATCATAATAAAGCTCTCTGCCAACTTCATGGAAGGATAGGAGGCCTTCTTCATCCTCAGGGATTATTTTTAGCAAACACGGAGGTCAGGGGTTAATGTTTTTTTTTTAAAATTTACAACATCAGCACTTCATATAATGCCTGGATCATTTAAATTGTATGATTAGGTCCATGATTTTTTTTATCATGGTCAAGGATTTCAGGATAGAAATTCCTCCATCAAGTGAAAATGGAAAATGTTCACTCAGAGTTAGGGTCTGCAGTGGATAGAGTACCAGGCTGGGAGTCAGGAAGACTCATCTTCCTGAATTCAAATTCAGCTTCAGACCCTTACTAACTGGATGACCTGGGCAAGGCACTTAACTTAGTTTCCTCAACTGTAAAATGAGATGGGGAAGGAAATGGCAAAACCCAAGGAAAAAAAAAACTCCAAAGGAGGTCATGAAGTCAGACATAATTGAAACAACTGTCACATAATTTTAATATGCAATATGAGGTATTGAATGGTTAACACATATGTCCACAATTAAATAACCAGTCTATATCAGAGGTAAGCTTTGTACTGACTCCAAGACCAATTATCTATCCCCTAAAATACTTAATCTTGTCTGATGCACTTGTTGCTGGCTATATCTGAACTCAAGAAAAAGAGTCACCCTGACTCGAGGGCCTGGCATTCTAACCTAGCTTCCTATCTGACAGATAGTAAAGTTGTTAATAGTAAAATTGATTAATTGAACTAAAAGTTCTAAATTTTGAACCCAATTTTCCTATTTACTGTGTCAGATGATTTGTTGAGCCTTGCTATTTCTTTAAAAATAGAGGAAACAAAATCAGCTATCTCTTGACCTTCCCAAGGATGTGGTGAGGATAAAGTAGATAATGTGTGTCAAAGACTGTGTGTATGTAGGAAAACTGTGCAATTAAAATTCAAGGGCATACCTATTATATTGTGTATTACTTTTTATGAACTCTGATTTCTTTTAGTATAACTGACAGTAGGTTGAATGATGATCTGTTCTCAGAACTCCTTGGGTAGTCAGAATATAATTGTGTGTTAGGCTTACCCACTCAGGGCAAACAGGGTAGTTTACACCCTTCTCAAAAGTCAAGATCAGCATTGCAAATAAAACAGTGACAAAATTTCTTAATACTTATCCTTCTTCACAGATTAAGACATACTTAGAAAGTATTCTCAATTGCAGAGAGCTCACCTGCATCCTAAAGAATACATGTAGAGAAAATCGAAAATACAGTACTTTTCTAGAGCTTGAATTAGAGGTTTCTTATAGAGTTCACTAGGAGTGATCAAATGTTGGGTGGCAATTCATTATGATCATATGCCACTCAGCATCTTTCCTATATGTCACACATCAGTAGACAGTTAACCTTGGTGTCATGAAACATAGCTGTCAAACAATTCTTTTAGATCCAAAAAGGTGAAAATGATGTTAAAATTTTAAGATACTAAAAAGTTGGCCTCAAAAAACCCCATTTCCCTAATGATGATATCCTGGGCCTCAAGCTTTGTATTCCTCCAATCCCTTCATGGAAGTATTTTGAAGCTGTTCTCTTTATTATAATTTAATGATGCAACTTTCTAAATTCATACATTTTTAACCTGACTTCATTAGTGCCACTCTCTATTTTTCTGGACTTCAAACTTCCCAGCTACCCTGACATCAATTAATGGTGAGTCCTGTAGGCTGGACTCAAGTGCTTCTAGCCCAGCTGTTGTCATCCTTTACTTCACTCTACTCCCCTCCCTTTCCCCAAAGGGCATCTCTATGTTGGCTCCTGTTTCAATTGTGATGAATTTTGCACAGCAGGTTCAGAAAAGCAAAGAAAGAGGCTTTAGAGAATATAGTTCTTTCTCTTTTCTGGAGGTTGGAAGTTATGCTAATATTCAAAAGAGTAGGGGAATGTAGCTTTTATGGTTGAGTAGGGCCAATAGATTGTGAGCCTAATTTGAAGGACTGTTGGTGATTAAGACTTAAATAAGTGATGGCTGGATGAAATGCTCTCTTTTCATTAGGCAGTGGCATTTGGCTATATAAGCATACCCAAAGTCTCCTCATAATAATCATGAAAAAGTGGTGATTTTGCTCTCAGCTTTTTAAATTAAAGCTCTCCATGGTCTCATTCCTTGCTGACTGTTTTATCTTTTTATTTCCAACATTCCAAGTTATGACATGCTCAAATCATGTGGTTCTTCTCCACAGTGTTTTCAAAAACTATTTCAGGGGTTCTGACTCTTCTTCATTAGAGCTTTAGCTAAACACAGTTCAGGTTTATATAAGCCTTACAATTGCAATGTGGCCCCCATAAACACTTAGGAACTATTATTTTCAGTCTACTCTCTTCTGCCTGAATTTTCTCTCTAGTGTCCAATAGATAGAACTGGGAGAAATAGTTATGTCAATTCTACTCCTTTGGAACTCCCTTTCTCCTGCCCTGCTTTGAGTTTTGTACAAAACTTTAACTCATTTTCTGCAGGGCAGGGCTGAACACAGCAGCATCTCATGAGAAGACATGACTTATTCAGGTAGGAAATAAATTGGAACTATATGACTTTCCAAGTATCACAACTTAAAAAAAATTCTATTGCAATTGGCTAAAGGCCATCAAAAGTAATGAGATAGGGTTGGTTTCTGTGTCCCTGCTTAAAATAGGTCATAGATTGGGTACAAAGGAAGCTAACAATGAGGAATTTCCCTAAGGGGCTACAATGTTATACCTTTTTTCTTTGTTGATATTTTCATGCTTCATATTTTTCCAATTACATGGAAAAATAATTCTTAATGTTTGATTTTTAAAAAAATTGAATTCAAAATTCTCTTCTCTCTCCCCCTGTTTTGAGAAGGAAATAAATCTGATATGGATTAAGCATGTGTAATCATGCAAAACATATTCTCATATTAGCTGTTTTATGAAAGAAAACAGATCAAGAAAATATTGAAAATTATAAAAAGTAAAAAAATGATTTGATCTGCATTCAGACTTTATTAGTTCTTTGGAGGTGGATAGCATTTTTTCATATAAATCCTTTAGAATTGTCTTGAATCATATTGCTGAGAATAGCTAAGAATTTACAATTCTATAAAATTGTTGCTGTGTACAATGTTCTCCTGGTCTGCTCACTTCCTGTAGCAACAGGTCATATAAATATTCCCAGTTTTTCTGAAAGCACCTTGATCATAATTTCTTAAAGTACCATAGTATTTTTTTTAGATTTTTTTTCAAGCCAATGGGTTTAAGTGTCTTCCCCAAGGCCAAATGGCTAGGTAATTATTAACTGTCTGAGGTCAGATTTGAACCCAGGTACCCCTGACTCCAAGGCCAGTGCTCTATTCACTATACCACCTAGCCACCCCAAAGTACCATAGTATTATTCTACCACAATCATACATCACAAGTTGTTCAGCTATTCTCCAATTGATGGGCTTCCTCTCAATGTTCAATTTTTTTGCTACAGTAAAAAAAGCTGCTTATTAACATTTTTATGCATATAGGTTTGTTTCTGTTGATCTCCTTGGATGTAGAACTAGCACATTAGTATTAGTATTGCTGGGTGAAAGGGTATGCACAGTCTTATAACCCTTTGGACATACTTCCAAGTTCTTCTTCAATTCACAACTCCACCAATTATACCTTTTAAAAAATGGTAGTGTGGGGGAGGCTAGGTGGCACAGTGGATAGAGCACTGGCCCTGGAGTCAGGAGTACCTGAGTTCAAATCTGGTCTCAGACACTTAATTACCTAGCCGTGTGGCTTTGGGCAAGCCACTTAACCCCATTTGCCTGCAAAAACCTAAAAAAATAATGGTAGTGTGAATATTAAATTCCAAGCATGAATGGTCTCAGTGCTTCTGGGCTAGAGGCATCCTACTCTTTCTTTTTTGGACTATAGAATGACATAGACACTTTAGAGCAATAATTTTTTTAATATGGAGTCAATTTTTAAAATTGATACTATATTTCAATATAACTGGTTTCTTTTGTCATCCTATTAATTTTATTTTATGCATTTCAAACAATTATTCTGGGGATAGAATATCCTGCAAAAGGGGTCCATCACTGGCACACACACACACACAAATACATACAAACACAAACACAAGTGACACCTCTAAATCTATTTTTCAAAAGTCCAGACATTGATTTCTATTGTAGTCATTTACTTCACTAAATATCATGATGGAGCACTTTTCAATGCTCAATTCAAAATTCAGTGTTAATGAGACATGAGATTTTTAAACCTCCTTTCTAACAATAACTTCATGAAGTCACAGGTTATAAAATCTCTTGAAAATAGGTCAGGTTAATATTAATTTAAACTTTGAGTATTTCTAGCTCTGCTACTTGGACTTTCAAATAGCAGGATTGGACTTCATGGGAATAGGACTTTAATTACCTTTTCATTTTATGGATTCCCATTTCTAGTTCCCTAAGAATATAGGGTTTTCTTTTTAGTCTTTCATTCTCTGCTATACTTTATAATACTCTAATTAGAAGAGTGGATAGTATATGTCACAAAAGGGGGTGTACTTAGGGATAAATCATACCATTAACAGAATGCTCCAGTTTAGCTCTAGTTGTTCCTTTGCATGACCTTGAAATTGAAGTTGCTCAGTTTTTAATACATGGAGGGAACTAGATTAACTCCATGAATGCAAGTCAGGAAGGATACTAAGTAAGTTGGAGAACACATTTAGAAATTAGGACAAGGGCAGTGATGAGACAGTTTTTCTTTGGCCTGGAAGTGTACAACCTTGAAGGCCACAGCTCCATGCCAGCTGTGGAGAGAAATACCTAATTAGCATTTAAGGCTATGAGGGTGACAGCCTTGAGCCTCCTGTGAGGGTTAAAACAGATGTCTGTTTCTTCCCAAACTCTAGTCACATGTTCTATCTGTAGGTACTTTCCTGTTTCAAATTTTCTATTAATAACTTTCATCTAGAAAGCACTCAAAAGCTTTACATACTAGGAGCCGAGCTAATATAACTCACATCTTAAAGATAAGGAAAGGAAAGGTCAAAATCCTGAGTCACTTGTCCTGAGCTTTCAGGTACAGAGGTTCTAGGCATGATCAATTTGAAGAGAAGCTGGGCTGATCTTTCTATTATATCATTATTTATTCCCTATCCCTTTAGCTGCCTATCATTGTGTAATATTAAAGACTGAATCATGATGTAATAGTAATAACCATAACAATAATAATAAAACTTAATAGAAAAATATGATTCACATTATTTTAGTCTTTCCAGGGAGTCCTTGGTCTGTTAAAGTGACTTTACTCCATGTGATTTCCTCACTTAAAACTTACCTTTACAATTCAACAGAATGTGAGTTCCTTAAAAGCAGATACTGATTTTTTGAAAAAATTGAATTCAAGGGGTGGCTAGGTGGCATAGTGGATAAAGCACCAGCCCTGGAGTCAGGAGTACCTGGGTTCAAATCCGGTCTCAGACACTTAATAATTACCTAGCTGTATGGCCTTGGGCAAGGCACTTAACTCCATTTGCCTTGCAAAAAAACCTAAAAAAATTAAAAAAAATTGAATTCAAAATTCACTTCCTCCCTCTTCTCTCTCCCTTTCTTGAGTAGGAAATAAATCTGGCATGGATTAAACATACGTAATCCTATTTTGGAGCCCTGAAGCTATACACAGTGCCTGTCACATGGTAGTTACTTAATAAATGTTTATGGACTGACTAATTGACATTACAACCAGCATTATTTATCTTGAAGGGAAAGAAAAATAAGTTTTAGAAGGTTTGAAGTTTAGAAATGAAGAGGGAAGCAAAGTGGCATAGAAGAAAAGAAATAAGGAATATTTATGACATGATTCATAAAACACAATGGAATTGACTCCAAAAAAGAGAATAGGTCAGTCATGTGTTTTATAATTGATAACTACTTGCTCCATTGGCAATTTTATAGATTTAAATGAATAAAAAGAAGTCTGCCTAGCTCACAATGTACACCCTTTCTATTGAACTAATTGGAAGGCATGGGTCTGGAGTCACATGAGATGACCAAGCATGAAGGAGATGTAATCAATATCATTGAAGGGAATGCTCACATTGATAAGGGATGCATTGGACTATTGTACAGAATCAAAGAAATAAAAGGAAGAAGAAGTGGGAAGGAGTCAGAAAAAAAGAGTAAAAACCAGTCAATGAATTGACTGACAGATTTGACAATCCATACAATAGCAGAGTCCTTGATCCTTAAAAAAAAAGTTTTGATGTGGTTTTATGATGATGTAAAAATCAAGGAGGAAAAGAGGACATTTAAAATATAATAATTTAAATAAAGATAAAATTATTTTCATCTTTGATATGATTCTATGGAATATTTTTCTCGAAACTATATAACAGCATCTTGAAAGGTTTTATGCAAAATAAAATGGATTATTGTTTGCTTTCATTTTATTTCTGGAAGAATTTTTTCCTTTTACAGCAAGAATTCATTTTCTATTTACTCTGCTCAGAAATCTATATTACAGTATTGTTTGCACAATGTTTGAACCTGAAGTTATTCACCCTCGGAAGTTTCTGAGACTATGATTTCCTTAAGGTTAATGATACTTCCCTGTCCTTTTAGTTATTTCCTCCCAAGGGAAATTGTTAGTAATCAATGCAAAGGTCCAGTTCTTTTAAGACTAGTAGATCTTCTTAGTACTGTTCAGGAAAAGGTGATGATGATGATGATATTTGTCCTTTATTCTTGGAGAAGACCATGACATCAGTAAAGTGATGCCTTGACATGCACATGGATTGGATCTGAGTGATGGGGTGCTGTGCTAAGTCACCAGCCTCATTTTCTCCTCCAGAACCATCTGGGTCCAGTGACCAGATATGAATCTGACAACTGGAGATGGCTCTGATGCAAAGTAGTCATGGTTAAGTGACTTGCCCAAGGTCACATAGCTAGTAAGCTAAGTGTCTGAGGCCAGATTTGAACTCCAGGTCTCCTTATTCCAATGTCCGTGCCCTGCCCACTGTACCACCTAAGGTAGTTAAGAGCCAAGTACCTAGATCTAGTTATGATCTTATTTCATTTTTTTATTATTGCCCCAAATTTCTACCTATTCACTGTTTGGGAATAGGATCAACTTTAGGTCCTAGAATCACCTGTATCTCCCTGATACACTTACATAATTTTTGAAATGGCATGAATATTTCATAAAATTCACAAAATGAATAGTTCATTTTGTGCCAGACTTTTCTTTAGAATCATCTCCTTTTGTGTCTGTGTGTGTGTGTGTGTGTGTGTGTGTGTGTGAGAGAGAGAGAGAGAGAGAGAGAGAGAGAGAGAGAGAGAGAGAGAGAGAGAGAGAAGTGCAAGAGTTTACTATGACAGATTTTCCATCACTGCCTCAGTTCTAAGGAAGCATGGATTCCTAGACATAAAACTACTAAGAACACCAGAGTTTCAGTTCTGTCTCTCACATATAGCTCAGAGTTGTATCCTTTCCTCAAGTCTCCCTTCTCCTCACATCAACTTCTACTCAACTTGGTTGGATTGTAATTGTGCCTTACTCAACAAACTCTAGTGGCATCTATTACCTTTCTTTTAAAACCCTTCATAACCCGATCCCTCCCTTCCTATCTCGCCACTCTTTTATGCTTTATTATCCATGTACTCTTAACTGCTAATGATATTAACCTCTTACAAGAAACTCAAACTTCTGACTCCATGCATTTTCCTGCTTTCTTCTCTTCCATTTTTTCCTCCCTTCTCTTCACCCTTCTCTGTTTTTTTCCTTCCCCAATTTTCTTTCCTAAGACTGTCTCCCTTACTCACAAGGTTAGAAGTGTAGAAGTTGATCACGATGAAGATGCTCTGTTTTTGACCCTTCTTCCCTCAGTCAAACTGATGTACCACTTCCCTTAAGGGATGGGGTTGCTGTGTTGATACCAAATAATGCAGATATTCAATTGGAATAGCTTTCTGAAGCTCAGAATTGAGTTTGAGATGTGCTAGCCTCAGCCTTCCTAGGCAGTAGAATTAAAGGGATGTACCACCATACATAATATTTATTACATCTATATTCACTAACTATATTCCATACCTGAAATGTCCTCCCTTCTTGTCTTGGCCCCTTGTTTTTCCTGGTATTCTTCAAATTATCAGCTAAAATATCACCTTTTGCAAGAAGCCTTTCATGATTCTCCTTGCCACAAGTACCTTCTCTCTGAGATTACTGCAGTTTATCTTGTTTATATCATGAGCACAGTTTGTATGTTGTTTCCCCAATAAGATTTTGAGTTCCTTGAGGGTAGGTACTGTTTTTTTTATCTTTATTTGTTCTCCTCAGCAATTAGTATATGGCATGGCACATAGTAAATCCTTAATAAATATGTATTGTTTTTGTTGGGGATTTACTACATTGCTGAAACCACTTATCTACATCTTATCCCAACAATAAAAGAAAACTGAACATTTTAGTGGAAGTCTATGTAAAAGCAATATCAACAAAACAGTAATCAACTGCATTTGCAAAATAAGTGAATAATTTTTGGACTATTTCAAGGCATGAAAAATTTTTGTATGTTTCTAAAAAGAAAAATCCTACAATAGATTATTATTAAGCAATAGCTATTGATTTTAGGCTCAATTTACTTCCTGCTTCAGCACCACTCTGTACTTCTGAAGATGAATTTCTTCCATGCTATGCTGTGGTCTCCTTATTAATTATCAACAGTCATGGACAGGACCTGCCATGATGGATTGTTTACAAGCTCCAACACAATTACTGTCTTTAGTCATTGATGTCTCTTGAGACAAAGGTGGCAATCACAGACTTTTTTTTTCTGCTTAAAATAAAATATCTTAAAACTAAAGGATGGGGGCAGCTAGGTGGCGTAGTGGATAAAGTACCGGCCTTGGAATCAGGAGTACCTGGGTTCAAATCCAGTCTCAGACACTTAATAATTACCTAGCTGTGTGGACTTGAGCAAGCCACTTAACCCCATTTGCCTTGCAAAAACCTAAAATCAAAAAACAAAAAACAAAACTAAAGGATGAAGAAAAGGGTTGATTATTACTGGCAGAAACCAGGCAAGTGGTCCCTTAGCATGGGTTTTTACAAGAGTCTATGTGCTAATCACTGACAATAATCCACATGAAATTAGCAGAAGTTGTTGTCTTATATTTTTAGGGAGGCAGACCTCACTAAATATCTATTTTCTTATAGGGAGAAAATTAAAATGACATTTTCATCTTCTATGTGGAAGAGGATAGGAAAACATCATTTAATGAGAAAAGGGCCTCTCCTTAACTATGATAATACTGCATCATAACCATTATTGTAGAACTATTTACCTGGAGTCCTTTTTTGCCTTTATAATTATCTTCTTTTCTTTTATATTAAATTTCAGACCTACAGGCTGATGTTTGGTCTTAACTAAGCATACATCATCTGATAAGTGAGAGTAAAGCAGTCTTGTACTAGTCAACTGTCACATACTATCTTAAAAATATTTCCACATAACTCTCTAAGTTAGTGATTCATATACAGTGTATTGGTACTGGAGGTCTACCTGCTTAAATTTTCAAATGTCATGGAGCTAGTGGAAACACATTGTATGGTTTAGGAGAGAAGGGTGTTGGAGTGGAAATAGGAGAGACCTGAATTCAAATTCCGCTTTGGACATTTTCTGAGAATTCTTTGTAACCATAGACAAATCAAAGTTCTTAGACCCTCAGTTTCCTGTAAAATACAGATAATAACAAAAGTAGAAACTTAACAGGGTCATTTTGAAGAGCAAATGAGGTACTATATGTACATGTTTTTTACAGAGGAAAGAATATAGAATTTAGAATCAAAGAACTGGTGATCAAAATCTACACAGTCTGTCACCTAAATCATTCATGGCTTTGGCTGAATAATCTAATATATCTGGAACTCAGTTTCTTCATTTATCAAACCAAGAGGTTAGAACTAGATTGCTTTTCCATTCCCTTCCAGTTTAGATGCTATGATCATTATATATGAGTCAGTTTTTACTTAAAGTTGCATTGAACATTCAGTGAAATGGTGGTAAAATAGAACAAATGCTGGGATTGAAAGAAGAGAGGGTTCAATTCAAAAAACATTGATTAAAAGGGCCAGTGCATGATGTCTGGGACTCACTAGGTGAACATCTTGAGTAAGTGATTCAAAACCTTGGTATGCATTCTTGGTTATCTCTCATGTTTGTTCTCAGGATCAGCTTAGACAATGAAGAACTCTCTGTAAATGGCAAAATGTTTGATAACCATCAGATCATCATCATCATCATCATCATCATCATCATTTCTCGCCTTACAGAGTTTTTTGGGAAATAAAAATGAACGTGATGTAAGTAAAGGATTTTGAACTAAAAATTCTAAAAATCAGTTCTTATTAGCAATTGGAGTTTTTAAGTGATGGGGAAAAGCATGTAGATTAACTGACCATTCAACTTTCCTTCTTTTTTTAAGGTTTTTGCAAGGCAAATGGGGTTAAGTGGCTTGCCCAAGGCCATACAGCTAGGTAATTATTAAGTGTCTGAGACCGGATTTGAACCCAGGTACTCCTGACTCCAGGGCTGGTGCTTTATCCACTGGGCCACCTAGCCGCCCCTCAACTTTCCTTCTTGAGCTCATTTGGGAGAACACAATGAGCAAATCTCTGTAGAGACAAAGGTAAAAATTCTTCTTAAAGCAAATGTTAGGATTTTTTTTTCAAATTTATCTTTCTTAGACCTTGGGGTCAAACTTTTTCCCAGCAAAATATACCTCTGAAGTCATATTGGAAATCAATGGGGAAATGATTAGACATGCTTTTTTTTTTGCCTACACATGCTCCTTTTGAAGAATACAAATGAAGATGAAAATGAAGAGGCCTAGCAACATAATACAATAGAATCTGAATAGAGAGGGAAATCTGTGACCATCAATTTCCACCTACTCATATCTGAAGAAGATTCTCCCTTTCAGTGTGCATGACATTTGATCATTCAGTCTTTATTTAAAGGACTTATTCCAGGGGAGAGGAATTCATTGTCTGGGAACTATTTTAGGGAGTTTTTCTTTATCTCCATCCCAAATCTTTCCCTTTGAAATTGCCAAGCACTGTTTCTTGTTCCTTCCTCTTAGGTAAAACAGAAGAAGTTTAAATGTCTTCTGCATGTCTGACAACAGTTTTCATGGTCCTCAGTTTTCTTCCTCCCCTTTCATCAACTCCCTGTTTCTTCTCTTTTACATCCTACTTAAGGTATGGACTCCTGATGAGTTCCTTTCTGGATGCTCTCTCCATTATCTCAATCAAAGGAATGATCCATTCTTGGTTCTGAGCAGAATACAGAACAATTATCAACTGCCTACTGTGCATACTCTACTTCCCTAAAACCTTCTAACTTTTCCAGGTATATTACGATTTAGCCAATCTTAAGTTCATACTTGTGAAGTTGATTTCTTTTTGATCCCAGTGTAAGACTTTATGGGTTAGATAGTTGGCATAGTGGATATAGTGTTGGTCCAGCAATCAGGAGAAGCTGAGTTCAAATATGGTCTTAGCATTTGCTAACTATATGGCAAGTCACTTAACACTATATGCCCCATTTCCCTCATCTAGCAAATGAACTGATAAAGGAAATGGCAAATCACTCCATTATCTTTTCCAAGAAAACTCTAAATGCGGTCAAAAAGAATCAGACATAACTAACTAAACAACAAACATAAGACTTTTTATTAATTTCTTTTTAAATTTAATTTATAGTAATTATTCAAATTACTATTTAATTTCTTCTTATTAGATTTGGCACAATATTTTAAATTAAAGATGTCATAAGACTACTGTGTGGGATCAGGTATTTTTAAGTGTGAAGGAAGCCAATGAAGATATAATTGGGAAATATTTAACAAAAAATTAAAATATAATAGAACAAAGAGAATGTTAATATGAGGTTTTTTATTACCTTATTATATATGGTTTGAAGTACCCTGTTTATGTTTGAGTCCAACACCACAATTTTGGCTTACAAGAATCTCTTTGGATCCTATCAATCAATGTAATAGCAGTGTCTTCTAGAGTTGTGTTGTATCTCATATGAATGTTCATCAAGAATGCCTTCCATGCCTTTGCCTGAGACATTAATAAAAATGTTCAAATACACAGAACCAAACCTGTCCTACTCTAGCAGAGATCTCCATTCAAGTACTCATCAACCAATTCTGAATTTGCTTGTTTATAATATCTGTCCCATGTTTCTTTCTTTTTCTTCAAAACTAGCATCAGAGTTTTAATTTTTTGGTTTGTCTTGTTGTATCAAGTGCTTTAAAATTAGGGAGAATTTGGAAACAGGAAAAAATATGGCATTATTACATTTTACAGAAAATTGAAATAGTCAAAGGTAAGGTGACTTGCTTGGGATCATGCAACTAGTAAATGTCTGAGGCTGAGACTCAAACCTAGTGCTCCGTCTACTGTACCACCTAACATTCTCCTGATTTATCTATCTAACAGGTAGGTGCCATAAAAGATGGAGTGCCACGTCTGCAGTCAGAAAGATCCAAGTTAAAATTCTGCTTCACTCACATCCTATCCTATATCCTGGGAAACTCACTTAATCCTGTTTGTCTCAGTTTACTCTTTTGTAGAATGAGTCAGAGAAGGAAATGGCAAACTACTCCAGTATCTTTGCCCCCAAAAATCCAAATGGCATCATGAAGATTCAGATACTATAAAAATGACTGAAAAATAGGAACTTTGATAGTAGGATAAGTAGTTAGTCTGGCAAGACTGTTCCTTGGTGAAAATTGGCAAATTTTTGCAATGGCTGATTTGTTTGCTAGATGTGGTCTAAATGCTTTTTTTAATGACCCAATTAGCTTTTTATTTTTATTTCTTTTTAAATTTTATTTATTTAAGGTAATGGGGTTAAGAGTGACTTGCTCAAGGTCAGAGTCAGGCAATTATTGTCTGAGGGCAGAATTGAACTCAGGTCTTCCTGACTCCAGGGCCAGTCACTCTAGCCACTGAACCACCTAGCTGCCCCTTCCAACTGGCCTTTTTCAAAAGTACAGTCTAGAATTTTGTAGGTAACTGATGTTAAAATCATTGGCTCAGAGTTGCAGATTCTACTCTTTCTGCTTTTGAAATTTGACATTTCTACATCTTAACTCCCATGAATAGTGCTTAGTACATTGTAAGCACTTACATGCTTGTTTCTTTCATTTCTGGAGTATTGTGCTTCTCTATTTTCAATGACTTCAATGAGCACTGAGTCATTCACCTATCCCATTGGCCACTGCTTTTAGGACCTTGGGATGCAGTGCACTGGGGAGTTGTGACCTTTAACTTACCAAAGATAACTCATCTCCCTGTAAGTCTAATAGTTTATCTAGGAACTGTAATGGCAATCTTACAATCACAATTTTTTTGCTACCTGAAGAGAAGATACCTAGGACAGTGCCTTGAACATAATAGGTAATTTAGAAAAAAGTGATAAATTGAATTGACTCTTAGATCTTTCACAGAGAGATCTAAATCAGTATTATGATAGTTCAAAAATAAATCTTCACTTGAACTAAATCTGGCCATCTTCTAGGGAGAATAAAAGAAAACAGGTCTTTTATAGAAGTATGACTGGTATTGTGAGTGATACCATCTTCTTTTTTGTCCTTCCCCCCAAAGGGAAAAACATCTTTGCATGTACCTTCAAATTTCTAATGTTAAAGGAAACAGAAACTGCATTATACCTATTAAGATTTTTTTTGCCCATGCATCCTGAAGACCTATGCCAAAGAACAACAAAAAGAGAGTTGGCTATTTTCTCTTCCCCTCCATTAGCACCATCATCCAGGGTTTTTTCTATTTCATTAAGACAAAAATTAGTCTGCTCTGCCTGGCATGGCTGGAAATAAGACTCATGGGTCTATAATGACAAGTTGAATTTTCTAAGAGTTTAGCATGCACTTCTGACTATTTTTCATCAAGAATTTCAGAACAAGGCTGTTGAAGTTTCAAATGAGTAATGCTCAGAGTTTTGTTAGGGACTACATATCATAGTTTATTCAGGATTATAATAGAGATATTTGATTATAGTCTGATTAAGTCAAATGACAGGATTGGTTTAAAATAAGAAGAAAAAAGTCTGTCCTGGAGTGGCAACCAAATCACAATAAATATATATCACCTTAAGAACCAGTGGATAGATGAATAATAGTTATTGTTTCCTTTCAGTAATGTTTGATGTTTCTGAAAACAAGGAAGTTAGAATGCACTTAGCTACACCGTGCCGCCAATCAATAATAAAGTTGGGTCAAAGCAGATATTAAATGACCAGAGGGCAGCCATTCTGTTCATGTCCAGTTGAAATTCAAAATTAACTTGTGGTTATTGTCCTGAGTTTTTTATGATAATAGTAGCTAAAATGAAATTTGTTCCTTGCTTATATAGTAGTAATGTATTCTACTATAGAATGCCTACATTTTCCAAGACTGGGAAAATGCTTCCAATGAAATTATTTTACAATGACTAAACAGATTTATGGTGTGTCTATTCTGCATAGCAACATATTTTGTGGTTTCTCAAATACACAGTACATTAATTTTTGCATCTTCTAATGATTTCTGTAACTAGATATTTGATTTGTGAATCTTTCCGGTTTCTGAGTTAATGACTTCATTCTCTATTACTGTCTCCTTGTAATATCTGTCCAATGATCATTGCAATGATTACTAGCAACTTAACTGAAAGTGGAACAAAAAAATAATCATTCCAAAGCATTTGGAATTATAAATTCTTAAAGATGGAAAATATTTGAACATTTATATAGTTCAATTCTCTCATTGTGAACATGAAGGATCAGGGGGCAGAGCCAAAATGGCAGCATGAAGTCAGGAATTCCCGGAAACTTGATCTCCCCCAAAACTCCAAAAGCCATCAAATTATGACTCTAGCCAAAATCTAGAGGTGCAGACACCACAGAAAGACTGAGTGATACAATTTCCCAGTCCAAGATAACTTAGAAAATCTCCAGGATAGGTCTGTTCCACCGGACCATGGGTTGGAAAAAAGCCGCAGTGCAGGCATAGCTGCAGCACAGCACAACCAGTCTGGATGCCTGGGTCCATGGCAGAAGGGGCAGTTTAATCATCTGGAACAACCTGAAGGGTGGTAAGAGAACTCTGCCACAAGAGAGTCAGTACAGAGTGGAACTCCAGACTCAGAGCAGCCCTGCAGTGAGAACCTGTAGCGGGAGTTGTCAGAGCCGCCCAGCATGTCCTGAGCTCTCAGGTCATAGACAGTAAGGGGGTCAGGGGAAACTTCAGAATTCCCTCTGCTCTCCCCAGGGAAGGACTCAGCTGTATGCCCACACTCAGATCCAGGTTGCAGTTTGGGCTCCCACAACACAACCATAGCCGAGCAGGGACCCTCCTCACAGCTCCAGGGCAGAGGGGAGGGCCTGAACACAGGCAAGAGAGCAATCAGAGCCTCTCATAAGACCTGGAGGAATAAAGGTCCCTGTGGGTTGTCCCTAAAAAAACCTCAAACCTTGGAAGAGCAGTATATCAGTCATAGGCTAAGGAAATGAGCAAACAACATAAAATGAAGAATCAAACCAAGGAAAATTACTTTGGTCACATGGAGGAACAAAATACGTACCCAGATGACAGCAAAATCAAGGCTTCAGTATCTAAAACTTCCAAGAGAAACAGAAAATGGGCACAGGCTATGGATGAGCTCAAAAAAAAAACTTTGAAAAGCAATTAAGGGAGATAGAGGAAAAATTGGGATGAGAAATGAGAGTGATGCAGATAAATCACGAAAACCAAATCAGCAACTTGGTGAAAGAAATACAAAAATATACTGAAGAAAATAATATGTTAAAAACTAGTTTCGAGTAGGGTGGCTAGGTGGTGCAGTGGATAGAGTACTGGCTTTGGAGTCAGGAGTACCTGCATTCAAATCTGGCCTCAGACACTTAATAATTACCTAGCCGTGTGGCCTTGGGCAAGCCACCTAACCCCATTGCCTTAGAAAATCTAAAAAAAAAAAAAAGAAACCAAAAAAACAGTTTAGGCCAAATGGAAAAAGCAACACAAAAAGACAAATGAGGAGAAGAATGCCTTAAAAAGCAGAATTGGATAGCTGGAAAAGGAGATAAAAAAAGGTCTCTGAAGTAAATAACTCCTTCAATTTCAGAATGGAACTAAAGGAGACTGATAACTTTGTGAGAACCCAGGAAGAAATAAAAAAAAAAACTTAGAAGGAAATGTGAAATATCTCTTTGGAAAAACAATTGACTTTGAAAACAGATCCAAAATAGATAATTTAAAAATTATTGGGCTACCTGAAAGTCATGAACAGTAAAAGAGCCTAGACTTCATTTTTCAAGAAATAATACAGCAAAATTGCCCCAAGATTCTAGAAGCAGATGGTAAAATAGAAATTGCAGGAATTCACTGATCATCTCCTGAAAGAGATCCCAAAAGAAAACCTTCCAGGAATATTATAGCCAAACTCCTGAAATCCTAAGTCAAAGAGAAAATACTAATTGATGCCAGAAACAAGCAATTCAACTAACATGGCTCTATAGTCAGGATTACATAGGATCTGGAAGCATCTACACTGAGGGCTCAAAGGCTTGGACTATGATATTCTGTAGGGCAAATATCTTGGTTTACAACCAAGAATCAACTAATCAGCAAAACTGAACATCCTCTTTCAGGGGAAAAGTTGGACTTTAAATGAAACAGGGGACTTTCAAACTTTCCTGTTGAAGCAACCAGAGCTGAACAGAAATTTTGATCTCCAACAAAAGGACCAGATGAACCATACAGGGGGTGGATGAAAAGGACTATGAGGAACTTAATGATATTGAACTGTTTGTATTACTGAATGGGAAGAAGATACTGATAACTCACATGAACTTTCTCATTTATAAGAGCAATTAGAAGTAGCATATATAGAAAAGGCACAGGAAGGAGCAGAATATGATGGTATAATATAGTAAAAAGATGGAGTCAATGGGTGATAAAGGAAAGTACTGGGAGGAAGGGAAAGGAGAGGATGACAGGGCTAAGATATTTCACATAGGAGTCAAGAGGAAGCTTTTACAATGGAGTGGAACAGGGGAAAGTGAGGGGGAATGAGTGAGCCTTCATTCTCATCAGAAATGGCACAGAGAACACACACTTAATGGGGTATAGAAATCTATCTTACACTAGAGAAAAATGGGATGAAAGGGGTGTTATTTTTCAAATCACAAAATTCTACAGATAATTGTTATCCTCATTATACATATGAGGAAACTGAGGAGTGGTTATCATAAGTGACTTGCTTAAAGTCACATATCTAGTGACTGAAGTTGAACTCAGGTCTTCCTGACCCTAGGTCCAACATTATCCATTATGCCACTTAGCTGTCTCAGTTATGTTCTCAATAGTTCTGCACAGAAGGCTTTTCTTTTCTATGCTAAAAATATTCTTACATCTTTTGGTTAGTTCTTACATGGCATGATCTCAAGGTCCATCATTTTTCTGGTCATTTCCTCTGCATGCACATCAGCTTTTCAATATTGTTCCTGAAATGTTCTTAATGCTGTCTTTTAAATATAGGCTACTACTACACACTTCCTTGTCAAGTCCGAGGTTAAACAGCAGGTTTGATTCCAATTTGATTCCAATTAATCCTATTCAATTTGACTACTGCTGAGTTCAAGTGGACACTAAGCAAATTCTCAGAGCCTTGATATATATTAGAACAGATGGTTGTGAATCAATCTTTTCAGAATCTTTTGATTTGACTAGGTCATCAATTATATGTTAGAACAAACAGAAGTGAGAAATTTTATACTTTTCTCTGGCTAGATGCATGAATCACTTAGAAATCTGATTTTTTGTTTTCTTTCTAAGACCACTGAATAGAAATTATTACAGACTAGCAAATTTTAAATCATCATAAAGAAAACTCTTACAATTAGAAGTGTTCAAGAAATACATAAGCCCAGACACTAATTAAAACTTTCCAATAAACTTTCTCATTTAAAGGTAAGAAGGACCTGACTTAAGCTGATAGCTTTGTGAGTGGAGAGACAAGGATGGATAGCAGCCCTGATATTGGTAAAATTGAAATGACTTGGCAACTAATTAGAAATGTTGTTGGAGGGAGAATGTGGATTGAAACATAATTATGAAGTTGAAAACCTGGATGAATATAAGTGTGTTTGTACTCTCAAAAAACTGAAAAATTAGCAAAGGAGTATTTTGTGGAAAATATAATGAATTCATTTTAGATCATGTTGAGTTTGAGATGCTAATATGACAATTAATTTGAAATTTCTATTAGGAGAGTATGTGCTGTGGGGACTAGATCTCAGGGTTGTATATGCATATCTGGTAGTTTTCTATGAAGAGATGATAATTAAACTCATGACAGCCTATGAAGTCATTAAGTGCAAAGAAAAAAAAGAAGCAAATTAAGGGAAGAGGTTTGGGATACAGCCATATTTAAAGGATGATATGTAGAATAAGATACTTTGTAATTTAGTCCATTCAATAGGACAAAGTGACTGGACCCAATGGACATAGAAACAGTGCAATGTAAAGTGTAGTGTTAAAGCTGAATGGACATACAAATCAGCATCCACTTTAAAAGAAGGTTGTTACATAAATTCATAATGACAATGTAGTGTCAAATCAGAGAATCTCAAAATCTGATAACATGTTAAAGGTCATCTTGTATAATCCAAATTTTGACCTGAACTGGTCTTTCTTATTATATCTGAACATCTCCAAAGATGGATAATTTGATACCTATTAAAGCAGTCTAATCTATTTCCATACTATTATCATTTTTAGAAATTCCTCCTAATATTAAACTCAATTTTCTTTCCCTGAAGCTTCACCTCATTATTCCTAGTTATATGCTCTAGGGCTACTTAATGAAAAGAAGTTTAACTCTCTTTCATTTGAATTCTCACCAAATTTTTGAAGATAGCTGCTCTGTTTTCCCATATTCTTTTCTTCTCCAAATGAACCATCCCCAATTTCTAAAGCATGTTTTTCTTAAATATCCTAAATATGTTACCTTTTGCCCCAAACATATATTTGTCAACATCTGTTTTGTAATAGAATGACTAACCAGAAGAGAGTAAGGTAGAATTATCAACTCCACAGCTTTAAAATCACCATTATCTATTCTGATTTTTTTTATTTTGTTAAACATGTCCTAATTACATTTTAATCTGGTAAGTTGAGGAATATGACACCTTTTCAAAATAACATTTATTTTAGCAACAATTCAATTCACTTTAATTTAATTTTAAAAAATCATTTCATTCTGCTGTCTCTTAATAATAAACTTCAATAGTCCTTGAGTTCCATTGTCTACTAAAACACCTTAGGAACCTTTATTAACTTAACTGCTATCTTAACATCTCCATCCTGTGTTTCATTTATAACTGCCTTTCTGAATCCATTCTCAGATTCAATTTCCTATTATCAGATTTTAACCCATCTTCTTGGAACTTGAAATTCTTTGGTGAATTTGAGGATCAAATTGTTTTTTTTTTTTTTTTTTTTGCAAGGCAAATGGGGTTAAGTGGCTTGCCCAAGGCCACACAGCTAGGTAATTGTTAAGTGTCTGAGACCAGATTTGAACCCAGGTACTCCTGACTCCAAGGCCAGTGCTTTATCCACTACGCCACCTAGCTGCCCCCCCACTACACCACCTAGCCACCCCTGAGGATCAAACTGTTAGTGATACTTCATACATTCCTGTCCTTTTTCTCCCTATTTTCTCAGTCAAGAAAAATAGTGTATCAGCATTTGTCATAGCTGCCTCTCCCCTGGCCAATGTTTTCTACAAGACAATGACCTTTCTAATCAACATACTTTTTCATGAAGAATTGTTCTATGAGTTGAAATTTTCAAACATTCATGGAAGTTGAACTAGAAGGGACCTCAGAGGCACCTAATCCAACCACCTCATTTTAAGGAGGACCACAGAGAGGTTGAGGGAGGTTAGTTAACTTGCCCTTGATCAATCACTAAGATATCTGAGTGAGTATTTGAACTCCTGGCTTCCTCACTTCAAGTTGAGGGCTCTGACTTTATATGCACAAGATTTGCCACAAATAACAATTTAAATGGAAATTTCAGTTTTTATTTTTAAAAGCATCAGTATTCAGATTATCATTGACCTAATGAATTGAAATTGTCAATAGAGCCAATACTCCAATGCTTTGTAGAAATTTTAAGGGTTTTTTTGGGGGGAGGGGAATCTCATATTGCTAAATTAAAAATCTTTCTGAAAGTTTGCATATTATTCATTTTCTAGGCAGCTATTTCTCTCCCATTGCTAATAAAAGCAAAATGAATGTCTTCTTTGTAGGAAAATCTTTGGATTTTGAATCATATATTCCAGGTTTGAATTTCAGTTTTACCACCTATGTGGATTCTCATTTTATCCATTTGAAAAATAAGGAAATTGGACTAAATGACCTCAAATGATTCTTCCAAGCTCTAACATTTTTAGGCATGTGATCCTGTGACCAGTGAATGAATGTAATCCTACTGAGTCCAACTAAATAGATCTTAAAGATAATATGAAATAAACTACATCAAAGGCTTTGTAGGACTCAGCATTAAATGAATCAATGATTTTTATGTTACTATGTGTTGGAACTAATACTATTACAGGTTTTAATTTGTTATATGCAACAGATGTGCTTCTAAGAATTCACACAAATCCTATTTTGCAAATTAAATCATCTTCCTATTGACTCACATTATAATTTCAGACATGCTTTTTCTTCATTCCTGATTTGACAGTCTGATATCAGAGGCTACTGATATGTTATTTTAGCATGTGTCTTCCTAATAATTCTTTGTCTCTCTCTCTTCTAAAACATTTTTAGAAAGATAACTAGATTTCAGGTTTTCTTAATTCCTAATCTATCCCTTCCCCTTTCCAGAACAGCAGGGGGGTATTCAGAATTCATATAGAAGAAATATCACTGTCCTGTTGTGTACTTAAATATCCTTGTTTTTCCACCTTTCTTAGCAGTGTTCTATCCTTGAGAAGGTTAGAAAGTGAATATTTCTTAGGGCAACTTCCTCTGTTCAGGAAACCCCTTCTCCCTTACTTTCGGGTTCAATTATTTTGTCATGTCTCTCAATCTAACTCTAAAATTACTATTCCTGTAACGACTTGGTTTGGGAAGCTAGGTGATGCAGTAGATTAGAGTACCAAATCTAGAATCAGGAAAGATATTTTCCAGAGTTCACATCTGATGTCAGACACTTCCTAGCTGTATGATCCTGGGCATGTCGCTTAACCTGCTTGTTGCCGTTTCCTCATCTATAAAATGAGTTGAAGAAGCAAATAGCAAAGCACTCTGGATTCTTTGCCAAGAAAACTCCAAATGGAGACTTGAAGAGTTGGAGACAACTGAAAAATTAGTTCACTTCAACTAAGCTTCAAATAAATCATATTAACTTTTCTAGTGAGTGTTCAACACACTGAGAATTTAACTTGTTTTGTTTCTAAGTGGATGGAAGTTCTTATATTAACCATTTGTGAAAATAGATATTTGTGTTTTCATTAATAAACTAAAGATTGCCTTAGGGAAGGCAATGTGATTAACATTTTTGACAAACTACATGGACACATGTATATTAATGCAAAGCAAATATACCAATTTAACTAATTTCAGGAACCTATTTCATTTTTATAAAGCTATCATGACATTCCTGGAAACAGATGGAGTTGGGAAGGTTCATACCATCAGTTTAATGTATTTCTGGTTGTGTTCAAAGTACTCTTTAATAAGAAAGAAATGCATTGCTTTTATATGCAATGTCATAAAAATTTTGCTGATAGAATTTTATATAACTTAAAAAAGGAAATAGAATCACTTTTGACATCATTCAACACTTCCATTTTCAATAATTAATCATTTACAATATTGCCTCAGGAAATCTGTCCAAAGTAAAATTTCAGAAATATTTAATAATAATCTAATTAAGATCTTTGAAAGCATGGTTCATTATAGTAGGATTTAGTATTAAGAAGGACCACAGAGATCATCAGTTCAGCTCTTTCATTCTATAGTTATTGAAACTTAAGAATAAAAAAAAAAGATGTTAAGTCAAAAAAATCAAAGAGCAACTATGTCTGCTGCAGTGCCAGGTGCTTCCAGCTTAAATATTAAAAATGAGAAAGTCTGTGTCATCAAGGAAATTATTACATTACACTAACAGGGGACAATGAAATACATCCATTATTAAGTAAACATAGGGTCTACACAAAATAAACAGTACGAGATTGGGGAGAAGCTATATTACCAGTGTGACAATCAGGAAAGCTGTCTTGAAGATGCAGCACTTGAGTTGAGCCTTAAAATGAACTAGAATTGGAAGCATGAAGGAAGAATAATCCAAGCACATACGATAGATTGTCTATACAAAAGCACAGAAGTGGAAGATAAAATCTCCTATATTGGGAATAGCAAGTAATCCTGTTTGACTGTTTTATACAGTTTGTTTAATCAGCCTGGGTAGATTTGGCTAGAGGCCAACTGTAAAGAGTTTTAGGTGGCAAACAGAAAGGTTTGCATTTTATCCTAGTGGGAAAAAGGAACAACTTGAGCTGTTTGAGCAAGGGTATGGCATGGACATCCTTGTGTCTTAGATATATCAGTATGGGAAACTTCAGGGCAAAGGCAAGATAGAAAGATAGGAAGCTGCCATAGCTTCTTTCTGAAACAACTTTGAATGAAGCCTCTAAACAAATCCTAAAGTGAGAGAACCTACAAAAAACAGTGAAACAATTTCTCAGTGAGATATCTTAAAAGAATTTAAGGAAAAGTGTTGTGTCTCATGGGTATAAGAGGAGTGTATTCCAGTATAGATGGGAGTGCTAGGAAGTCAGCAAGAGGGTTTTAGTCACAGTGCAGCTTCTCCACAAGCCAGAAATGTGAGTGCCAATCAGAGAGCAAGTGAAGTTGGCTACCCTAATGCAGGCAGCAAACTATGAATGCCAGAAATGCTAGAGTGGAAAGGCCGGAAACAGACCCCCGACATTCAGCATGAAAAACTTGGGACTACACATCCTGTGCCCTAGGAGTAGAGCTCAATTATCAAAATGAGTCAAAAAACCCCAAAAAACAAAAAACAAACCTCAAGGAAAATGGAAAGCTACTATTCTGATAGGGATGATAAAATCACCATCTCAGAAGAGGAAAGCAGGGACAAAATGCCTGCATGTGAAGCCTCAAAGGGATTTAACCTGATTTCAAATTGGGAAAAAACCTCTTGGAAGAGCACAAAAAAAGGATATCAAAAACAAAAGAAGGGATGAAGAAGAAAAATAGAGAAAAGAAATGAGACTGGGGAATGGCTAAAGGAGTTATGGCACATGAATACTATGGAATATTATTGTTCTATAAGAAACCATAAATGGTCAGACTCTAGAAAAACATGGAATGAGTTACAGGATCTGATGCTGAGTAAAGGGAGTAGAACTAAGAGAATAATGTACTCATTAACAACATCATTGTGAGATGATCAACCTGCAGCTCCTCTCTGCAGTTCAGAGAGCTAGGACAACCATATCATATATGGCCAATGTTATCCCCATCCAGAGGAAGAGTAAACAAAACAAAACAAAAAAGAAAAACCCAACCCTTCAGAATCTGATGAACACTTTATAAAAACTTAATCCTAATTCATCATACTAATAATGACTAATATGTGAACATAGTTATCCAAAATATGTATGTACATTGCTAATCTGATTGTTTACCACTGAGGGGAGGGGAAGAGAAGGAAAGGTGGAAGTAAATTTTGAAATTCAAAAATATACATGTGCATATGATGAAAATAAATAAATAAATAAAGTTTTAAAAAGAGGGAATAAGCAATTATGCAATGCCTGCTATGTACCAACCTCTATGCTAAAAAAAAGAAAAAGAAACAAATGATAATAATGCAGGAGAATTATGAAAAATCAACCAAAGGAAACAATACCTTTAAACGTAAAATTGAGGGAGCAACTAGGTGGCACAGTGGACAGAGCATCTGCCCTGGAGTCAGGAGTAGCTGAGTTCAAATCTGACCTCAGACATTTAAAAATTACCTAGCTCTGTGGCAAGCCACTTAACCGCATTTGCTTTGCAAAAAACAAAAACAAAAACAAAAACTAAAAAAAAAGTAAAATTGAACAAGTACAAAAGGAAAACTGGTCCTTTAAAAAATAAATGTGACCAACTGAAAAAGAAAAGAAGATGATTTAAAAGTAAATTTAATCAACTGGGATAAGAAAACATCTAAAACATCTAAAAGTAAAATTAACCAACTGGAAAAAGAAACACAAACGCTTACTGAAGAAAACAAAATCCTAAAAACTAGAATTGGACAAATGGAAACTTATGACTCTATGAGATACTTGGATTCTATCAAATAAATTTAAAAAATAAAGGAAAATGTGAAGCACCTCGTAAGAAGAATTACTGACCTGGAAAATAAATCCAAGAGAAATAATTTATGAATTATTGGTCTACTTGAGAGTTAAAATCAGAATAAGAGCCTGAAATTTCCATGGAATTGTCTTGGAAAACTGCCCTAAGAAGACAAAGTCCTTGAAAGAATCCATTATTCTCCATCAGAAAGAGATCCCAAAATAAAAACCCCAAAGAATATTGTAACCAAATTTTAGAATTCCCATGTAAAGGAGAACTATCACAAGAAGCTGAAAAACAAGCAGTTTAAATACCAGGGAACCACATTCAAGATTACACAGGACTTATCAGCTGTTTTGTCCAACTATATGCCATAAATCTGACAAGTGAAATAGATGAATATTTACAAAAATATAAACTGTCCAGATTAACAGAAGAAACAAAATGCTTAACTTCATTCCATAAAAAGAAATTGAACAAACCATGAACTCCCTAAAGCAAACATCTCCATGACCAGATGGAATTACAAGTGAATTCTACAAAACCTTTAAAAAACAACTATTTCCAATTCGATAGAAACTATTTGAAAAAAAAAAGATGAAGGAGTCCAGCCATATTCCTTTTATGACATCAGGGAGAGTTAAAATACAGAAAGAAAATCATAACTCATCTCCCTAATATTGATGCAAAAATTTTAGTAAAGAGCTTTACAGCAAGTTATTAATACACTATTATCAAATAGGATTTATGCTAGGTAGATAGGGATTGCTCAATATTAAGGAAAACAGCATCATTGATGATATTAATAACAAAATTGACAGAAATCATATGATTATTGCAATAGATGCTAACCATCCAAACAATTACAAGATTTCCAAATATTTTATGTGTCTGAAAGAAATCATATGATTATCTCAATATATGAAATGGTACAGGATATAGACATAAAGGATAATTCCATAAACCAATTAAGAGAACAAGAAATTGTCTATCTGTCCAAGTTATGGAATGGGGAGAAGTTTATGGCCAAAAAAGAGATAGAGAACGTAATAAATTGCAAAATGGAAAATTTTTGACTACATTAAATTTACAGAAATAAAACCAGTGCAACAAAGATTACAAGGAATCGCAGAAATATAGAAAACAATCTTCATAGCTAGTATATCCTATAAAGGACTTATTTCTAAAATGAATTAGAGAATGAAGTTGAATATATATATATATATATATATATATATATATATATATATATGATATAAGTCATTCTCCAGTTGATTAATGATCAAAAGATATGAACAGGCACTTTTCAGATGAAGAAACTAAAACTACCTATAACCATATGAAAAAAATGCTCCAATTATTATTGTTTAGAGAAATGCAAATTAAAAGAACTCTGAGGTACCATGGCACACCTTTCAGATTGACTAAAGTGACAAAGAAAGGAAAATGATCAATATTGGAGAAGATGTGGGAAACCTGGGACACTAATACATTGTTGGTAGAGTTCTTACTGACCCAACCATTCCAAAAAGCAATTTGGAACTCAGGCCAAAAGGGTATAAAACTTGTACGTACCCTTTGATCCAGCAATATCACTACTGAATCTATATCCCAGAAAAGACTCACATGCACAAAAATATTTATAGTAACACTACAAAGTAGTGGTAAAGGAGGAAGGAAATACCTATTAAATTAGGGAATGACTGAACAAGTTATAGTATATGATTTTTTTTATGGACTATTTAATGTAAAAAATCATGAATGGCTAGACTTCAGAAAAGCTTGAAAAGACTAGTATAACTGATGCTGAGTGAAGTGAGCAGAACCAGGAGAAAATTGTACATCTTGACAGCCACGTAGTGAGATGATCAACTATGAAGAATGCAGCTCCACTTAGTAGTTCAGTGATCAAGGACAATTCTGAGAGACCTCCTAAGGAGAATGCTATCCACATCCAAAGAAAAATCTAGGGTTTTTTCCCCCTCTTAGTTTTAAGTCTTCTTTCACAACAAGGCTAATATGGAAACATGTTAAACTTGTACAATCTATATCAGATTGTTTGCTGCCATGGGAAGAGGGGAAGGAAAAATGGGCGTTAGAAAAACATGGAAGTCAAAAACTTGAAAAAGAATGAATATTGAAAGCTATCTTTGCATGTAATTGGGAAAATAAATATATAAAAATAGATGATATAAAAAATTAAATATCAGTTTTGAAACCATTTGGAGGCTGTATTAGGTGACAATTGTTTGCAAAGAAATCAATAAACAAGTCTAGATGGGGTGGTTAGAACTCAAATCATTTTGGAGGGTGTAACAGTGGATAATGGAGTGGAAATAAAAAATCAATAAAATTTGGCAATCATTGGATATAAAAGTTATAATCTTATTAAGAGTGAAGGACCAGAGATTCCCCTTTATTTGTGGCCCTAAATGACCAGTAAAATATTGGTGCTATCAAAAGAAATGAGTTAGGAATAAGAACAACTTTCTGAGGGTAGATATTTAATTTAGTTTGGGCCATGTTGAGTTCACAATGTTCATGGGGTAATTTTGGTAGAAATGTCTAGTAGAAAGAGATGGAGATAAATAACAAGGTAAGGAGAGAGAGAGAGATGAAGGATGGTTGTATAAATTCAGGAATCATCTGCATAAATGACTAGTTGATCCTATGGAAGCTAATGTGTTAGGGAATACTATGAGAGAAGCAGATAGAGTGAATAGGGTCTGAGATACGATTTTTTATCCTCCAAAGGAGACTGAAGTGGGTCAATCCAACAGGTGGTAAAAGGAGTTCCTATAGATGTGTCTTTCTGTTTCTCTGTCTGTCTCTCTGTCTCTCTGTCTATCTCTTTGTCTCTGTCTCTGTCTCTGTCTCTCTGTCTCTGTTACTGTCTTTGTTTTCTCTGTCTCTCTGTCTCTCTCACATACACACACACATACACACACATACATACACACCTATAGAAACCCAAGAAGAAAGAAAGAATATCTAAGAGATGCAAGCAGTGAGAAGTATCAGATGCAGCAGAGAAGTCAAGAAAAATGATGAATGATAAAAGGTTATTGGAAAACCTTAATTATCCAGGAACACTAAGAATCAAATCTTTTTTCCTTATCCTGAGTTGTTAATATTCTACGAGCTGAGAAAAAAGTACTATTCAAACAAAGAAAAAGAGATTGTAGCCTAAAAAGTGAAGTTATCTTTAGTGGGTCAGGGCCCAGAGAGTAAATAGAATGTGACAACTTGGTTTCATGGAAAGGCCCTCTCAGACCTGCGGTTAGAGGAGAGTAGATGGGAACAGAAATAGAGAAGTAAAGAGAAAAAATGATTAGAATGCTTGAAAATACTAAAATGTTGTTGCTATTGTTATTGAGTCATCTTAGTCATATATGATTCTTTGAGATTCCACTTGTGGTTTTCTCAGCAAAGAATCACTAGAGTGATTTGCCATTTCCTTCTCCAATTTATTTTACAGGTGAGTACATTGAGGCAAACAGGCTTAAGTGATTTGCCCAGGGTTACACAGACTTATTTGAACTCAGGAAGAAGTCTTTATGATTCTAGGTCTGTTATTCTAATCATTACATCCTTCAACTGCCTACTAAATTATATTAATGCACTGTTTGGAATCTTTGAAGATAAAGCTGTTTGACCATTTGGTGAAACTTCTTCATGATATAACAATAATTTTTTTCTCACCAGAGTCAGACAGTTGAACCTCTAAGGTCTATAGCTGTTATCATAGAAGATAACTGACACATAATCTATTTAACCATTGATCTCTACACAAGGCTACAAACAGGAATTAATCAGTCCACAAAATAATCAAAGGTCAGACTAAATTCCATAGTTATTCATTTTGGTTAAAATGCTTTTTGGGTAGACATGATCTACATTCAGGTTTTGTGATTAAAAGGAAGATGTAAAACAATCCCCAGTGATTTTTCTTTAGTTTAGAGGAGATTAGGAAGAGTTTAGCCATACCTCAAATTCAACATTGATCAAAACTGAGGCATTTCATTATCATCAAATGAGCAGGCTACTTTAATGACAAGGTGCTAGTTTCAGTAATAGTTAAGTCATAATTGTGTCATATTTAAAAAATACCTTTGACAATGTCAATTATCACGAACATGCTATCAGAACACAAATGTTTTGCTTTTTGTACATTCATTCATATAGAACTGTGTCTTCACAAAACAGAAGCCAGATAATTATATAATTTTTATTTCTATGCTGAATAACGATGTAGGTGTATAAAAATATGTGATTAGTCAATGTTAGGAAGACAAATAACAATGACCTCTGTTTCCTCTTTCTTTCTATTTCTCCCTTTCTTCTTCCCTCTTTCCCTTCATCTTTCTTTTTCCCTCTTCCCATTCCCTTCTGGAATGAAGTTGGTGCTCATGGGCCTTTAGCAATGGTTCTGGAAGGTGAATTTTCTTGGGCAGAGAATCTATGATGAAAACAACTGACAGCTACAAACTTAGAAGAAAATATGCCTGGGAAAGCCAGGTGAAGTGTTTTAAGAATAGGCGAGCATTCCAGTCCGGGCATGCAATATTCTTGCTTACACTGTGGTTGGCAGCATTCAGAGCTGGGCTGCCCACAGGAATGAAAGTGGGCTAGCATGTACAAAATCAGTGTATGGCAACATGGGCCCAAAGGCCAAGCCAAAAGCAGTGTTTGATTCTCTAAGCAGCAGCAGATGGGAAATATGTTACAACATCTACATTCTCAATATGTGTCAACAGTGTGATGTGACTGCTAAAAAGGTCATGAAAATAAGCAGCAGGCATCAAGTCCAGAGCAAAGGACAGTGTTATCTCATTGTACTCTTTACTAGAGTAGATTTGAAATATTGTATTTAATTTTGGAAAAGAGTGTAAATGGTATGAACAGTGTGGGGTAGGTAGAATGTGGGGTTCAAAGACAGGAAACCTTTGATTCAAGTTCCCATCTTTGACATCTGTTGGTCAAAAGACCCTCAGGAAGTCAATTAATTTCTTAGCACCTGATGCAATTCTCCAAAGATATGAGAGGCAGAAGGGCTGATGGTTTATGTAAATAGAGGAAATTCCCTATACCAGAGAAATCACAGGTCTGGGCCAAAAGCAATACAAATTTGTATGAGACACACACAATTTTACAAATTAAGAATAGTGCAGGAGAAATGACATAAAATTGTTAGAGAAAAGTATGATTGAATAAAATAGGAAAGATGAAACACTCGCACAATATGCATGAGAAACAATTGAAAAAAGACCGGGTGCTTCTTTGTTATCCATACATTGTCAAGGGGACATGAACAAAAAGCCCATAGCATGATGGATGGACCCTTTGTGGATGATAGATAGGAGGGCCTGAATTAGACTGGCACAGGGTAGGGAGATTTGACCAGACTGCGAACTGAAATGTTGAAGCCTCTAACCACATCATAGAAGTCTCAGGTGCATGGAGTACTAGATTGTAACAACATTTTTATTAATAATACAATAAAAATGCCAGCAAGCCAGCAAGAAAATTAGACTTGGAGTGAGGAATATCTAATTTCTAATCCTTCTTCAGAAACTTGTCAACTGAATGATCCTGGGTAAGTTATACTATATCACTCAGCCTCAGTTTCCTCACCTGTAAAGTGAGGATAATAGTGACCACCACCACACAATTGTTGTTAGGATTGAGTGAGAAGCTGTACATACAGCATTTGGCAAACTTGAAATTGATATATAAATGATAGGTGTTATTAAGTTAGTTTGCATCCAAAGACTGTTACCAGAAGTGAAATGAGATAAAGACTATGTCATAGCAGGGAGACTATTTAGCCTGGAGAAGTGAAGACTCATAAGAAGTCAGGGTACAGAAATTTGACTTCTTCTGTGCTGGTGGTAAACTAGTTTTAACTGATTGTGAAAGATAGATTGAGACTAGGACCAATGAGAGGCAAAGATCAACTCAAGATAAGAAAAATCTTTATAATCATTAGAATTTTACCATGACGGACCTCAAAGTAATTTTCTTTTCTTAAAGGTAAATTTAAGGAAATGCAATTACAATCTACATATTCCAATTAAGGATAATTACCTCAGAGTCTAGAATGATGAGATTGCATTTTGAAGTTCTAATAAAGCTATAAGTCGCAAAGACAGTTAATTAAGCAATATTTTGTTACAAATAAAGATGCAGAAATATTTGAGAAATCCCTTTGAGTCAGGTAGATGACTAAAAATTAACCTGAGAAAATGTTAGACCAAGGGATTTGAGGTACATCAAAGTAATATTGAGTATTCATGATATGCAAGATATAGTATTTTCAATGTGAAATCATATTGCTTCTCTGCTCTAAATCTTTGGTGACTTCCTCCTGTCCATGAAATAAAGTTCATGCTCCTATGCTTGGAATCCAAAGTTTTTTACAATTGTCCTCACACTCCTTTTCCACATTTATCAGTTATTACTACATTCTATGTATTCTTTGCTCTGTCAAACTGGGCAATTGGAATAGGTCCTCTTCTTTCCTCCTTTCATCTCTCTGTTCACAATAGTTCCTTTATTTGGAATATATTCTCTATCCCTTTTCAACTAGAGTTCCTAGTTGAAGTCCATCCAGAATCCTATATCTATTGAGGTGGAATTTGAGTTGAACTCTAAAGGATAGTATTCTTTATTTGCAGAAACCCTTTTCTAATTTGTTTCTTAATTTCATATAGATGGACAAACTTCTGTCAGAAGTTTGATGGCCTTCATGAAAGACATGAACTGGGCAAGAAAGAAAAAAAAAGATTTCTAAAGATTGAAAAAGATAAATTAAAGGTAAGGATGGTATAGTGTTAAGAATAGGTTGAAAATGAGAGAATCTCACTTCGAAGTCCCTTTCTCCTTATTAATTGTGTGATTTGGGGAAATCACCTGAACTCTGATGGTTTCATTCTATCTGTAAAATACCAGGGTAGGAGTAGATGATTCCTTTCAACTCTAAATCATTGATCAGATGAGATGTAGCAAAAGTAAGGAAAGAAAAGAATATTGTTTGGTGGTCTTGGTTATCAAGGTTAGTAGAGTGTTTGAAATAATCAAATACCCCCATGTATGTTAATATTAAGCATATATCTAGAAAACCCTGAATAACTCTCTACTTAACCTCCTATATGCCATTGAACAACCATTTAAATATACTGATAACCAATGTTGGCTTGGTAACGCCCTAGGAAATCCAGTATTTTGATATCATGATCATTTCAATTTTAATGTTTTAATTCACCTGAATCAAAACAACAAATAATCAAAACTTTTGCTTTCCCCACAAGTGCAGTACTATTTTATGTGTGTGTGTGTTTGTGTATATATCAGGCTTAAGGTTCTTATAGAGTAGCTAGAAATTGTTTATTCTGGTAGCATGTTATAGGTGCCTTCCTGATAAATTTCTACATTAACAAAAGTTGATTGTCATATAGGCCTGAACTATAAGTATTATACTAACACCAGTTCTTGATATTAGCTATCATATTAACTACTACCTCCCATTTGTTGGACAACTACTTTCACCATGATATGTGTTTTTTAAGTAACATTTCTATGTATAGATTAGGTCACATCTTTCTGAGAGCACTTGAGTGACTTATTAACATCATATATTAGCAAAGTTTTGAGGCCATGAGTTTGTTTTCAAAACCTGGAAAATTATAATGGAAGAATGCTAAAACCATAGCAGAGCATCCTCGACTTTGCCAAATATTTGTCCAGTAAATTGGGCTTTGAAGGAAAAGCTGCATTTTCTCTCTTGCTCTGTGTTAACCCATTTTTCTCCTGTTTCTTTCCATTTCTCTGTTCTTTTTCCATTGTTATCCCTTCTCACAGGCAATTTCCCCCTTCCCAAATGGATCTTAGACTTGAAGTTCAAAGTAAAAACTGGGGGTTGGGGGAGAGAATATTTGGGTATAGGTGTGGAAATAGAAGGACAAATTTGTCAAAATGGAATTCTAATAGTTTCTCTTATTTTTAAAAGAGTAAATATTTTCAATAAAAATCAATTTCCTCTATCCATTTTTTTATTTCTGTGCTCACCAACAATAAATTAACAACATTTCTTCCTGTGTTGGATGGAATGCATCATTTTATAAATGAAAAAGTCACATAAATGTAACACCAAAGTCACCTAGAGCTCCCATAGTTGAATTAAATCTTAAATGATTGCCTGTAAGATAAAACCCTTTTCCCAATATGTTGGAAATAAAATTATCTGGGAATTTTCCCATTCATCTTCTACAAATCCCTCCATGAAAACATTGAGGTCTTTGGAGAATTCCAGTGGTATGATTTCAGGGAAGCACTGCCCCTTTCTGGGCTTCTGTTAGCCCAAACCATCTAAAAGATCCATGCAGCTGTAAATATCTACAATAAAATGAACTCAATTGTGGTAGCTAGCTCAATATAGATGCCTAAAAATCTCTGTTTCCTTCTTTTAGCTGCTTCTTAAAAAATTATTTATTATATTTTTGTTATTGTGATTTATAGGCTCCTTCAAATTTATTTTGGAAATTGACATTTTAAAATCCTAAATGAATCAGTAAAAGAAATGAACAAAATGTTCAGAAGTGACTGCTTTCAGTCATATTTCATATTTTCAGTTTTTAAAACATATATTTTTATGGAGATGGTATAACTTACATAAAATTCTTTAGTAAGAATAGTACAATATGGGGCAGCTAGGCAGTGCAATGGATAGAGCACCGGCCCTGGAGTCAGGAGGTCCTGAGTTCAAATCCGAGCTCAGACACTTAATAATTACCTAGCTGTGTGATCCTGGGCAAATCTCTTAACTCCATTGCCTTGAAAAAACAAACAAACAAAAAAAATGATAAAAGAACAAAAAAAACCCCAAAAGAATAGTACAATACTTTACAACCCCCAAAATATACTAATGGAAAAGGTATCCTTTTATTTTCCCTCTAAAATTACATATACATTTTTTTCTCCAGGCAATTCTTTTATATGCAGTAGAACAACAGAAAATGCTGCTGCTGCTTTCTTTTTTCTCTTGAAGAATTGGAGACTTATTTATATATACTTTACTTATGGCAGTGTAATACAATGCAAAGGATGCTGGAATTGGAGTCAAAGGTACAGACATTAAATTCTCACTCAGCCTATATGATTTAACTTCATTGGGCTGTTAGTTTCTTATCTATAAAAATTAAAGGAGTTAGAGTAGATAACTAAAGAAGTAAGTTCATTTCAACTGACATTGCTTATCCAGATTTTTTTTCAACACTGATCTTCAAAGATGGGGGGAAAACATACCTCATGATTCATTTATTTCCTTCCTTCCTTCCCTCCATTATTTCTTTATTTCTTCTTTCGTTCCTTCTCTCTCTCTCTCTCTCTCTCTCTCTCTCTCTCTCTCTCTCTCTCTCTCTCTCTCCATCTCTCTCTCCCTCCCTCCATCTCTCTCTCTCTCCCTCCCCACCATCCACTTTTTTTCATAGATAACACCAGTAATCTTCCTGAGTTGTTGTCTTCAGCAGCAGATACAACTTTGAAAACATGGGTTTTCTGATGCGTAAACTGATCATATCCTTAGTTATCCTTAGCTTAGTCTGTGCTTTTTCCAAAATAGTGAGTCTATTTTTGTAAAGAGTTATTTTCTTTCCCAATTAACTCTGTTTTTCACATTCAAACACACACACACAACACACACACACAGACGCACACACAGACATACATACAGACACACAGACACACAGACACACAGACACACACACACACACACACACACACACACACACACACACACACACACACACACACACACACACACACACTTCTATGGCAGGGTAATGCAAACAAATCCCTACTGTAAGTCTAAGTAGGAAGCTGAAATATCAAACTTGCCCCTTTTTTTGCTTTGTACAATATATCAATGTCAACAATAAAAGTTGTGAAATAAGAATTTGGATGGTAATTTTACTGTGATGAATGACATCAACAAATAATATTTGGTGATCACATCAGGCCTACAACATTTACAGAAGTCAGGGAGAGTTGGTTAGTCAGTAAAAATAAATTAGATAGTCCTTAGAAAAATAAAGACTAGGAATAGGTGGACAATACCCATATAGGCATATCTTACACAGTTATTAGAAAAGTGCTTTATTTTTTTGGGGGGAAAGGGAAGTATTTTATTGAAACCCATAAGGAACTTATGACAACACATCTAAAGAATTATACAATAGCCATAGCAATGCATTTTGCATGTACACTATCCCCCAGATACCCATGGAGGGTATCAGTTTTTTATACTTAAACCTTATTATTCACATATTCCCATTCTCATGGAAAATCTGCTTTTGCAAAATTCCTACTGAGGAGGAAGCAAAAAAACCCAACACAAATTATTCTAAGAAGCATTTGCAAAATGATGCTATATTAAAGCATAAAAATAAACAAAAAAAGAAAAATGTTTGAATAAAAAAATAAAAATAGTTGAATTAAAAAAATGATTGGGTGACTTGAATTCTGATCCCCACAGAAATAATGGCTATATTCACAAGCTAAAAATACTTTTTTTGTAATCATAGTTATTTTTTCCCCATCATGCATAGCGAGTCACACACCCAAGTAACTGGCAGAGAAAGTACCATATTTGTCAGTTGGTAGGGTTCCTCTGAGTTTGTATTATGAATGAATATATAGTTTGCTAATGGTTTCTCCTTAATATATGGACATAATCTGTACCTAAGCCCTATATGACAGATATTCAATTTAAGAGTTTGTGTCCCCAGGTCTGAATTTAAACCTTATTGAAGCATTTTCAAGTGGAAAATTCTGCTCTGAGAGATTCTGTGTGAGTTTGACACAGCTGGACCTTCAGAACACAGTCTTTAGTTAGTTGGTTTTAATGGGTCTATTTGAGCTCATTGGCCAATGCAATTACAGCTTGCAGATGTGCTCAGAAGCCTGTGAAGAATCCAGTTTGGTAAACTAAGTTGGTAATATAGACTAGCTGGGGAGGTTTTCAAGGAACAACCATTTTCAACAGTGAAAATAGATAGTGCTGAAAGAAACCATGGAGGAGGGAAAAGCCCCAATTACTGATGTTCATGAATAATAGCCATCCTAGTGGTTATACTACAGGAAAGCCTGTGGTGATGGGAAGATAAAATGCCCAGAGGGAAAGAAGGCCTTTCAGTTACTGTTAAGAATAGCAATTGTAGGGAGGAATAATTTTAAATGACCATCCTAATTTGATAAACTATAATTTTAATAATTTTCCTATTCCAAATCTATAAAAATTAAAAAAAAAACTGAGTCATTGTGTGACATAATAAATACAGACCGAGATAAAATTTGATTTCCCAAGTGCATGGAATTTTATTTTAGATTTAAGAGAGATAATTTAACTGTGGTATCAAAATTCTCTATGCTCATGCCTCACCTATACCCATGCTCATGGGGAACATAAAATAATATTTTGATAGATGTAATAATCCATACTAATATAGGAGGTCTGGCATACAAGTAATTTTGTTAAGAGGAAGAAGCATAGAGAACCTCAATATTACTGCTATGCAACTGCTGAATTTTTAATATTGCACTCATACTCCTAGAACAAAAAGTAATTAAGGTAAAATTATATTAAATAAAATATAATAAAAGCAGGTTTCTCCATTTATATGATAAAGAGAATAGGTTTCAAAAGACAGATTTTATTTCACATTAGGGCTCTGCTCTATATTTTTTAAGAAACAATTCTCTTTTCTCTGTGTGACAATTTCAGGATTAAAATTTGCTATAATTCACTTTGAAAGACCCAGAAAACAAGACAATCATTGCTTTTCAGAAGTAACAATATCAACTTAATCCTCTAATGAATCCATCAGTCATAAGAATACAGTGCTCATCCACAGAAGGTAAATTGAGTCTGCTTTTTCCACAATAATGCATTTCTTTCCAGGTTTCTTTTTATCCATTATAAGATCAAATTTTTTATATATATCATTATCATCATCATTATTATCTATGCTATGAAACTTTGTTGTTCTAAATTCTTTGATTTTACACACAAAAAATCTTGTTTTTATAGCATGCTAGAGTCATATATTTCCAGGATTTTAGAATGTGATCTTGTAACATCTACTTTAATCCCTTCACTTTGCAAATGAGAAAACTGAAGCTCAGAGAAAAATAAGCAATTTGTCTAAGGTCACCATACTTTGGTACAGAATTGAGGGGAAAAGGAAATAGAATTAATTAGTCCCTTAGAATACATCTCCCCTATCCCCTCCCCTGTTCTTTAGTTTATCTCCCCTAGAGAAGGAAGAAAAGAAGGAAGAAAGAAAAAAACAGTGAAAAAGATATTTGAGTAAGAAAGAAGGAAGGGAGGAAGGAAGAAAGGAAGGGAGGAAGAAGCATTTATTGGGTCAAGCACAGTGCTAAGGACTTCATAGGTAATGCCTCATTTGATCCCCTTATTTTACTTGGGGAGAAATACTGAAGCAAAGAGAGACTAAATGACTTGCCCACAGTCACACAGATAGTAAAAATTTGAGACAAAGAAAATACTATTCCCACAAATGAAAAGAGATTTAAATTATTGGAGGCACGCTGAATCAATATTAAAAAAATAACAATACTATATAAAGTAATTAATTATTCAGTTCCATTCCAATCAAAATTCCAAAGATTTACATCACAGTGCTTGAAAAAGTAATTTAAAATTCATTTAGGAATAAAATGTCAATAATATTGAATATCAATTTGAAAAATGCCAAGGAAGCGAAACTTTCAGTACCAGATCTCAAATCTAGCTGCAAATCTATAATCATCAACACAATTTTGTACTAAATAGAAAATAGAGTGGTTGATCAGTAGAACAGATTTTGAACATAAAATACAGAAGAAAATAAACACAAGTTCTGTATGTTTCTCTGATAAGCACCTAATTTCTCAAATATATAGAGAGAAATGAACCAAATTGCTAAGAATAAGAGCTATTCCCCAATTGATAAATGACCAAAGGATATGAATAAACAGTTTTTGGAGGAAGAAATTAAACTATCAATAATCATATAAAATTCTCTGAATCACTGATAAATACAAATTATAACAATTTTAAGAAATCACTTCACACTCCCAGATTGGTTAATATGAGAGAAAAAGAAAATGAAAAGTCTGGAAGGGAAATGATAGGATCACTGTTATTAGATGAACTAGTACAATTTGCATACTAATCGCAAGTGAAAGATTTTGTAAGTCTGATCATCACAATGATTTACTCAGTTCCAAAGGATTCATTAAAAAAAATTCCATCTACTTCCAAATAGAGAACTAATAAACATAGAGAGAAGATTGAATCATATTTTCCCTTCTTTTTCAGTTTTTAAACAACCTGGCTTATGCTGAAATTTATTTTACATAACTTCATATTTGTAATAGGTTTTGTATTTCTTGCTTTCCCAATGGGGTTTGTATTTCTTGCCATCTCCCCTTGATGGGAGACAATCTAGGATTGGAAATAAAATCTGATAGAAAATATTTATGAAGCAAAATTTTATTTCAGATCTTCTGGACTCCAAACCCTAAATGTTATGCCTCACTTTCTGAATTACAAATTTATGTATTTTTGTAGATTCTCTTCTTAGAGACCAGATTAGTCAGTCAGATGGTCAATAAACATTTTTAAATGCCACATGCTAGGTGATGGGCTAAGGATGGGGAATACAAAAAAAAAAAAAGATTGCGCTTAGATAAAGCTAAGTAGCTTCAGTTATTAGGATAACAACCATGAAGTTGGAAGCCAGATATGCTTTTCTGTGACTCAGGTACATAACAAATGTAGGAATGTGAGCAGTTTTAATACAGAACAAAGGATCTGTAAACGATCATGTAGTGATCATTGGCTTTTTGTGATCAAGGGAATGGCCTACACTATGGGATCACTGCAATTAGATAGTTCTGAACTAAAGGTTCTGTGCAATTTTCAAAGGAAGTTAGACAATTTTTCCAAAACTCTTCTAATAAGTGAAAATTATCATTAGAACTCAAGGAAAATAAGATACTTACTTTGAAGCATTGTACTTACCTTTAAAATTAATGGAATTTGTAAATAAAACATTAGGTACTATAGATTAGCCATAAAGCCTCTGAAAATTTGGAAATGTCAATCAATCTTGCTGTAGTAAGCAAGAATAAAGTCTTATTGTTTGATGTCTAAAGTTTGCTTCTTTTTTTTAAGGTTTTTGCAAGGCAAATGGAGTTAAGTGGCTTGCCCAAGGCCACACAGCTAGGTAATTATTAAATGTCTGAGACCAGATTTGAACTCGGGTACTCCTGACTGCGGGGCCAGTACTCTATCCACTGTACCACCTAGCCGCCCTTGTTTATACTTTATTAAGAGTTAAAATGGCAGAGAGAAAGAAAGATATTGGGTATAGAAAAAAATGAGTTAATACGATGGAATACATTGATTTCAAAGATACTGATTAAAAAAAAACAGAACCAGTTTCCATAGTAAGAAACTAATATTTAGTCTTCTCTCCATAACTTGTCCTTCCTTAAAATATTTTCTCGAAGTTATATAGTTATGGCTTCATGGGAAATACTATGTACATATTTCCAATTGTTAAAATATCAGTCTGACTTTATTATTAGTATTTGTTTTTAAAATGAGAGTTTTGTTTTAATTAGGATCAGATACAAAACAAAACTTATTACTTCCACTGAACTTGATTGAATTGAGAAAATTAAACAAATAGCCATTAGTACATGATTTAAGAAGATTGGGTCAAGTAAACAGAACAAGTGATGAACAATTTGAGGAACACTGATTAATGAGGTCTCAGAAAAATCTTGTATGCTCTGTGTGCTCTAACTACATTTTAAGTAATAATCATGATTGTTTCCTTTAATTCAAAGATGGGCAAATAAGTCTGAATGAAAAATATGCTCAAAAGGAAGACAATATTGACAGATAAAGAAACAGGAGAAAAAGGAAACTGAATAATAATATTTCTTTGCTTCCCTGTTTCTTTGATTTAGCCCATGACTAAATGTTGAATCAGTGTGTACAACCACCTAGGCTTAGAGCTAGGAGAGACCTTAGAGGTTATTTATAATTCAACCTCTGATTTTACAGATGAGCAAACTGAGGACCTGTAATGTGATTTGCTCAAAGGAAGTCACTAGTAAAGCTAGGATTTCAAGTTCTGTCCCTCCAAGCTCAACATTGTCTTCACTGAATCAGTTCAAAGACATAAGAGAGTATTCTGAACTATGGCACATATATGGAATAGAATTTCCTGAAATTTATGAATACAAACACATGAGCCTTTATCTCCAGCTGGAATGAAGACATTGCTAATTTTTGTTGACTGTTTGTTGCTTGTCACATAATATCCATATGAATACATATGTGTATAAGTGGAAGTAATTTTACAATATATATTTACTCGCATAGGAAAAAATAAGACAGAGTGAATGAAATAATAGGGAAAGATGAAGAAAGAGAAAGATACAATCTAGAGCATTGTCAACACTCATGAGTGTGGCATGAACAAGATCAAAATGTAATCATAAAATATTTAGCAAAGTTAAAAATACAATAAAACATAATGTTAATTTATGATTTTCTAAGTCAATATAGAGTCAGTTCATTGGAATCCTTATGGACATTTTAGGGGTTTCTGAAAATAAGGGATTTGGAACAATTCTTCACCATCTCATTATCTATTTCTATTCTGCCTTCTTCCATTATTATATATTTCCTTCATATCTTCTCCATATATGGAATGAGACTATTTGTTTTCCCAATTTCTCCACTATTCTTTCTTTAATGCACTACTCTGAAACTATCTTTTCTCTGAAGTATCCCTTGAAGCACTTCAGTTGAAAGTGAATACTTTTTTCTCAGTTATCTAAAGACATATTATATTTGACTCTCCTTGGAACTTATCATGTTTGTGTGTGTGTGTGTGTGTGTGTGTGTGTGTGTGTGTGTGTGTGTGTTAATGCAGATGGTAAATCTTCAACTCTGATTTCATCTTTTTATCTCTAACACATTAGCTAGTACATTAATAAATTTGTTTAACTGATATTGAACAGGAATTTAAATTATAAATATATTGAACAGAAATATAAATTATAAATCTTGAGTGATGAGCAAAATGTCAGATGGGAACCTGATAAACAATTTTGGAAGCTTTGAGAAAATGTCATTCTGACATATACTTTATTTAAACATATCTCTTCATATTCTCAATGAGATTATAGATTAAGAACTGGAAAGGGCAGAAGATACCCTCTAATCCAAGCTCTACATTTTACAGATGAGGAAACTAAGGCCTAGGGAAGTTGAATGATTTGCCCAGATGGGATCAGGGGTGGGATTTAAATTCAGGTTCTTTGACTCCACAGCTAGTGCACTATATATATATATATATATAATGCTCATTCCTATCTCCACACATTTGCTGATGCCTTTCAATTTTTTGTCGGTGAATCATTTTGGTCAATCTTCCTCTTATAAATCTCTTCCAAAGTTCAGTTCATCAACAAAATGCTTCCCTATCCAATTGTAACTCGCCCCAGTCTCTATCATTTCTGAATTCCTTCTACCTCTACATAAGAGTATTTCTACACTGATGGGCATAATTTTAAAGTGAATTATACTGTATATAGTATACTATTATATTCTATTTTTTTCATTGTTTCATACGCTTGTGGAATGTCTGTCCTTCCCAATATTTTAAATATTTTAAAACCTTTTCAGCAAGGAATCATTCCATCATTTCTCTTGTAATTGGCCAAAGTGCTAAGCTAGACACATGATCAATATCAAATAAATACTTGCTGATGGACTGAGAAAGTACTTTTTAAGGACTTCATGATATTGTTGTCCTTTATTCTTGAAGAGCACCATTATATCTGGGAAGTGATTTCATGATAAGCACATAGATTGAATTTGAGGGAGGGATGACTTTCCTAAGTCAAGGTTGGTGACTAGCACTTTTTCTTCTGGAGCCATCTGGGTCCAGTAGCCAGTTTATGTAGCAGGATGAATGGATATGACCCTGGATGTGAGACAAATGTAGTTAAGTGACTTGTTCAAGATCACACAACTAGTAAGTGCCAAGTGTCTGAGGTTGATTTGAACTCAACACTTCCTGACTCCAAGACTGGTGCTCTATCCATTGTGATACCTAGCCATCCTTCATACAATTTGCCTCAGGTCTGGTGCCATCTCCACTCTTCTTGGCCCATATCTGACTACTGGACTCAGATGGCCCTGGAGAGAAAATGCTAAGTCACTAATCTTGACAACTGGACACAGAAAAGAACAAAAGACAAGCAACAAACAGTCAACAAAAATCAGCAAGGTCTTCATTCCAGCTGGAGATAAAAGCTTATCCTGGCTTTGTGCAGAGCTATAACCATCTCAGATGAACAGTACTTTGTCTTGTGACTGTAGCTGTGATTTCCACTTCCAGAATCTAGAATTCCAGTATTTTAGCAACTAAGAAACATGGAAGTGCTTTGAGTCCTGTTTCTTTCATCTGGCAGCCCCTTTTTACTCTACACATGTCTCTCTTTCCCTGCTTGTATAAAACCTTCAAGTTACATGTCTGACTTGCCACCATCTGGGGATGATTTTGGATGGGTCACTAAATGACTGTCATTTCCTTCATCGATGAAACAGAAAGTACTCTTCTTTACAAAGAGGCTGTGATGAAAGGTTGAGAAAGAAATGGGGAAAAATGCATGTGACCAGTACTTTCCAAGAAAAAAAAAAGACAGATTCCATTGTATGGAGATGTCTTTGAATATGATCTCTATAAATATTATCTTGTATAAATGTATAGTAGAAACAAACAGAAAAATGATTATCAATTAAGAAAAGTATTCATCTTTTCCCTATTTTTAAAACTGTATTTTTCTCCTTCCCTCCCCTTTATTTTAATTTCAACATCTATATCTCTTTATCCACTATTATCTATAAAAATTCTGAACTCAGCACCATGAAGATTAGTTTTTATTTTGGTAGCTAGATTGCACAGTGGATGATTAATGGTCAGGAAGACCTGAATTAATATGATCTCAGGTTACTAGTTGTGTAACCCTGAACAAGTCACTTATTTGGCTCAGTTTCCTCATCTATAAAATGAGGATAATAATAGCACCAACACATTCTACTCCTTCATGATTCAGGAATCCTCTGATCCCACAGGGCTAGGGTCTCTCCTTTCTCATATATTTCTTGTCTGAGAATCATTTTGGTTGTTCTGAGGGTCAAATGAAATAGTATTTGTAAGACCCTTAGCCTAATGCTTGGCACAAAGAAAGTGCTTTACAAACATCATCATCATCTTCATCCTCATCCTCATCAAAATCCACTTTAACAAGATTTGCAATGTGAAACCTTTTGTGTTGGGGGGGGTGGGGTGCATTAGGACTAGGGGAGGGGATAAATCAACTCAAGGTAATATAAGAAATTATTCAAAGAGAAAGAGAAATTTTGAACTGTTGAAAAGAAATTTTATTCCTTTCCTTCACATTTTTCCTTTACTGTGTAAGATTACCCCTTTATACAAAAGAAAAGAAGTTTCTCTCATTTTACTGATATACTAATGCATTTCAAGGAAAGAGTTCCAACAACATAGGCATTGAATGTTGTTAAAATGAGAAAAAGAAAAGTAAGTTTAGATGACTGGGTTACCCCTAATATATATATATATATATATATATATATACATATATATATATATATATATATATATCTAATATATACAAGAAAAGAACAGATTGTTTGACAGTCATTAAATTTTAGAGCTGCCCTTAAGGGATCAGATAATCAGATACTGGAGAAAAAAAGAAAAGTTGACAAAAAGATACTGAAAGCAGTCTTAGGAAGTCATACTCCAGTGATTGGTTTAAATTTTTTGGAGATATTAGGTTGAAACTAGGGACTTAGATCAGAAATTTAAGCGTTTTGAAAGAATATGACAAAATTCTACAGCAGTTTCTTATGCCAAAGCTTTGAAGGTAGATGAAACAAATGAAAAGTTGGTTTATTGAACTAAAAAAAAAAAGGAAATGACTTAAAAACAGGAAATCAATAATAATGGCAAGGGGCACTTTTTGACTTGGAAATGATTATGCCTGGGAAAAAAATAACCCTCTCATTTTTATCATGTAAGAAAGCAATTGGTCTGACAAAAGCAAAAGGCATTTATGGGTTCTGTTAATCAAATTGGGAGGAAAGAATCCAGTCATTCTGTCATGTCTGGCCCTATGCTCAGCACTGGAGATAAAAAAAGAAGGGCAAAAACAGAGACTTTGTCTTTTAGAAGATCATATTTCGTACATTCAAATCAAATAAATAAGCACATTAATTGAGCAGAAATCTCTTAGTGTGGTTTGAAGTATAATAGATTGAATTATTAGCATAGGGTATTATGCTAATGACAAAGATGAAGGTCCCTGTCCTCAAGGAGCCTATATTTTATTGAGTTGTTTGGTTGTTAATTTACAATAGCAATTCATAAACAGACATTATGTTATTGCCTACCTAATACCTTATGCGGGGAAGAATTGTGTGGTGGGAAAGATCCCTGGATTTGAAGTCACAATGACCTATGTTGAACTCTTGTCTTTAACACTGATTTGTGACCCTGGGCATGAGATTTCACAGCTTTCCTCATTTGTGGAATGAAGATAATAGCAATGGTGCTACCTACATCTTGGTTTATTATAAGGATCAAATGAGATGCTATGGATAATATGCATACAGAGAAAGCATTAAAGTATAAAAGTACTAACTTTTTTCCAACTTTGAAGTTTAAAAACTTAAAACTAAACTATGATTTTGAAGACCTTCTATATTCTACTTAACCACTATCAAGGCAGGGAAGGAACAAATGAATTCCCTTTCTTGTTGGTTCTACTCTTCCTAGTTCATTTTTGATACTCATTTAGGCACAGTCCTGATTTTTGTGAACCTCCCAAATCTGATCGTTCTTTAGGATGAACAGCCTTTTTTTCTTCAATGATTTCCTTTGTTTGACTCCATTACTTTTCATAGTTAAAGAGTTTTCTGGTAATTGAGAAGAGAACCAGTTAGGACAATTGGTCAGACCTCAAATCATCTGATTTTGGTATATAAAGAGCTAATGCTACTATCCTTATTCTAAGATAAATTTTGTGCTAAAGTAACCTTTTCAAGAATTAATACTTCCAGTGTCATTTTATCACATGGGTAATTCTACACACACAGACTATGACTCTCCCTCCTTTAATAGTTCCATGTGTCTCAGTGTCACCTTTGCATACTTTTAAAGTAAATGTATACTTTAATGCATTCAATGCATACTTTGAAGAAAAGAATCATGAAAATCTCTCTTATGAATACTCATTCAATTTATTAAAATCTACTATTTACCAGGCATCATTTAGATATTTTGGGAGGTAAGAGTAAAAATATTATAGGCAGCCTTAGTGAAGAAAGGCTATAAAAGCTTTTGGCATCTTTTTAAAATTATTTATTTTCATTCATATGCATATGTATATTTTTAAGTTACAAAATTTCCTTCCACCCTTCCTTCCTTCCACCTCCCTTCAGCAGCAAACAATCAGGTTAGCATTGTACGTGAATATTTTTATAAACATGTTTACAGACTAGTAATTTTTGCTATGAATGATTAGGATGAAGGGAAAGAGATACATAAGAGATAATTTTTATAAAGTTTTCCTCAGATTCAGAAAGGTTGGGTTTTTTTTTTGCATGTGTGTTTTCTTTTGTTTTGTTTTTCTTCCTCTGGCTGGGGATAATGTAGAACATAACCAGTCAAATGCAGTTGTCCTAGCTCTCTGAACTGCTGAGAGGAGCTGCTTCCATCAAGGTTGTTCATCTCAGTGTTGTTGATGTGTATGCTGTTCTGTTGGTTCTTCTCCCTTTACTCAGCATCAGATCCTGTAGTTCATTCCTTGCTTCTCTAGAGTCTGATTATTTAGGGTTTCTTATAGAATAGCATTCTATTTTATTCATGCATCATAACTATTTAGCCATTCCCAAACTTCTGGTATATCTAGGAGCTATAGGAATACTATCTGTTCATCTTCTGGCTTTCTTGCTCAGTTCCCTCAATTCCACTAAGTTCCAAATAAAATGCCTTCTTCAATAGGAAGTCTTTCATAGGCTCTCCCAAGCCTAAATTTTTAATTTAATATTTTAATAACAGTAATATAAATATATTATAAATAATTTAAAATTACTTCCTATTTATCCTGTATATAACTTGTTTATACCTTCTTATTTGCTTTAATATATAACTCCTTCAAATTTTAAGCTGTTGAAGGCAGCTTTTTTCCTTTATTTTCTTTTTGTATTTCCAGTGCTTATTACATTGTCTCAGAGATAGTACTTAAATGCATATTGACTGACTAAAATGCAGGGTATCAGAAGCAGGTAGGCACATTTTGTATTTGTTCTAGGACAGCCTATTCCTTGAGATGACATAAGGGGTCATCCATGGTTCTCCATTGATATATGTTTTGCCTCATACTACTTTTCATTGTCTTCGAAATCTAAAGGAGAAGACTACTAGCAAACAAGTAGTTACAAACAATCTATATATTGGATAAATAGGAAATGATGTTTTTTGGAAATTAATTGAAACGAGGGATGGCAATAGGTGGAGATAGAGAGCTTTCCTATAGGTCCTGGAGATGGTCAGATGCTTTTAAGGCATTTCTGTACTCATTTTTCCCTTAATGCCAAATTGTTGCCCCATAGCTGTATATAGTGTTAGAAGATTTATATTCTAAAACTGAGAAAGTGACACTTATTTATTTATTTTTTATTTAAGGCAACAGGGTTAAATGACTTGCCCAAGGTCACACAGCTAGGTAATTATTAAGTGTCTGGGGTTTGGATAGGCACTGGGACACCTAGCTGCTCCAATTTTATTTATTTATTTCTATTTAAGGACACTTATTTCAAATGTCTGACTTGGAGACTGCTCTCTTTAACAATATATTAGAACAATGTAAGTGCTGTGCCAAGCCTAACCCTGTTAGCTCAGTTTCCTCATCTTTAAAATGAGCCAGAGAAGGAGATGGTCTTGTTGCCAAGTATACTTACTAAGAAAAATTCCAAATGGGCTCACAAAGAATCAGATGCGATATATATGACTCAACAACAGCAATTAGCTTAGTGATGGGGATAAAAACAAATCTGATCAAATGTTGATCATTAGGTCTGGTAAAGAGTAGACCAAAAGGGTCTGGAAGAAGCGGGGTTAAATGGAGCTTTGCAGTATAGTTTATTAAAAAACAAGTCAGACTGAATAGTTATATATTGTATTTTGAACTCCACTCCAGGGATTCATAACCATCAGAAGACACCAAAGAGTTATAGCTTGGATTTATAGTACAAACATTCTTGCCATACATCATAAAACTAATTGTAAAGAGCAGTACAATAAATAGACTGAAGCTCATTGCTTTCACTTCAAGGGGAACTTAATAGACAGAAAGAGCATCTTTAGTTTGTAAAATTTGCTTAATGTGTACAATGTAGTAAACCCAAGGGAGAAAGAAAGGCAGTGGTTAGAAAAAAATATAGGGTCTTTTTTTGGCAAGCAAAGCAGATTCAGAGAACTCAGTGCTTTCCACCTGCCTCTTCACATGAAAGAAAGGGCTAGCACAGAAGACAAGGGTGACCGGAAGATTAAAAGCAACCAAGGAGGTTAATTTTTAATGAAAGAGCAGGAAAATGTGCAGGGCCATCATGTGAAAAGCACTGGAGAACTTTCAGATCTCACTAATGATGGAGAAGCATTTGGCTGACTGCTTTCTCTCTGCCAAGTTTTCCCTTTCTTTCTGACTTATTAAAAGCCAGGTGCTTTACTACCTTGCTTTTAGTAAGACTAAGGCTATCACAATAGGTATGCTAATGGTCTTTGGAAAACTTCCTTGCAGTTTTCAAGAGGACCACAATGGAAACATTCACCCATAGGGTCAAGATACTTCTGGGTCAGTACAATTCTAAGACACCATTTGCACTGATTAGTACACAGAGAGAGAATGAATTTACTCTCATTAGTAATTTGGGAAGCACATTATTTTCTGTGGTTATACATATTATAAATGCCTCCCCTCTGCCCCACCCCACATTTTGGATCCTGAGTTGTTTTCCCTTCTTTTGTTTAACCAAAACTCCATTCATCAAACCTGTCCCAGAGGCAGTTAATGATCTTTCAGAGTTCTAATGGTAGCAGAAAGTCAAGGACAACACTAATTGATCCACATCACCCACCTTATTAGGTTTACAATGCTGACAGAGCTTCTCTCATCTTGCTTGGAATTGCCTCCCATCTGGCCATTAAAGACCTGCTGCTTTAACAATTAAAGGGATTTAGTACACTTATTCCCCACTGTATTCATTCCAAATTTTGTTTCTGAGTTTCTTTTCCCTAGAAAACTGTGTGATACAGAAATTCTTGAGGGTGGGGGGAGATAAACTTTGACTTGAGAGTCTACTCCAAAATACTCATGCATGAACCCCTTTAAATTAACTTAAGGAGTGCCACCTGTAGCATATCTCCTGATTCTAAGTTAAGGGACACAACTCAAATTTTTTTTCATTATATACGTATATGTCTATATTTATAAATATGCATATGTATAAATGAAATAAATTTAATATATGTGTATAAAATATAAATGTTTATATATGATATAATATTTTGCATAACATTTTGTCATACTTTAATACTAACCTTAAAAGTCTTATGTTGATAAATACTGCCTTTAGAGACAGTTAGATGGCACAGTGGATAAGGTGTTGGAAGGGAAGTCAGAAAGACTTGAGTTTGTAGCTATCCTCAGACACTCTCTGGGCTTGAAACAGTCCATCTGTCTGCCTTCCTCTTTAAAATAGAGATAAACAGGACAGCTAGTTGGAGCAATGGATAGAGGACTAGCTTTGGAGTCATGAGAACCTAATTCAAATCTGACCCTAGATACTTACCAGCTGTGTGACCTTGGACAAGTCATTTAACCCCGATTGTCTCCATCCAGGGCCATCTCCAGTTACCTTGATCCATATCTGGTCGCTGGAATGAGATGACTCTGGAGGTGAAAGTGAGACTGGTGACTTAGCACAACTCCCCCTCACTCAAATCCAATTCATTTCCTTGTCATGACATCACCTCCTTGATGTCATGATCTTCTTCAAGAACAAGGGACAAACATCATCAATAATATCTACCTCTTAGGATAGTTATGAGGATTCAAACAGAAATTTGCAAAAGTCCTTTATAATTCTAAAACACTAAGTATCATTATTAAAGTATTGTTATTATTAAGAATTATAGTATTATTATTAAGAATTATACTATCATTAATAACTCACTCTGAGAAGGAGCTATGGCCTCATAGAGCAGACCTAGATTTCAGGTAGTCCTGGGGTTCTGACCCATTAACTGTGTGACTGAGCAAGCCACTTAAGGCTTCTTGTTTTTAAGGTAACTCTCAAGGACTGTTGGTCACAGAGTAGGTCCTAACCTACATTATGGAGGAGTTTCCTATACATGAATGTCCCCTGCTCATGAAAATGTAGCATTATCATTGCTAGCACTAATACTAGGGTTTGCAAAATTTACAATATCGTCTTGTTTTATACTTACAATAACTCTAAAGGGGAAAATGTTTTTTATTATTCCCCATTTTACAGGTGATGAAACTGAGACAAAGAAGATTAAGTCATTTGTCCAGGCTCACTGGAATAGTAATTCAGGTTTTTCTGACTTCAAACCTAGCACTTTATTGATACCAAGCTGTTAACAAAGTGATTTTTATAATAATCCTCTCAGGCAACTAACTGTACAGTAGATACAGCACCAACTCTGGAATCAGAAGGGCCTGAGTTCAAATTCAACCCAGATACTTAGTAGCTCTGTGAACCTGGACAAGTTACTTAATCCTGATTTCTTTCAGAGTTATTTTAAAAAAAGAAGAGAAAGTGGATGAAAAATGCCTCACTTCCCATATGCTAGGAGTAAAACTAATTTACAGAATTAGATTACAAATAAGCATTTGGTATTAAAGCAAAAAAAATTATCATGAATATATCCACTTTAAATATGAGTTAACTGAGTATCAGAGAAATGAAGATTTATCTCCACAGATAAGTATTAAATTTCATAACTGAATTATAATTCAATAATGCTTATACTCCACTGATGACTGGTTTTTCTCTATAGAACTTTATTGAAATTAAGCTCCAAGCCTCTTCCAATGGATAGACTGGTCTTGGAAAATTATTTTTCAAACAATGTAGTATAGAATAGAAAAGTTAAAAAAAAGGTTATTTCCATTTGATGAACATTTGTTTCTGGTTATGGAGTCAGGAAGACTTGGGGTTCAAATCTAGCCTTAGACACTTACTAGCTATGTGACCCTGGGTAAATCATTTAACTTCTCTGTGCTTCAGTTTCTTCATCTACAAGATGGGGATAATAATAACAACACCTTCCAGGTTTGTTGTTAGAATCAAATGACATTTTATTAATCAAGTGGTTAGCATGGTGCCTGGCACATAGAAGGCTCTATATAAATACTTATTCCCTTCCCTTTTCTGTTCTCTTTTTCAACTTCAAGGAAAATGATAAAGGAAATCGCTAATCTCAAATTATAAAGATCAGAGGATATCGATTTCTATTTGAACTATAATTTCAGGGGCAAAGTCTTGACTTTTGTCTTGCCTCTAGATTCTGATGATTCTTGAGGGGGATCTCTGCCTCACTTAAATCCAATTCATGTAGAATCCATCACACTCATGATGTCATTGGTCCTCTTTGTAAATGAAAGACGAATAATAATCCTTGCAATAGCATGCCTGCCAAATTCATTCAGCTTTTGATTGAAGACATCCTGGAAGGTGAACCAATTGCCTCACTGGAATTCTGTGATAGATTTCATTTTGTGGAAGAATTTTCTTATCTTAATTCTCAATTGATCTTGCTACAACTTTCACTCATTGTTCCTTGCTCTGTACTAGGAGGTCACGAAGAACTAATATAATTTTAATCTTTCTTCCCTGTTGAAACTCTTTGTATGCTTGAAAACAACTATACCTATCTACCTGTAGTTTCAATATTCCTTCCTCATGAATTTTTCAAGACCTTTTGTCAAATTGATCATCCAGTTTCTTAGAGAGACTCAAACTTTCCAGGATTATCGCCTTCCAAGGTCTTGCAAGTCCACTAAAATACTCAGATCTTTTTTAGATAAACTGCTATCTTCCTAGTCGTCCTGTAGATTCTTAAAGCTGTAAGGGACATTAAAGACCAACTATTCAAACCAATTCACTTTTTTTTACATGTGGGAATTGACAATGGGACTTGTCCAAGTTCATTTAGCTAGGTAAAGGTAGAGTCAAAATCCATTTCTACTATGCTAAGTCTTAGTACACCATATTACCCTTCAAACATTTTGCCAAAATATCACTATCTTTACTGTTTCGCTCTCTACCACCTGTATCTCAGTGGCCTAGAAAAAGAAGGGGAAGGGAAGCCTATGGGAAAAGGAAAAGATGACTTTCTCCTCCCCTTGCCATGTTTGTTATTAATTAATAAAACAAATTCTTGTTGGTTTTGATGAAGGCCAATATATTTATTTTGCCCTTAAAAACCAACTTTAAGTATACTTCTCTCTCTCTTTCATTAATTTTTATTTAAGGCAATGGGGTTAAATGACTTGCCCAAAGTCACACACAGAGGCAATATTAAGTATCTGAGATCACATTTGAACTCAGGTCCTCCTAACTTTAGGGCTGGTGCTCTATCCACTGTATCACCCAGCTGCCCCTACACTTCTCATTAAAACAAATACCTGAGAAAGAGAACTTTATTTTCCTGGTTCTAAATTGTATTCTCAACAGAGATCATATTACAGGGCATGTACCTCAAATAAGTCACAGATAAACAAGAGGTCAAAAATATTAAAAATAGTTGTAATAGTAATTAATCATTAATTAGTTATTACTAATACTATTTAATTTAATTTTCTATTAAATTTATTTCCTCTATTATTTCTCCCCTTCTCCCCCAAAAAGGAATGGCAGTATAATGCTATAATGGGCTGCAAGTCCAAAGATCCAAAGATCTAAGTCTGAATCTCTGTTGCAAGCAAAAATATATTCTGAGTTTCTTTTCTCATCTGTCAAATAAATCTCCCAAAATTTCTACCACTGCAAATTGAAAAGCAGCCACATGTTCTCTTTATGACTGATTCTTATCTTTTTTTTAGTTTATTTAGTATTTTATTTTCCCCAGATATATGTAAAAACAACATTTCACATTAATTTTTAAAGGTTTGAGTTCTAAATTCTGTCTTCTCTCCCCATCCCTGCACCCCAATTCCATTGAGAAAACAAACAATTCAATTTAAGCTACACATAGAGAGCTCTCCCAAAGTGTCAGAGACCTTTTTGATTCCTAATATTTCATGTATACCAATACAGCATGTGGATTCTTTATATATTATTGTTCATTCTCAGTATATGACCTATTCAATTCCATTAAAAGGAAGGCATATTACAGATGGTCTCTTTATTCTTCTCAAATTAAAGTCAGAATTGGTAATATGATCTAAGTATTCCATTGAAAAGAGCTATGAATCTTTCTATTGCTCCTGCAAGGTCACTTTCAATTTAAATTTTTCTAAAAATATCTTCAGTGGTTTGACCATATAATATTAGCAGAAGAATATCATTACTAAAGAGATGTGCCTTTCATATTAAGGATAACTTGGGATCCTTAGGAACATTCTGAAATAGCTCCAAAGGACTCATGATGAAAGATGCTATTCACCTCCAGCAAGAACCAGAGAGCTGATGGACTTAAGAGTCAGATCAAAGCATATTTTCTTTTCTTTGGTGGGATATGGCTAATATAGGAATTTGTTTTGTTGACTGTAATAGTTGTAATGGATTTTGTTTTTCTTTTCTTGTCAATGCATGTGCAAGAAGAGAGGAGGAAGGAAGGGAATTCAGAACTGAAAAATAAAATTATATAGAATATCAAAAATGACAGAAAACAAAAAAATGAAAAGAAAGGTACTAAGCAACTTTCTAAATTTGATTCAATATAATTACCTTCTCCTATTCAATATTGAGCGTTCCTTATTATGCTTGTTCATTGTCTTCTTTATTTTACCCGTCTAAAATAAGGTGATAGACTAAATAAAACTTTCCCTGGCCATTGTATATCATAATAAGACTGATATGCATTTATAATCTCTTTGATTTTTTCCAGTGTGGATGGATATTTTAATGACATGAATTTCAACAAGGAGTTATTGTAGAGTTCAGAATTAATACAATTTTTTTTAATTCATTACTATTTTTAGGTCCTCTCTAGTGATGAGAAATTCCTTTTCTTTTTGCACTGAAGTATACAATTCTCCATTGTAATAGAGAGCTCTTTAGATAAGCATGTATCTCCTTTTAATGCAGAACTTCAGTAAATCATCAAATAATGTTATCTCTAGTTATAGAATCTTCTCTAATTTTTAAAAATGCATGAGAGTCATTTCAATGAAAGCCTTAAAAGGCATCTTTGGTTCTGTATGTTACATGTCTTTAAGCAACTACTAAAACATACATAGCATTAGTTTTTATTCCTTATACTTCTCAATGGTTTGGTAGCTAAAGATATTATCTTCCATAGAACATATGGATATAACATTCCACAATTTGCTCCAAATGGATATGTGACCTGAATATGAAAAACCACATTATTAAAAAAACTCAAAAGATGAATTGCAAACTATAAATAGACATTTGCAAACATGTTCCAAGTCATTATTATCAAAACAAATCAATTGAGGTTTTACCTTACACCCTGAAAATAGGGAAAGTTTTGAAAATTTGAAAATTAGAAAATTGGCAGAGAAACTATGAGAAAACAGGATGGTTAATAAAAAGTTGATTAAACTGTAAAGTGAGCCATTTTTCAAAATTGTTTGAGAAAAGATGATTAAAATAACCATATCATTTGATCCAGAGATCATACTATTAGACATATGCCTCATGATGTGTGTCCTTTGATCTTGAAGAAGAGATCGTGACATCAGGGACGTGATGCCACGACAAACCCATGAATGGATATGAATGAGGGAAGACTATGCTTTGTCACCAACCTCACTTTGTCCTCTGGAGTCATGTGGGTCCAGTGACCAGATGTGAATCAGGACCACTGGAGATGGCCCTGGATATAAGGCAATCAGGCTTAAATTCAAATCTCTCCTCAGACACTTATTAGCTGTGGAACCTTAGGTAAATCAGTTAATACTAATTATTTTGCATCCTGGATCACCTTCAGTCATCCTAATTAATATGTAACCACTGGATCCAAAAGACTCCACAAGAGAAATTGAAACTGGTGACTTGGCAGAGCATCCTCCCCTCACTCAAACTCAATTCATGTGCATATAATGGCATCATCTCCCGAAGTCATGGCCTAAATGCACCTCAGATAGATCACATATTAAAATATTTGTTGTAGTAATTTTTTGTGATGGTAAAGAACTGGAAAAAAGTGAGTACCTATGAAGTGAGGAATAAGTAAAAACAAAAACTATGATATATGTCCATAAAATTGAATGTTACTGAGATGTAAGAAGCTACGAATATAAGGAATTGAAAGAAAAATAAAAGATTGTTGAGAACACATTTAACACAAAATAATCAGAATCAAAGAATAGTATTAAATGAATACAACAATTTAAAGGAAAAGGTAACTAAAAAGAAATTCAACTTTGATTCAATAGAAGCAATAGAGCCTCATGGTGGGAGTCTATTGAGAGAAAATATTCAATTGTCAGATGCCTGTATATTACATATTTTTTTTTGCTTATTCTCATAAGGAATGATTCAATCGAGACAGAGAAAGGTAGGAAATAGTTATTATATAGATAAAAATCACCAAAATGTTTAAAAAAATTTACTAAATTTTTCAGGAGGAACAGGACCATATCTTCTCCCTTTTAAAAATTTCCTTTCCTAATTCTTTAGTATTTATAGTATTATAAATTACTATATTTGTATTCCTTAGGATTAATAGTGTTGCATATAGTTTAACTCCTAGGGAAGGTAAGCATTCTGAGAGCAAGAATTGCTTCATTTTACCTAGAACAAAGTGGGTGTTTAATAAATATTTTTGGATTAATTCTTGTCACCCTAGTGCCAAAAGAGAACAATTGTGATTTTTTCTTTGTATTAGCATTTCAATGATCCTTAAGGTATTTCCATAATATTAAACCAATCCTGCATTCCTGGTATGAATCTGTTCTGGTCATAGTGTATCTTCATGATATGTTACTATAGTTTCTTTTTTTAATATTAAAGTTGGTTTTGCCTTAATATTCATTAGAACTCTCTCTCTCTCTCTCTCTCTCTCTCTCTCTCTCTCTCTCTCTCTCTCTCTCTCTCCCCCTCCCTCTCTCTCTCTCTGGGTTTTTTTTTCTTTCAGCTCATCAGTTCTGAAAAAAACTTAAAAATTCTGACTGATGAAATGATCAATTATGATTCTAGAGGTCTCATGAAGAAAAATGATAGCCACTTCATGACAGAGAGATGATGCACTACTATGCAGAATGAGAAATGAATTTTTGTATATGATTAACATTTCCATTTCATTTCATTCAATAAACCTTCAATGTGCCAGACACTTTGTAAACACTGAAGTCACTGTGCAAAGACTGGGAATTTGATTTGCTTGACTAGGCTTATATAACCTAATGGTTCCTCCCTTCCATTTTTCTTTGCTTCCCTGCTTCCTTCCTTGCTTCCTTATTTTCTCTCCCTCCAGTGGAAAAATTGGGAAGAAGGAAATGCTGTATAATCAAAAACTTCAAGTGAATTTTGATAAATAAATATTTTTTTTTAAAAAAGAGGGACTATTCATTAATTTGCATTCCCTTGTATCTCTTCTGTGGTCTATCTGCTTTCTCAAGCTAACCATTCATTCAGTTATCAATATGATTATTGTTAGTCATAGCAATTGCTAACTGGCATTTGAGTAGTGCTTTGTGGTTCACAAAACAAGAACTTTGCAGCGACTTTGTGAACTAAACCATGCAAGTATTACTGCCCTCCCTCTGCTTTATGGGCATTTAGGTAGCATAATGAATAGAGTGTTGGATTTGGAATTGGGAAGATCCTGCCTCTGATCCTTACTTAGCTGCTTGACCCTGAGCAAGTCTCTTCACCTCTTTCAGTCTGAATTATTTATAAAATCAGATAATAGCATATACCTCACACAGGTAAATGCTATATTATTAATGTCATTATTGTTTTTGAAAGTTGGGGACTCTGAGAACCCTGATCATAGGCAGTATCAGAACTAACCAGCCTTCTCTTTATACTGACAACTACAAAATAAGTGGAGAAACTTTAGGAGGTAGTAGGTTTGGGATTTTTGTTTTGTTTTGTTTTTTTGTCCCTCAACATTAAAACTCTGCTCAGTTTCAACAGGAACTCCACAGATGACTGTGAATGCCTCGCTTAGATACAAAGGTTACCTAAGGTGGCTTTAAAATTTCTGATCCTGATACTCCTCCTGAAGGACCTGAGCTGTTTGAGGGCTGGGCTGAGCGGGGAGCTCCACCGAACCTTCAGAAGAGAGTTCCTTGAAGAAAAGATACGGTTGTTACTGCTGTGAGCTCTCACACTGGGAACCCTTCTGAGAGAGGAAAGCCAATATCTTCCTTAAAAACTGCCAGTGAAGATTGATGCTCAAGGACTCCAGTAGGAATGCTATTTCAACTTTCAAAGAACTGAACAACAGCAGTTACTCATTCACATGAGACTGGAGCTTTAACAACCTCACAAATCTCACTATGCCTGCAGTTGAACAAAAGATTCCAAGTCAATGAATCAGAATCTAAAAGAGGAAGAAAAGGTTAACCAGAGGGATGGTTTAAAAATTGGATCTATTTGGTGAAAACTTTTCTTCTTTTTAAGGATTAAAGTAAATTAAATTATGGTATTGTGGATCTTAGTTTCATGGTTTCACAGCATATCTTCTTATATTTTTAAAATGAGAATGTAACAAAACCAATAGACCACATTGTTTTCTCATAGTCATTTCTATATATATTGATGAAAATTATATCGTTTCATTAAAAATTCTTTTTTTTACACTTTTTTTGCAAGGCAATAGGGTTAAGTGCCTTGCCCAAGGCCACAACAGCTACATAATTATTAAATGTCTGAAGCCAGATTTGAACTCAGGTACTCCTGAATTCAGGGCAGGTGCTCTATCCACTGAGTGGCCTAGCTGCCTCTAAAAAATTCTTAAATGAAGTCACACCTACTGTTACTTTTATGGGAAAAACTACCATGGTCTTCAGTTTTAATAATCATGAATTTCATTTGAAAGAAAAGGTAAATTTTCTCATACTTTTGTAGGTTCGTCATAGACTCTACCCCACACCCAAATGCTTTGTGTAAGTTGTGTGCAGGTCTAGTTAATACATACACATTGCTCAATCTATATCTATATATGTATCTATCTACCTAGCTAGCTAGCTTGTTGTTGTTCTTGGTCCTTCATTCTCGAAAAAGACTGTAACATCAGGAAGGTGATGCCATGATGAGCAGGTGAAGTGGATTTGAGTGGGGGGTGCTGTGCTAAGCCACCAGTGTTATTTTTTCCTTCTGAGTCGTCTGGATCCAGTGGCCAGATATGAATCAGGATGACTGGAGATGACCCTGGATGAGAGGCAATCAGTGTTAAGTGACTTGCCCAGGTCACACAGATAGTAAATGGCAAGTAACTGAGGCCAGATCCTGACTCCAAGACCAGTGCTCTATCCACTATACCACTAGGTCATTAGCTACATGGTTGGTGTAAATGTAGTTTATCAGAGGCATTAATTGATATTTCTACAATTTTGCTTTTCTCTTTCCAACAAGATTGTAATTCCTTCCATGAAGCGAGAAAGTGTCCAAAGATATATTAAGGATTTGGTTCCCTGTTTTTCCTTATCCATGCTATTTCCAAAGCCTTGTCTCATCTTCCATGTATCCATACATCCATGCATCCTTCCTTCCTTTGTTCCTTGGTTTCTTTCTTCTTTCCTTGCTCCCATCTTCCCTACAGCACCCCCTTTCCTTCCTTGCTCATCATCTTACTTCCTCTCTCATTCGTTCTCCATCACTTCATAATTCCAGGAAGAATATTTGAAATTGCAGATTTCTCTGAAGCAACAAAAAATACCTCTTCTGCATTTTTAAAACCTTTTCTTCGACCACCTGCATTTTTTCTTCTCTTCTTCTAGAAGAGACTCATACAACATTGTCCAGGCTTGGCAAGAAATCTGAGCTAGACTTGCATTTCTTTTCATTATATTTTCTATTTATAAATATGAAAATGTGGTCTCCCCGATAAACACGATGGGTGCAAGGACTTCAACTTTGTTCTCCCAGCACCTAAGCCCTCAATAAATACTTATTGGTTGAGTATTAAGAAAATCTTAATTCTCTAAGTTTTGGTTGTGAGTAACACCTTGGTAGCTATCTTAACATAATTCAAGTGAATTGAATTCAAGTTTGGCAATCATGATGACTAATGGCCAAGTCATCACCTATTCCCTCATGACTGAGAACATTTGACCATTATTAGATCATTTGAAATAAGCCAGTTTGTTTTATTTTAGATGTATGATCAGTCAAATGATATTTATCATATAGTTTATTTTTCAAGGATTAGGCCAAAAATCGTATGTCAATTGGCCATTTAGATTCTGCTTATAATTAGTTTGTTTCCCTGTTTTTATTTGCAGGAAGATAAAAAAGCACAAGATTGCATGATCAAATCAAATAATAAAATAATTGAGAACAATGCACCTTTTTTGTTAAATTAACACAATTAAACTTTCTTGAAGTTGATTACTTGAATTAAAGCATTTTTACTTATTCAAATACCTGCATCATGGAATAAAAAGTAACTAATGAGGATTATGATAAGCACAAAAATATCAATTTAATTTTGATAAGGACCTACTAAAAGCAAATTTAATGTTCCTAAAAACCAAACTTTTCCCCTTCTCTTTTTCAACTTCAACTTTCCTATCTCTATAAATACTAAGCAGTCATTTCTATCTCTTGCATCAAAATTCCTATCCCAGCATTAAACTCCCATTCCTTAAAATCAAAATAGTAATTCAGAAAAATATTTTTAAAAAAGCATTTGAGACAACAGTTTGTGTCACTAACTATTGCTATTAAAATCTCTCAACTGCACTTTGGATTTTGTCTATAAGGATTAATTAATCCTGAATCAGCTAACAAAGCTATTAAGTGGAGGATTGAACAGTGAAGAATGGGGGTGAAGTTGAGAAAGAGGACAGAGTTATCTTTCCTTTAGAATAAATGAATAACAATTTCAAAATATTTTAAACTTCTAATATAGCATTATTTTATATTTTTATTATTAAAGACCTTCCATCCGTCCCAAAAGGAATTTTTCTCTTCTTTTCAGGAAGACTAATAGAAGTGAATTTTCTTGCTCTGATTTTTCTTGGTTTATGTAGCAGCATTATTACTGTAAACAGACTCAGTGTTCACACCTAAGGGATGTACTACCTTAATTGAAATGTATTTCCTTTGCCAGCTGTGAACTTGGACATGGAACACTTAGGTTTAGAACAAGCTGCTTAATTTTGCTTCTACTTGTCAATAAAGAAAAGCTTGGTATTTTTAAAAAAGACAGCTCAGGAATGACCATGATCTGCTAAGTTCCCATCCTAATGTACTTAAACATCTCAGAATAAGAATGCTAAATTAACATCAAATTTCTTACTTAATATTGTGCTATTAGCCTCATTAGGAAAAATTTGCTTTCTATGATTTGCTGGATTTGCTGTTCTATGTTACCAAGACTTTTTAAATTCATAAGAATTATATTCTCTCATACTATTCCTATATTTATAATCTTTCCTTCTTCCCTCCCTCCCTTCCTCCCTCCCTCCCCTTCTCCCCCCTCCATTCCTTCCTTCCTTCCTTCCTTCCTTCCTTCCTTCCTTCCTTCCTTCCTTCCTTCCTTCCTTCCTTCCTTCCTTCCTTCCTTCCTTCCTTCCTTCTTGTTTCCTCCCTCCCTCTCTCCCTTCCTCCTTCCTTCCTTGCTTCTTTCACTCCCTCCCTCTTATTAATTGTTCATGGAGCAATTGTGAATCTAAAAATATGAGAGTACTCATTCATGGACCACTTCTGTCATTTGCCTGTTATCTGCTTATCATGTGAACCAGAGCCTGTGGAGCTTAAAGGGCCTCTGCTTTTGTTCAGTTGTAGCTGAGAGCCTTTGCAGGTGCCATTGGAGTTAATAGTTGCATTCATAATAGGAATTTGCTTACAAATGCTGATAATCTTTGACTTTCTGTGTGAACCCCTTACTCTAGAGAATCACAAGAGTGAGGAGAAAGAGACTGAGAGAGGAAATGTTCTTTAGTCTTCCAAGGTTGAAAGCAAGATCTTTCCAGCTGTGATGATTGTAGTTGGGATGATCTCTTTAGGCCATTGCTCACACAGAAACTTAGTATAGTTTGGGATGTTCTGGCAATTGCTTATATTGATAAGCCTAAAAGATCACCACTCAGTACATATCTTCTCTTTTTCTTTTAAAATGATTCAAATTCAGTATTTAACTAAAATTTGCCACATGTATTATTTAAAATAGATTCTCAGAAAGATTCAATATAATTAGTTGAACATGTACAGAATACTTTATTGTTTGAACAAAGAAGCTTTAAAACTTACTAATTGCTAAGTATATCCAGGTTTCAGCTGAAGTCACATATATATGGCCAAAAAAAAATCACAGCTTCCATTTCATGCAATTAGCAAAGTATCATCTTCCATATTTCTAAATATCAAAGGTTATTATGTCCAATTATTTGACAATGGGGGAAATGTTAAATGGAGAAAATAACTCAAAAAAGCAAAATTATCTTAGCATTTATAATTGAAAGATATCTTAAGTATGAGAGAGACAGACAGACAGATTTTGGAGACAGAGACAGTAGAGGAAGCAGAAAGGGAAGGAGAGAGGAGACCAAAGGAGGAAAGGGAGGGAGTTCACATTTTAAGGGATGAGGATGAATTTGGATGCTTAACAATAAAATATTAAGTAGTTTCAGGTACATAATTAAATAGATTAATATTCTAGAGTAATCCCAATTTTCCAAAAATTTTCTGAATTGATGCTTAAATTCTTGCTCCCAAAGACTTGTCTAAATATTGCATTTACAAGCACATGAATTTTATTTAATATAGACTAGAAATTTTACTTTCCATGGGTTCTGAATATCAAAGCGTTAGTGTATTTAGGACACTCATCCAATCTGATTATGATTCTATGGGCTAGAAATAGTTGCTCTTGCATCTGCTACTATTTAAATCAAGAACGGTCAGATGGGTTCTGCCAAAGCAGTGACCATTGTCGACATCTGAGGAATCACAAATGATCCAGAATCAGGACTTCCCAGGCTTATTTCATACATTCATGTTAACTCTATATGACATTCACAGAGGTTACTTATTCTTTCCTAAAGTAAACATTCCATAAATTGCCTCTGGGAATTTCGACCCAAGCTACTCCCCATTGCTAGAATATACTCTCTCCTCATCTCTACCTCTTAGAGATTCCTTAGATCATCCTCACATCATGGATTTCCTCAAAGTATCTCATATTTACATATTTGAGTAAACATTTTATCCCCCTAAGAGGAATATCCTTGAGTGTAAAAAATATTCCATTTTTTGTATTTATTTTCCCATTGCCCAGTATTATCCTTTGTACACAGTAGATGCTTTATAAAAGTTTGCAAAATGAGTTAGTTATACAAGATGGACAATCATAATATATGAGAGATGATAGCAAGTCACACATGCATAAAATATAGATTTATATTTATATAGACACATCTATATATAGCATTCATTCTTCTAGAGAAACAGACACATAAAAAACTCTTAACCAATTTTATACCAGCCAATCTTTGATGAAGCTATTGAGGTATAAGCAATTAAGGATGAAGGGGATAGAGAAATTCCTTTTATACAAAATTCCTTTTTATACAAAAAATGTGTTTGAGTTGAATCTTAAATTCTAAGAGGCAGAGGTGAGAAGGAAGACTGTTTCTCAGGACATTCAATATAAAGACATGGAGGTACTTTGTACAGTGCACAAAAGGGAGTAATGTGTTATGGAACTTCAAAGTCAAGCTGGGCCCATATTATAAAGAATTATGAATGTCAAACTTAGGAATTTATCTTTCATCTTAGAGGTAATAGGTAGTCACAGAAGTTTATTCAATAAAGATTAATTGGATCAAAACTTCATTTTAGGGAAAAAATCACTTTAGTAGTACATTGTAGGACAGATTAGAAAGAAGAGAGGTTTGTGACTCATAGACCAATTAAGAGACCATTCTTTAGGGGTTTTTTTAGGTGTTTTTTTTTTTTGGCAAGGCGATGGGGTTAAGTGCCTTGCCCAAGGCCACACAGCTAGGTAATTATTAAGTGTTTGAGGCCAGATCTGAACTCAGGTACTCCTGACTCCAGGGCCTGTGCTCCATCCACTGTGCCCCCTAGCCACCCCAAGAGACCATTCTAATCATCTGAAGCGATGAGTCCTGAATTTAGTGGGTGACTGGGTGAGTATAAAGGAGATTGATAGGAGAGTTGTTCTGGAGATGAATAATGAACAAACTTGCTGACATAATGGATGAGTGGAGAATCAGGGAATGACACCAAAATTGTGAATCTATGACATTGTAAGGCTGTGAGTATTTTCAACAGTAAGAATAAAGTTTGAAAAGTGTGAGTTCTGTTTTGGACATACTGAGCTTGAGGTATCTATGGTGACATACATTTCAAAATGTACAATGAGCAATGGATGATGTGGACTTCAGGAGAAGATAGGATGTATAGTAGAGTATATAGATCTGAGAATCATCAGCATAGAGAAAATAAGCCTCTGGGAGCTGATAAAGTCCTCAAGTCAGTGAGAACAGGGAAAAGGATATAGGATTGAACCTTTTGTTATGACTGTAGTTTGAGGGATGGGTGGGATGATATGGATGATGATGAAGCATAGATGCTTGATCAGGAGGGATGAGAAGAATATTATGCAAACCCAGAAAAGCCAGTGCATCTGGGAAGAGAGGGTAGTCAATAGTGACAAAGGGAATCAGCTTAAGAAGAATGAAGATTGAAAAACAAATGGTTAATAGATTTGTCAATTAAGAAATCACTGGTAGGTTTAGAGTAGCTGCAGCTGGATCTTTATGTTGGATGTCATATTTCAAAGGACTGAAAGATGAGTGAGAGGAGTGGAAACAAGGCAAATGAGTAGAAATATGAGTTTTGCTAAAGAAAGGGCTAGATATATTCACAAAGTTCTGTGTATTTTATATTGTATCCTAAGTATATTTCCATATATATTTCCATATTACACATACATATATGTGAATATATATAAAATAATGGTATGATAGGTCAAAGTTAGTTTCCCTAAGAATAGGAGAGACTTGGGCATGTTTATAATCAGTAGATGAAGAATTGGTTGTTAGGAAGGGATAGAAGATTAGTGAGTGAGCAGCCTCGAATCTCTACTTTCTTTATCTGTAAATTATCTTTGTATTTGTGGAAGATGTGGGAAATCAATGACCTCTAATGTATCTCTTAGTTCTAGGCTATGAATCAAATCAAATCTATGAGTCAAAGCCATTAAAAAAAATCTCTGCAACAGATATATAGATCTTCATCTCATTAAGACTGTCTGGTGCAGTTTCTTTCTTCTAATTTTTTTAGATAGAAGATTTTTTAAATAGAAGAATTTATCCCTGTTTTGTCCATCTTAGACTATAAACACAGTGAAGACAGGAGAATTAGGGTTTTCCTAATTTAATTTTCTTTTTTGATCTAGGCACACAATACTTTTTAAGACTTGCCTAGTATTTAAAATTTTGAGTTCCAAATTCTATCCTTCCCTCTTTTCCTCCCTCCCTGAGACAGTAAGCAATCAGATATATATTATATATGTGCAATTATGTGAAATTTTCCATATTAGTCATTTTTTAAAATAAGACTCTCTTAAAAGAAAAAAATGAAGTGAAAAATAGCAATCTTCATTTTGAATTCAATCTATATCAGTTCTTTCTCTGGAGGTGGAGAGTATGCTTCATCATGAGTTCTTTGAGATTGTCTTGGATCATTGTATTGCTGAAAATAGCTAAATCATAACCAGTTGTTCATTGAACAACTTTGCTATGACTGTGTACAGTGTTCTCCTAGTTCTGTTTACTCCACTGTGTTTCTGTCTGATGTATGTTTAAAGGTAATAACTATGGAAAAACACCCTAATAAGACCCACCAAGTTAGAAAGATAATGGTCTTTGTGTCTATTGTCTGAGAACAGCCTGGCTAAATTTTTTACTAGCTTGTCATGGAAAGTTGTTCACTCAAAGCTTGGGAGCACCACTATATATGTCATAGGAGTTTGCACCCATACAGATGCAATCAAACGATTTTATGAATTAGTGATGTTAAGGTTTTTCCTAAAATAAGAGCTGGGTAGACATTTTGATTATTTAAAAAAGATATCGAAGTCCGTCATTTTATGTCCTTTTCAATTAATTAAACATGAAGTCCATGTAGACCTATTCTGAATATCTGAGATGAAAAGAAGTAGGGTAAATATGATAAGAAGAATATTTCATTTATTTTAAAAAGAAACCTTGTTTTTCTAAACTGTCATCAAAATGCTATTTGACTCTTCTGTCATCTCTTATAAATATCCTTTGAATAAACACTGATTATTATTATGATAATATTACGGGATTATATATACATAAGCATCAAAATTTGTTATATACACATGTGTGTATATTATATATATATATAATATATATATAATATATATATATATATATATATATATATATTTATATGTTTAGCAAAGCTTTTGGCAATATTATGACCCACTTTGCTCTGATTATAATGCCTCAAAATAATCTATTATCTTATGAAAGGATATTGACTTTTGTAATGCATTAAGGCAAAATTCCTTACACTGTAGAACTATTTTATCAAGCATATAATGTTATATTGTACATGGTTAAAGATAGCCACCTGTTTACCCACTAGTGGCAAATGAATATGCTTTTCACAAACTATCTGAGTGTATTGTCATCTCAAAAAGGAAATGAACATAGGGATAATGAGAATTCTTAATGTTATTCCACAGAGGAAGTCAGATAGGATTTCTTACATTGACTTTTCAAATCCAATGTTATCAATTCCTGCTCCTTACTTTAATATACTCTAAGTATTACTAGACTTACTTTTCCTTTATCCATTTAATTTATATCTATATATATATATGTGTCTGATATATAATATTTATTATATATAATAGACATAATATATTATATAATAAACATATGGAATATAATAAATAAATATATTATATAATAAACATGTACAAATATCATATACAATCATATTTATATAAACACATTTATTTAAATTATCACACTGTATCAAAAAATATAACCTTGGTATTGTTCTAATTCCATTTGGATAACTGAAGCATTATCTACTCTTCTTTCTTTCTTAATTCTGATGCAGCAAGTTACAAAATCTTTAAAAATTCATTCTATGTCTTCTCCCTATTATTTAGAGATTTTGTTACACTGTGGTACAAAGAAAGAAATAGAAGGATTTATCCCTTTTTTGTCCACCTTAGAATATAAACACAATGAAGATAGGGGAATTAGAGTTTTCCTAATTTGATTTTCTTTTTTAATCTAGGCACACAATGCATTTTAAGACTGGACTATTATTCTGTGTACCTAATGTTGTATTTTGTGTGAGGAAGGTGCTCAATAAATGTCTCTCTAATTTGAATTTGAATAAATAATATGCAAGATGCTCATTTCCTAATTCACGTAGTGCAAAAGCAAACCATGAAAATAAATTTCAATTGCAGAGCAATTGTTAATCATTTATTTAATGGAAAAATATAGGCATGTAGGCTTTTACACATTTACTAATCTATAGATTTCCCTCAGAAGCTAGAATAGTACTTTGCACATAATTAATTTTTAATAAATTTTAAATGAATTAAATATTAATACTGTATAGCATGAAATATATCATATTTCGTATGTTACATAAACATAGGATATCAGAAAAGAAAAAATGTGAGTAAAAAATATGGGTTGATCATGTGATAAGTAGAAGAAATAAATACTCATTGGAAAGCTCATTGAGCCCCATTAATGCCACCATTAAGTCAAGAAAACTTTGGAGGCCGCAACACAGTAGTTGGATGCTCCTTTGGTAAACTTTTGGGCAGATCTGAGTGATTTTTGTATAGATTATGTTCTGTATAATCTAAAGGGGGAAATATCCATATCTATAATATCATAGATATTTCATCCATACATTTTAGTATAAAATTATAAAATATATACATATACAATATAAAATCATATAGAATGTTGAATACATTATGTGTATTTTATCTATGACTTAAATGAATTTTCAGAAGGAGTTTATAAGTTACTCTCCAGGTAGTAGATTTAGTGTTATAAAAACAAGAGAAATGACAATTAAAGGAGCCTATATACATACTTCTATCTATCTATCTATCTATCTATCTATCTATCTATCTATCTATCTATCTATATATCTATCCTTCTGCCTATATCTATCTGTCACAGAAAGGTAGAATATTGTATAGAGTGCCAACTATGGAGTCAGGAGAATTTGAGTTCAAATCTGGTCTCAGAAAGTTTTAGCTGTGTTACCATGGGAAAATAATTTAATCCTGTTTGCCTTGGTTTCTCATCTATAAAATGAATTGGAAAAGGAAATGGCATCCCAAAATGTGTCACAGAGAGTTGGATGAGACTAAAATGATTCAACAACAAATATATATATATATATATATATATGTGTGTGTGTGTGTGTGTGTGTGTGTGTGTGTATACATATATATATATATTTGTATTTATACATATAGACATACCCCAATTAATAGATGAGTCTTTGGGAAACTATCTCTTGATCTGTATTCATGGCTACTCTAAAAGTGAAGAGATTTCAGCTAAGGAACATATAGGATCTTATACAAAAAAAATCCAGTTCCCAACATAACAGATTACTATTTACAGGAGGTTGCTATTATTATCATTGTTATCATCATTGTTTGTCCTTCATTCTAGAAGAGGACCATGACATCAGGGAGATGTGCTAAGTCATGCAGGGGAATTGGATTTAAGTGGCAAGGGGTTGGGGGTGGGGGTGGGGACTGTAGAAAATCACCAGCTTCACTTTCTCCTCCAGAGCTATTTGGGTCTAGTGACAAGATATGGATCAGGATGACAGAAGATGGTCTTGGATGCAATGGGACATGACCATTTTAAGCTTAGTCTCAGTTAGATTGAGGCAATGCCCATTCAATGATTAAAGCTGGGTAAGAAAGAAACGAAGCAAAGAATGATATCTTTGGTATAATCCAAAATAAAAAAAATCTGGGAGGGTTGTATGGGAGGTAATATTAGAGTGATAGTGGAAAGATTTCTTACTGATTTGGTATTTAGGGGCCCAGGTTTAAATTCCAAATCTATCACTTAGCACCTTTGTGGCATTGGGAAAATTACTTATTTTTGTCTGGGTCTTAGTTTATTCATCTTAACAATGATGGGTATGGGTGGACCCTCATTTAGGAGGTCCCTTCCAATTCTGAATCTTTGTTCCTGTTTTATAATGAGATCCAACTCCTGGCAGTTATCTTCTTATTCTGAGAAATTCAAATAAGTGTAGCTGCCATGAAATGTTGAAGAGCAAGACCTTGAAAAGTAAATGTCTTCTCCTTATAAAAATGGGGGGGGTATAGAAAATTCACCTAATATAGACACTTGAATAATTGTCTTCATTTTCATTATAGTGAAGATTTATCCCATGGCAGTGTGGGGTTTGATTTTCTAATGGAAAGGTCTTTTTTTTCTCATTTTAAGTCAACTGGGTGATGGCGTATTGGAATTTTGAAGCAGGTAGAACTGAGTTCTCAGGGACTTAATAATGTGTGTCTGTGGACAAGTCAATTAAGTACTCTGAGTCCTAATTTTAAATCTATAATTCTATGAGTCAATGTAAGGTCATACATGCTCTGGTGTTCTACCACTGTTGACTGATACTCATTTCTCCACAATTGTATCTGTGTTTTCTAAACTATTAGTTCTCTCCATGAGACATCCTAGAACTATTGTAACAAGGTTTTCAAAGTATTGTGCTAATTCTAATCTTTTCTCTTTCCACAGGTTCATGGAGCATTTCACAATACAGTGCCAACAAATGAGATACTCTAGGCTTTCCTCTTCATGTCTCATGCACCATTGCATCTAACATCATTTATAATATTATTAGATTCTACAGCAGCTATTATTACTCTCTTTTGTCACAACCATGCTGGATTTTCCCAAGCAGAAATGACTCTTGTAACTTTTCATTTGCATTTCAGAAGCTTCATTTCTAGACATTTACTCCATGCAAGTAAACAGATGGATTTTAAATATTAAAAACCCATTTTGTATGACTGAAAACTTAACCATCTACAGTCCCCCTATTACAGAATCTTTAGGTGTGAAATTGAAAAATAAATTATAATATTCTCTGTCTGAATAGACTTCATCTGATACTTTGCTAAATTGTTGGGGAACTTTATTTAAGGATGTGGTCTTCAAAATAAATAGACTGCAGACCATTTTCAGGTCTATGGTACAGAGTAGGAACTTCCTTTACTATTAGTTATGTGAGAATATGGGAGAAATTCATCTAAGGGGATATCTTTGTTCTATCAAACAGCCTGGCTTGCAGAGTTTAGCCAAGTCATAAGGCCAAAGGAAATGTTGAATACTTTTACCAGGGGGAACCCCCTGGGCTTGCATGAACTTGTTCCATCTGCATTCCAGCTGCCCCAACTTCTGCTCATTACCATCATCACCTGTCAGCTCAATGACTCTGGATAGGCAGCTAGCCAATCCTTATTAAAGAGTGACTCCTGGAAAACTGAGACCATTATTATTTTCATATCAACTAACTGTTATGTCACAAAACAGAGTAGAGTAATTTGAGGTGTGGAATAAGCAGCAGGAATTAAGGTAAACTCCAAACCAAACATCCCTTATTAATAAATAATAAGGAAGACAGTTGCCAAGGGCTTTTGAGCCCCATCTCTTTTACCAGTATTTGACTTTTAAGGCCAGATTTGATTGTTATATGAGTCTGTAGGCATTTCATAGGATAAAAAAATGGATCCATTGTGAATGGTCTTCAAAAGTAGTAAATTTTCTAAAAGATACAGTGCAAACAGAGGAGACTGAATACCAACAAACAGAAAGCTATTTCAAGTTAATAAAAAAGTTATTAAAAAAGAATAAATAAGAAAATAATATCCATCAGATACTCATTTAAAGTGATCTTCAAGTTATTTAGGTGGAAAAAAGGTCAAGAGGTGGGAATATGGACTCAGTGTTCCAAATAACAAGATACAAGTGTGAAATTTATCCCATTTTTAAGTTGGAACATTCAGATCCATAAATTCAGAATTCATAAAAAAGCACATATTTCTCTCTTCCTTGGATGCTATACCTACAAAATATCTATTGAATGTGCATGCATATAGGCAAGAATATTTTGTACATGTAAAATTTTAATTCTAAGTTCAACAGAAAGTTTTTTTTTCCTCTTTTAAAATGTTCTCACAGCTATTTTTTAAAATGTATGCACATTTCGGTCAAGATGGCGGAGAGAAGACAGGCACAGTTCTAAAGTCTCCTGATCTTTTCCCCATCTATCATATGAAATAAACCTCTTAAAAGAAATCCAACACACAAAACCCAGAAAGAAAAGCCAGGAGAAAGAACATCTACATCAGGATTTGTCTCCAGCAGCAGCATTGGCCGAATTCGGGCGGGTGAATCTGGGCTCAGAGGGAGGATCAGCCCTGGATCAACCAGATTAACAGCTGAATTGGAGCCTGGAGTCTGAAGGCCCCAGAGCCGGACCTGCTGGATCAGCAGTGGAGCTAGACAGCAGGGGCTTGAGTCAACTAGGGAGCAGAGGCACTGGTGTTGGTGCTGTCACCCTGGAGCTTGTGGACAGGGCTTGGGGGAGAGTTCCAGTGCAGGAGAGCTGTGGACACCATCCCTGGGCTCCTCTGGTCTTACAGCTCAGACCTTTTCCCTAAACAAATAAATGCAAACTAATTCTGCCTCAGGCCCAGGTGTGTGAGCAGAAGAACCAGCCCAGCTGATAAATGACCTTAGGCCAGGGTAAAGAGCACCATTGATTGAAGGCAAAAGAATTCAATAGCTCAAACTCCTCCCTTCAAGCAAAGGGAGAAGGCCTCAAAGTCACAGACAGTCCAGAGAAAGCAATCAGCACCTCCTACTGGCCAGCCAGAGAAATTGCACTAAGTGAGTAAAGCCTTTAGTCATCCCAAGCTCCTGTGAACCAGCTCCTCCCCAACTCAAGGTCTTAGCATAATGAAGAAGGGTCAGCGGAAAGGCGGATCCATAGAAAAATTCTTGGAAGGGGAAAACCCTAACTCAGAAATACCTAGAACCTCTGAGAAGAATACGATCTGGACTTCAGCACAGAAAGACTTACATGAAGAAATAAGGAAGGAGCTTAAAAATTTGGGAGAGACAATTAATACCTTGCAACAAGAAAACAAAACCTTAGAAAGTACAATTGAACAAATACAAAAGGAGAATAAATTTCTCAGATCCTCAAATGGACAAATACAAAATGAGAATAATTCTCTGAGATCCTCAATTGGGAAAGTGCAAAAAAGAAAATAATTTTCTCAAAACCTCAATTGGAAAAATGGAAAGCTCTTTTAAAAGTAGAATTGACCAATTGGAAACAGAGTTGCAAAAGGTTAATGAAGAAAACTCCTCCCCCCAAAAAAGAGTAGAGTCTACAGAAATTAATGACACCATGAGACAGCAAGAGTCAGTTAAACAAAATCAAAATATAGAAAAAAATGGAGGAAAATGTAAAATACCTCATCAAAAAAAACCACTGACCTTGAGAATAGATCAAGGAATGGGCAACCTGAAAATTATAGGACTTCCTGAAAACATTGAAGAGGAAAAAAAAAAGCATGGACTTAATATTACAGGATCTAGTGATGGAAAACTGCCCTGATATCATGGAATTGGAGGGCAAAGTAGTTATTGAAAGAGTACATCGATCCCCACCAGAAAAAAGATCCTAAAATGAAAACACCAAGGAATGTTGTGGCCAAACTCCAGAACTATCAGATAAAAGAGAAAATCCTGCAAGCAGCCAGAAAGAAACAATTTAAATATCAAGGAGCCACAGTGAGGATCACACAGGACCTGACTGCATCAACATTAAGGGATTGAAGGGCCTGGAACGAGATATTTCGAAGAGTAAGGGAGCTTGGAATGCAGCCAAGAATCTACTTTCCCGCAAAGTTGAGCATTCTCTTCCAGGGAAAAAGACGGGCATTTAACAAAATTGAATAATTCCAAAAATTTCTGATGAAAAGACCAGAGCTAATCAGAAAATTTGAACATCAAAAAGAAGGTTCAAGAGACATGTGAAAAGGTTAAAAAAATGGGGGGGGGGGAACAGTAAAAGGAAAAAAAATGCTATCCAGTAAGTTGAAACTGGCTATATCCCAGCATGGGGGGAAAAATTCTCATAAATCTTGAGAATTTTAACTCTAACAGAGAGTATATATCTAGCCAGAAATGATGGACATTCATGACCTATCCATGAGACTACTATCTAAAGAGATGTAATTGACTTTAACCCCACTTGTGAGAAATACTCTAATAACTTTCAGGAATTTTGACTCTATTTGATAGAATATACTGAACTAGAAGGGATAGACACTCAGAATTTTCTATGACTTAGACAGAATGATCTAAAAAACACTACCTCCTTAAAAAGGGGGACAGGAAAGATATGAGAGGAGGGAGGGGATTGAATGGGGTAAATCCCATTACACTAAGAGGTACAAAAAACCTATGGTAATAGAGGGGAAGAAAGGAGCACATGAGAAACACCTGAATTTTCTTCTCATCAGACTTGGCTTAAAGTCAACCTACACATACTTAGTTAACTTATAAAACATCTAACCTTTCAAGGGGGAAAGGGGAGGGGGGAAGGAGAAAGGGAAGGTGAGTGGGGGGAAAAGGGGGAATAACAAAAGGAAAGGAAAAGGGAAAAAGGGAAAGGGGAAAGGGGAAAGAAAGGGGAGGGTGTGATATAGGAGGGCAAACATACTGAAGGGGGTGGTATTCAGAAACAAAATACTGGAGAATATGGATAAGGGGGGAAAGGGGGAAAATACGAACAGAGGGAAGATAGCACAGAGGGCAATAAAGAATTAGTAATCATAACTTTGAATGTGAATGGGATGAACTCTCCCTTAAAACATAAGCAAATAGCAGAATGGATTAAAAACCAGAATCCTACAATATGCTGCTTACAAGAAACTCATTTGAAGCAGAGAGATACATATAGAGTAAAGGTAAAAGGTTGGAGCAAAATATATTTTGCTATAGCTGAAGTGAAAAAAGCAGGGGTAGCAATCCTTATCTCAGACAAAGCAGCAGCAAAAATAGATAGTGATAAAAGAGATAAGGAAGGAAACTTTATCCTCCTAAAGGGTACCATAGACAATAAAGTCATTTCAATACTGAATATATATGCACCCAGTGGGACAGCACCCAAATTCTTAGAGGAGAAGCTGAAAGAACTACAGGAAGATATAGACAGCAAAACTCTTCTAGTGGGAGATCTCAACCTCCTGCTATCTGATCTAGATAAATCAAATCATAAAATAAACAAGAAAGAAGTTAAGGAGGTAAATAGATTTCTAGAAAAATTAGATATGGTAGACTTATGGAGAAAACTGAATGGGGATAGAAAGGAATATACCTTTTTCTCTGCAGTACATGGAACTTATACAAAAATTGGCCATGTACTAGGACATAAAAACCTATTGATCAACTGCAGAAAGGCAGAAATAGAGAATACATCTTTCTCAGATCACAATGCAATAAAAGTCATATGCAATACTGGGCCAAGGAGATATAGACCCAGAACCAATTGGAAACTGAATAACCTCATTTATAAAATGAGTGGACTGGGGGTGACTAGGTGGCGCAGTGGATAAGAGCACTGGCCTTGGAGTCAGGAGTACCTGAGTTCAAATCTAGACTCAGACACTTAATAATTACCTAGGAGTGTGGCCTTGGGCAAGCCACTTAGCCCTATTGCCTTGAAAAATCTAAAAAAAAATGAGTGGACCAAAAAACAAATTATAGAAAGAATTAACCATTTTATCCTAGATAATGATAATAATGAAACAACATACCAAAACCTATGGGATTCATTCAAAGCGACTCTCATGGGATATATTATAGCTCTAAATGCTTACATGAATAAATTTTAGAAAGAGGAAATCAATGAACTAAACATGCAACTAAAAAAAATAGAGGAAGAACAAATCAAAAATCCCCAATTAAATACCAAATTAGAAATTCTAAAAATTAAAGGAGAAATTAATAAAATCGAAAGCAAAAAACTATTGAATTAATAAATAAAACCAAAAGTTGGTATTATGAAAAAAACAAATAAAATTGATAAACCTTTGGTCAATTTGATTAAAAAAAAGAAAGAAGAAAACCAAATTCCTAGTATCATAAATAAAAAAGGTGAACTCACCACCAATGAGGAGGAAATGAGAGTAATAATTTGAAATTATTTTGCCCAACTAAATGCCAATAACTTTGATAATCTAAGTGAAATGGATGAATATTTACAAAAATATAAGTTGCCCAGGTTAAATGAAAAAGAGATTAAATACCTAAACAACCCTATCTCAGAAAAAGAAATTCAACAAGCCATCACTGAACTCCCTAAGAAAAAATCTCCAGGGCCTGATGGATTCATAAGTGAATTCTACCAAACATTTAAGGAACAATTGGTTCCAATTCTATATAAACTCTTGGAATAATAGGAAAAGATGGAACTCTGCCTAACTCTTTCTGTGAAACCAATATGGTGCTGTTACCTAAACCAGGAAGAGTTAAAACAGAGAAAGAAAATTATAGACCTATTTCCCTGATAAATATAGACGCAAAAAATCTTAAATAAAATCTCAGCAAAACGATTACAACAAGTTATTACCAGGATAATATATTATGATCAAGTAGGATTTATTCCAGGAATGCAGGGTTGGTTCAATTTTAGGAAAACTGTTAGTATATTTAATTATATCAACAACAAATCTATCAGAAATCATATGATCATATCAATAGATGCTGAAAAAGCTTTTGACAAAATACAGCATCCATTCCTATTAAAAACACTAGAGAGTGTAGAAATAAATGGACTGTTCCTTAAAATAATTAGCAGTATCTATCTGAAACCATGAACAAGCATTATATTCAATGGGGAGAGGCTAGAGGCATTCCCAATAAGATCAGGGGTGAAACAAGGGTGCCCATTATCCCCACTACTATTCAATATTGTATTAGAAATGTTAGCATCAGCAATTAGAGAAGAAAACGAAATTGAAGGAATTAGAATTGGGAAGGAAGAGACGAAACTCTCACTCTTTGCAGATGACATCATGGTCTACCTAGAGAATTCCAAGAAATCATCCAAAAAACTACTGGAAACAATTAACAATTTTAGCAAAGTTGAAGGTTATAAAACTCATAAATCCTCAACTTTTCTGTATATGTCTAGCAAGATACAGCAGGAAGAGCTAGAAAGAGAAATCCCATTCAAAGTAACCTAAGACAATATAAAATACTTGGGCGTCTATTTGCCAAGACAGACTCAGAATCTTTTTGAAAACAATTATAAAACACTTCGCACACAAATTAAATCAGATTTAAGTAACTGGGCAAATATCAACTGCTCATGGAGCTAATATAATAAAAATGACAATTCTAGCAAAACTAAACTATCTGTTTAGTGCCCTACCAATCAAAATTCCAAAAAATTACTTTAATGAGTTAGAAAAAATTATAAGTAAATTCATTGGAGAAATAAAAAGTCAGGAATTGCCAGGAACTTAATGAAAAAAAGTGCAAAAGAAGGTGGCTTAGCCCTACCTGATCTAAAATTATATTTTAAAGCATCAGTCATCAAAACTGTTTTGTATTGTCTAAGAAATAGAGTGGTGGCCCAGTGGAATAGAAAAGGTGTAAAAGCAGGAGATGATTATAGTATTCTGCTGTTCCATAAACCCGAAGTGTCCAGCCATTGAGATAAAAACTCCCTCTTTGATGAAAACTGCTGGGATAATTGGAAGTTAGTATGGAAGAAACTTAGATTAGACCAACACCTAACACCCTTTACCAAAATAAGATCCAAATGGTTACAGGACCTAGACATAAAAAAACAATACTATAAGCAAATTAGAAGATCAAGGACTAGTTTACCTGTCAGATCTATGGAAAGGGGAGCAGTTTATGACTAAGGAAGAGTTAGAGAACATCACCAAAACCCAATTCGATGATTTCGATTATATTAAATTAAAAAGCTTTTGCACAGATAAAACCACTGTAACCAATATCAAAAGAAATGTAGTAAATTGGGAAACAATCTTTACAACTAATGATTCTGACAAAGGACTCAGAGAACTGAGTCATATTTTTAAAACAAAAATCCATTCCCCAATTGCCAAATGGTTAAAGGATATGCAAAGGCAATTTACTGATGAGGAGATCAAAGCAATTCATAGCCATATGAAAAAAAATGCTCTAAATCATTAATTATTAGAGAAATGCAAATTAAAGCTTCTCTGAGGTACCACCTCACACCTCTCAGATTGGCCAATATGACCAGAAAGGATAATGCTCATTTTTGGAAGGGTTGTGGGAAATCTGGGACACTATTACACTGTTGGTGGAGCTGTGAACTCATCCAACCCTTCTGGAGAGCTATTGGGAACTACTCACAAAGGGCGACAAAAATGAGCAGACCCTTTGACCCAGCAATACCACTACTGGGTCTATATCCTGAAGAGATGAAGAAAAAGGTTAAAAACATTACTTGTACAAAAATATTTATAGCAGCCCTGTTTGTGGTGGCAAAGAATTGGATATGAAATAAATGTCCTTCAATTGGGGAATGGCTTAGCAAACTGTGGTATATGTATGTCATTGAACACTATTGTTCTATCAGAAACCAGGAGGGACCAGATTTCAGGAAAGTCTGGAGGGATTTGCATGAACTGATGCTGAGTGAGATGAGCAGAACCAGACAAACATTGTCTGTATACCCCAACAGCAACATGGGAGTGATGATCAAACTTGAAGTACTCACTCATTCCATCAGTGCAACAATGGAGTAATTTTGGGCTGTCTGCAAAGGATAGTGCCATCTGTATCCAGATAAGGAGCTGTGGAGTTTGAACAAAGTTCAGGGACTATTCCCTTTAATTTAGAAAAAAAAAAGATATCTTATTGTCTGATCTTGTTAGTTCTTAGAATTCTTGTCTCTTCTTTAAGGATATGATTTCTCTCTCATCACACCCAATTTGGATCAAGGTACAACATGGAAACAAAGTAAAGACTGACAGATTGCTTTCCATGGGGGCGGGGAGGGAAGTAAGATTGGGGGGAAAATTGTAAAACTCAAATAATCTTTAACAAAAATTAATAAAAATGTTTGCACATAAAAATATTAGATTAAGATTGCATAGGTAAAACCAACTATTGAAATCATCTAATCCATTCCCTCTCATTGTACAATTGAGGAAACTGAGGAGCCAAAAATTTAAATAATTTGCCCAAGATCACTCAGTTTTAGTTGAGAGCAGAGATGAGAATTCAAATCTAGAAATTCAGGAATTGGACTCTTATTCTAGTCCTCTTTCCACTCTAATATCTCTTCCAAACCTAAAAACCTATGATGTAAAATTCAAATTAATCCTCACTTATGATATTGTAATGGAGGAACTCATCTGTCTGTTCTTAGCTCCCCTTTCCACTTTTTTAGTTAAGCTTAATAAGCTCTTATTAGGAGGTGGTTCCACCTTAGGAAAGACTTAAAAGGCTAGAGACATATAGCTATATGATAATATATGTATATTGACATAGATATAGCTATAGTTAGAGGCATATAGATATCCATATCTCTGTACATATATAGGATATAACAAGCTGGACTCTGGGTTTGAGGTTGTAATAGTAGAAAGAGGTTAAATTCAATAATATAATTATATATACATTATTTAATAAGTATATTTTATAATAAATTTAATTTATTTAGGAAGTTAACTATAAGGAAAAGAGACTGAATAACATAAATAGAAGCTGTAGATAAGGGGCATCTTCATTACTGACTAGTATGAATATATGAATATATGAAAAACTAGTTTTCTAAATTGTGGTGGTGCCACCATCAGACTAATGAAAAACAGCTGCTGCTTTGTTTCACTATATTTCATCTAATGGTACTTATATAGTTGAAGAATTTCTATTTAATTACAAATCTTCTTCTCCAAATCTCCCCAAATCATTGCCATACATTATAAAGCCATTGTGTTTGTCTCCAGGAGAGATTTAAGAAATCTCTGAATTACCTGTATGACTGAGAAATTTGCCATTGAAGCAAGAAGTCAAAAGATAACCTTAAAATAACAATTCCTCCACTTGTCAGAATGGCAGTCCATTTACTCAGAAAGGCAATAGGCATGTTTGCTGTTATTAGTATAAAAAGTCTGAACTACTTTTCAAAAGAGAAAATTATGTAAATTGCTTACTCAGAAAAAATCATTAAACCTCTCTCTTTCTCTCTCCCACTGTGTGTGTTTTTTTGTATGTGTGTGTGTGTGTGTGTATTTCTGTAGTGGATTGAGATCTGTTCAGGAAGAACCTGGTTAAATTTTTCTCTCTGCATGATACTGGGTAAGTCACAAACTATTTTTTACAGATTACTCCTTTTATATCATCCCTACTCTCACTAATCTTTAGTCTCTTTCTATCTACTAGCTTCTTCCTTACTCTCTATGAACATGGCCCATCTCTCTCAATTTCAAAGAAAAAATCCTCCCTTGATCTATCTATCCTTGCTATTCTATAACTCTTCTTCCTTTAATTACTAACGTCCTCCAGCTGATTCCCTACTGGCTCTCTTCTCACTATCTTCTTACCTCTCTGCAGCCTGACTCTCAGCTTTGTCATCTTACTTACAAAGATCTCTTTATTGACAAATCTTTGCCTTCTCTCAATTCTTACCCATCTTGACCCTTTAGCTTTTATCACTGTCCATCATCTGCTTCTCTGTAATATTCTCTTCTCTCTAGGTTTCTGTTAAACTGCTCTTTCCAGTTTCTCCTCCTTCCCACCTAAGTGCTCCTTACCAGTCTCCTTTGCTGAATCTTCAGTGAAGTTAGATGTTGTTTTTCATCCTTCAACCTAAAAGAGGCCCAAGGACATGAAGAGGGTAATGTCTTAACTTTCAAGTTAATTGGATTTAAGTGAGGCAGAGCCATGCAAAGTTATAAGCTTCACTCTCTCTTCCTCAGTCCTGTGGCAAGATGGGGCTAGATGACCAGGGATCCCTGGTGATGGTCAGGGATGCAATGAGAGACCTTGTCCTTTTTAAGTTAAGATCTTTTCCAGATGATAGACCTCTGGAGAAAACAATGGGGATAGAAAAGAATATACCTTTTTCTCAGCAATACATGGCACCTATACCAAAATTAACCATGTCCTAGGGCACAAAAATCCTACAATCAAATGCAGAAAGGCAGAAATAATAAATACACACTTCTCAGATCATGATGCAATAAAAATTATATGTAACAAAGGATGATGGAAAGATAAACCAAAAATTAATTGCAAACTAAATAACTTAATCTTAAATAATGGGTGGATCAAAAAGCAAATAATAGAAATAATCAATAATTACATCCAAGAAAATAATACTAGTGAGACCTCATACAAAATTTATGAGATGCAGCAAGGCAGTTCTGAGGGGAAATTTATATCTCTAAATGCTTATATAAATAAATTAGAGAAAAAGGAGATCAATGAATTGAGTATACAGCTAAAAAAGCTATAAAAAGAACAAATGTAATATCCCCGATTAAATGCTAAATTAGAAATTCTGAAAATCAAGATAGAGATTAATAAAAGTGAAAGCAAAAAAACTTGATCTCATAAATAAAACTGAGTTGGTTTTATAAAAATGTCAATAAAATGGATAAACCTTTGAGTACTGTGATTAAAAAAGAAAGAAGATAACGAAATTAGCAGTCTCCACAACAAAAAGGATGAACTAATCACCAATAAAGAGGAAATTAAAGAAAGAATTCAGAGCTATTTTGCCAAAGTGTATGTTAATCAATTTGATAACAAAAGTGAAATGGATGAATATTTACAAAAATACAAACTGCCTAGATTGACATAAGAGGAAATAAAATGCTTAACCCTATTTCAGAAAAAAGAAATTGAAGAAACCATAAAAAAACCCTAATAAAAGTCTCCAGGTCCAAGTGGATTTACAAATGAATTCTACCAAACATTTAAGGAACAAGTAATTCCTATTCTACATAAACTATTTAAAAAAAATAGAAGTTCTGCTAAACTCCTTTTATGATACCAACATGGTACTGACATCTAAATGAGGTAGAACAAAAACAGACAAAGAAAATTATAGACCAACCACCCTAATGAATATTGCTCCAAAAATCTTAGATAAAATTTTAGCAATGAGATGACAGCAAATTATTTCTAAGATAATACACCATTATCAGGTAAGATTTATACCAGGTAGGCAGGGATGGTTCAATATTAGGAAAACACTCAACATAATTGAACATATCAATAGCAAAACCAACAAATCATCTGATTTTCTCAATAGAGTACAACATCCATTCATATTAAAACATTAAAAAGTTTAGTAATAAATTGAGTTTTCCTTAAAAATAATAAATAGCACCTATCTAAAACTATCAACAAATATTATATGTAGTGGGAATAAACTCGGAGCATTTCCAGCAAAATCAGGGGTGAAACAAGGATGCCCATTATCACCATTACTATTCAATATTGTGTTAGAAATGCTAGTTTAGTAATAAGAGAAGAAAAAGAAATTGGAGGAATCAGAACTGACAATGAGGAAGCAAAATTTTTGTTCTTTGCAGATGGTACACTGGTATATTTAGAAAACTTGGGGAAATCATCTAAAAACTTCCCTGAAACAATTAAATTCAGTAAAGTAGCAGGATATAAAATATAAATTATCAGCATTTCTATATATGAAAAATAAAGCTCGAGAAGAAGAGATAGAAAGCGAAATTCCATTTAAAATAATTATGGGCAATGTTAAATACTTGGGAATCTACCTCCTAAGAAACACTCAGAAACTGTATGAACACAATTATAAAGCCCTTCTCACCCTTAGAAAGTCAGGTCTAAATGATTGGAAAAAATGTCAATTGCTCATGGTTAGGTCTAGCTGATATAATAAAAATGACAATTCTATGCAAATTAAATTACTTATTCAGGGCCATACAAATCAAACTACCATATAAATATTTTACTGAGCTAGGAAAAAATAGTAGTAAAAATCATCTGGAGCAACAAAAGGTTAAGAGTAGCAAAGGAACTGAAGAAAAAAGGATAAAAAGAACGTAGCCTAGCTTTACCAGATCTAAAATTATACTGTAAAGCAGCAGTCATCAAACCTGCCTGGTACTGGTTAAGAAATAGAATAATGGATCAGCAGATTAGGATAGGTATAAAAGAAACTGCAGTAAATGACTACCACAATCTACTGCTTGACAAACACAAAGACATCAGTTTCTGGGATAAGAACTCACTATTTGACAAACATTGTCATTAAAACTAGAAGATAGTATGTCAAAAACAAGTCATAGACCCACATCTCACATCTTATACCAAAATAAGGTCAAAATGGGTTCAGAATTTAGATTTAAAGAAAGACACCATAGATAAAATAATAGACCTAGAAGTACTCTATCTATCAAATCTATGGAAAGGGGATAAATTCATGACCAAACAAGAATTAGAATATATTGCAAACCACAAAATGAATAATTTTGATTATACTAAATCAAAATGTTTTTGCACTAATAAAATCAATGCTGCCAAAATTAAAAGGAAAGCAGAAAATTGGGAAACAATCTTTCACAACAAAATTTTTTTGTTTTTAATTAATATATTTTTTCATACATATGCACATGTATATTTTTAAGTTACAAAATTTCCTTCCATCCTCCTTTCCCACTCCCTTCCCTTCAGCAATGAACAGTCAAGTTAACATTGTATATAGATATTTTTTATAATCATCTTTACAGATTAGTCATTTTCAGTATGAGGATTAAGGGAAAGAGATACCTAAGAGATAATTTTTATAAAGTGTTCATTAGATTCTGAAGGATTTTTTTTTGGTTTGTTTTTCTTCCTCTGGATGGGGATAACTTTGTCCATAACTGGTCTAATATGGTTGCCCTAGCTCTCTGACTTGCTTAGAGGAGCTGCTTCCACCAAGATTGACCATCTCACAATGTTGTTGCTAATGTGTAAATTGTTCTTAGTTCTGCTCTCTTTGCTCAACATCAGATCCTATAAATCATTCCATGCTTCCCTAGAGTCTGACCATTTATGATTTCTTATAGAACAATTATATTCCGTAGTATTCATGTATCATAACTTGTTTGACCATTCCCCAAGTGCTGGTTATTCTCAGTTTCCAGTTCTTTGCCACTACAAAAACCTGCTATGAATATTCTGGAACATGTGGACTTTTCCCATATTTTCTAATTTCTTCTGGATATAGACCTAGAAATGGAATTGTTGGGACAAAGGGAATGAACATTTTTAATGTTCTTTGGGCATAGTTCCATATTATTCGCTAGAATGGTTGGATCAGTTCACAATTCCATCAGCAATGCATCATTGTCCAATATTTCCACAAACTCTCCAACACTGAGCATTTTCCCCTTTTCTCATCATGGTTAACCAGATAAGTGTAAGGAGATACCCCATAGTTGCTTTAATTTGTATTTCTTTATTCAATAATGATTTAGAGCATTTTTCATATGATTATATACAGCTTTAATGTCTTCATTTGAACATTTCTTTGACCATTTATCAGTTAGGAAATGACTTTTAACCTTATAAATCTGATACAATTCTCCAAATAGTTTAGAAATGAGATCTTTATCACAACTCTTAGTTGTGAAGATTGTTTCCCAGCCTTCTGCTTTCCTTCTAATTTTGTCACAATTAGGAGTTCTGATAAAGATCTCATTTCTAAAATATATAGAGAGAATTTCATCAAATTTATAAGGTTACAAGTCATTCCCCAATTGATAAATGGTCAAATGGAGAAAAGAAAAGAAAAACAACACTTCAGAATCTGATGAATGCTTCACAAAAATTATCTCTTATATAGTTCTTTCCCTTAATCCTAATTCCTCATTCCAAAAATAACTATTCTATAAGCATGTTTATCAAAAGTATGTGTGTCCAATGCTAACCTGACTATTCACCACTGAGAGAAGACAGGTGGGAAGGGGAGGGTGAATGGAAATTCTGTAACATAAAAATATACCTGTGCTTATGAATGAATATTGAAAAAATTAATAACATATATTTGGAAAAATAGAATATCGATTAAAAAAAAGAAAAGATCTTTTTCAGGTCTGAGGCAATTCCCATTCAAGGTTAAAAATAGAGGGGGGATATTGTCTACTTATCTTCACAAAAGAATCGGTATAAGAGGGAAAGACCTTCAGAGTTTCTGACCAGAACATAAACAACTGCTAGTTACACTCACTCTGAACCATCAAAATCCATACAAAGAGCAAGTGAGTCATGGACTGGGGCAAGTTATTGGCCAATCAGTATGAGTCAGAGTGATTTGGATTTAAAGACATAGTCAAGTAGCTCTATTTGAATCACAATTGGCGAGATTAAGACTATTGAGATATAGAGATAGGCAGGAATTAATAAACAAATATAGGTGGTAGATACTTTAAAAAACAGATATAGATAGAAAGGTTGTTTTAGGTAGAAATAAAGAGAAAGATTGTAGATTAAATATCAAGTCTCTGTTCATCAAGGCAAAGAGCACTTGCTCATTAACCACTGAACTTCTCTGGCATTTTCCATAATTGTATAATTTTCCCTTCTCTCAATCAAATTTTGATATTCTATAGGATGCAGCTAAAATCCCTTCTAAATTGTAGAACCCTCCCTGACCACCTAAGCATAAAGTGAACTCTTGGCTTCTAAACTCCTAAAATCTATTTATTTGTCTAAGCTCACTAGCTTCAATTTTTATTTAACTTACTTCTTGACCCTTTGAATATGAAACTCATATTTCCTCATTGACAAATATCATCGTCCTTATCCTCTCCTGGGCCATTTGATATTGTTTGCCCTCAATTTCCTCCCAGATATTTTTTTTTTTTCCTTCCCTGGGTTTCCTTAACATTTCTCTCTTCTCATAACTCCCTCCTGATTCTTCATCCATATTATATCTTGGTTACCTCATCAGCTTCAATTGGTTTAATTATTATCTCTGTAAAGAAGACTCACTGTATATCTAGCCTCAGTTTCCACCTTGATCTTTAAGTCCATGTCACCAATTCTCCACTAGACATTTCAAACCGAAGTTTCAGAGAGATCTTAAACCCAATATGACCAAAACAAAACATTTTGCTCCACTAAATCCACTTCTCTTTCAAACTTACTTTTTTTCTACCAAAGCCACCATTATTCTTCCCATAGCCTTGACATTTTAGTTCAACATTATCTTCCTTCCCCATGTCTCCATATTTGCATCCAGTTGCCAAATCTCAATTTTACCTTTATATCTCTTGCAACTGACCCTCTGTTTTAAGTCAGGCAGACACTACCTTTGTCAGGTCTTCATCACTCCTGTTTAGATTATTCTAAGAGCTTCCCCTCGTGTATCTTTTCACTCTGATTCATCCTCTACCCTGACACTGAAGTGATTTTCCTGAAGTGCTTCCCTGAACATGTCACCCTCCTACTCAATCAAGTCCAATGCTTTTTGATTTCTTGGAGTATAAAATATAAACTACTCTGTTTAGCTTTTAAAGCCCTATAAAACTGGACCCCAATCCATCTTTCTAGCTTCATTGAACATTATCCCTCCCTCCCCACCCCCAATCCTTTCACTGTCCTCCAGGATTGGCTTTCTTCCTTGTCCTTATATATTTTTGTGTTTTTGTACCAGCTGTCCCCCATGCCAATTCTTTTTTCTTCTCCTGATGGAATCCCTGTCTTCCTTTAAGACACAGCTCATATACCACCTTCTCTATAAACCTTACCTAGCCTCTTTAACCACTAGTGTTCTACATTTCAATCTATCTTGTAATTTACTGCTTTGAATTGGTATTTATTTTCTTTATATCTGTAATGAGAGTTTGGTGTGTGCCTAGACCATCTAAGATGATATCACCTATTTGGGAGATGCTTGGGAGACCTGAAACTAGACCATTTATAGACATCCCCGTGTTGGCCTACCACACTGAGAATAAGAGTCTTAGAGTCATAGACTGCAGAGTCAGAACTGTCTGAATATTTAAAACTGTCTTAAGACTACCCTGAAAGCTTTTCCTAGATTTCTGTCTGATTCCTTTATTCATCACCATGAGATAAGGAAGGAAGGAAGGTCTGAGGTCACTTTCCCCCCTCCTTCTTCCAGACTCCTTAAATTACTTTGATTCCAAGAAACAAATCTGGGACTTCAACCTTCATGTTTATGTTTTTCCAATATATACAAGTGATGGAGTACAATCCATAGTGATGCGAGAGGGTGGAGATCTAGAAGAAACTGCCCAACAGATTGAACTTAGTGGGAACTAATGCTTTATAGCTAAAACATAAATCCCATCTTCCCTTTAATCTTTCCACTGAGGTGGTGATGTGTTCTCAGGGTTGGGGTCCTATTTGGCAGTTCAGGAGAAATATTTACATGCTTGTTTTTGCTATCTCTTGATGTTAGTGGGTTAAATGACACTGGGGTACTAGTCAGGAACTCTAAAAATGAGAGTCTTTTTATGGACCTGTAGAAGGACTATTTTTTTTAAATCTTTTATTTATTTAATTAATGAGATAATGGCATTAACAAAACTCCTATAGCTAACTTATAGAGAGTTGAACTAAGGAAAAAAGCTAATGATAGGATATTTAAAAAAGAATTATTACTAATTCTATTGTCATCTCCATTGAGCTACAGTTAGAGTCACACATATGTTGGCAATCCAATGTACTTTGGTATTTTTTTTTTAGGATTTTGCAAGGCAAATGGAGTTAAGTGGCTTGCCCAAGGCCACAGCTAGGTAATTATTAAGTGTCTGAGACCGGATTTGAACCCAGGTACTCCTGACTCCAAGGCCAGTGCTTTATCCACTACGCCACCTAGCTGCCCCTACTTAGGTATTTTCTAAGAAATAATTTGGTTCTCTAAGAGACTGAGTGAACCAAAGGAGAGAGGGAACAAAACTGACCACACGAGGTGCCATGAACCAGTTTTATAATCTGGACAAATGGATCAGTTACATACAACCATGCCTCCTCAGGGACGTGAACACACCCCAAATGCCTCTGAGCAGTGAAGGTGAAGGTCTCCCTCTTTATTTCAGGTGTTTATTTTGCATTTAAGAGACTTAAATGAGTCTTTCTTGAAATCTTTGTTGGGGGTACTCCAGAATTTAGAGTTCTGTCAGTTTTTCACATTGAATTCTATGAAACTGCAAGGCTATTGAAGGTTCCTTTGAGCATAAGGCATCAGTCTAAGAATGGCTTCTCCTGGTTCACAGCAGCAGCTGTCATTCTATAGACAGCACTGTGAGTAGTGGGTATTCCATAATAGACAGCTTTGTCCTCAATGCCATCACAGATGTGTGTTGAAAGGCACAGGTCAGAGCAAATAGAAAGGTCAGTGCACACTTCCTTTAATCCATTATGGGACAAAATTATCTCCCATGTGTCAGTTACCCTTCCGGTAGATCCTGAATAACAATTTATAGAAAAGACAGTTTTCTCTGGTGATTCAACAACATAGGGATTTTGCTGGCACAAGAAACAGAGTGGTAATGAAAGCCATCTCATCCAGGCAAGGAATGACATTTTCCCACATGGAAGAGGAACTTATTAGGAATTAAAGTAAGTTAAACGAAAACTTTATTTTTTGTGGGTTGGCATCTTTTCTTTAGTAAGTACTACAGCCAGTTTGTCAGTAAGCATTTATTATATTGTTATTGAGTGACAGACACTACCAAAAAATAGGCAAAAAAAAAGTTCTCTGACTTCAAGGAGCTCACATTCCAATGCAAATAATTATGTCTATGCAATATACATACATATAGAAAGAATTGGAAGTAATCTCTTAACAAAGGACCTAAGATAGGGGGAGGACTTGAGAGAAAGGTAAGATCTCTCATAGACACTTACATTTGAGCTGTGACTTGAAAGATGTTTGGGAAGCCATCTGGTGGGTAGGGTCAGGAGAAACAGCCAGTATAGCAGAATAGTAGAGTGAATGGATAGGGGGTCAGTTGTAAAGGGCTTTAAAAACCAAACAGAGAATAATAAAAATATCAAATAAATGTAATTATGCTAAAGGGAAAAGATTGATAGCACCTCAGTTTTTTCCAGGAATATTTTCTTGTAAATTGAAATCAATCTCTGGTGAAATTTTAGTCAATATAAAAAAAAAGTTTTCCTATTCTTCCTCAAATAATATCACTTACCTACTCTGGATTAGAAGAATATTGGTTTTTCTTAAAGCTTTTTTCCACAGTTAGGAATAAGTCACTGTTTTGCTCCCTTTCTTCTTTCAACTTCTTTTCTATATCCTAAGTATTGACTATTCATTTCATCTTTGATTTTCAATGAAAAGTGAGGAAAAATTGCCTTTGTAGGAGGGGGGATTCTCCCTGATTATCTCCATCAGTGGTATCAAACTCAAATATAAAATATAAAGAAGAGCCAGTAGTTCTAACCTAATGATCTAAGCTGGCCACATATTAACTTAATTTTAGAATGTAATGTTATCTTTATTTTATTTCATTTTTCATTAATTTCACTAAATATATCCTAATTACATTTTGATATGGTTCAGTAGCACTTGGGAGTATCACAAGGACGTATTTGACACCTATGATCTACCCTTCACCCAGGAAGGGCTTCCGAACAACTTTTTTTTTTTTGCCTAGTTTCCCTCATTTCTCCTCTGCTTTCCAGGAATATTCCTATAGCTTTAGGGCAAATTTAGATTTGTATTCAGCCATGGGAAGTTAAACTTAGACCCTTGGAAGCTTAGTAGCTAGGATGTCATAAGGGTTTTTCCTATGTAAAATTGTGATTGGTGTAATTTACTTCTGTCCTTGATGAATTAGGTTGCTATAATCTACCAGACCAGAGAAATGTAATTGCATTTTATGAATTGCATTATGCCATACTGATCTTGATCAGAATATTTTTTGAATCTCATGAATGTCACTCACAGGTAGTTTTCAGGACTTGGAAAATTCTATAAGTAAGAAGTGAAGGAAAGAATCTGGTTTAGATCGAAGATTTGAGTTCAATCCCTGCACCAAAGGCAGAATGATTGGATGACCTTGGGCAGATTACTGAATTTCTCAGTGCTCTAAGCAAATATCACAAATATCAGACTATAAATTTCAATGAAGTTGCCATCAGCACTATGAGACAAACTTCCACATAATAAAAAATTACAGGTTCATCCTCTTTCTCTATGGAAGCAAGTTCAGAAACATGTGCTTCTTGGAATTATTTCTATGTTGCACTCAAGGATTACAGATTATGAGATTCTAGACCTATAAGGGACCATTGCAGTCATCTACCAAGGCAACTGGTTTAGTTCTAGACTCAGAGTCAAAATGACCTGAGTTCAAATGCCCCACTTGTATCTGTATGACCATGGTAAATTTCTTAATTTCTGTTAGTTTTAATTTCTTTATATGTAAATGAAGATGATGATGATAATGCTCATAGAATATGTGAGTATCTTGAAAGTTTTAAGATTACAAATGCCAATTATTATTATCTTGTGTAGACATTTTTTTTCTGAAAAGACAGATATGCAGGTAGTTTCTACTAGAAAGCATTCAAAAGACATGCAGATAATTCAGAAACAATGAGCTGATAGATGTCTGTTTTTGCACAAAGCCAGAAAAGAGTATCAGAAATTACATTCCTCTTGATGTACGGAAGAACAAAAACAAAAAATCACTGAAGCTGAAGAGTTACAGAAAATCATCAGGCTGTGTATAAAATGACATGAGGTGAGACCATTTCCTTAGGAAGTAATTAACAATGATTGTTTTATCTATTTGGGGGTTTAGGGAAAGGGAAATGAAATACATATATATAAGTGAATAATTATATTTTTATTCATGCTTTCCCTTCTATCCTCCATGAAAGTCCTACTCAAATTTTAAGGATCAAAAGAGAAAGTCATTCCAATGGAACACAAACTTTGAAAACTACTAAGCAAACTAGAAAAACTCCAAGTAGTACCTTTAGTAGATTGTGTGTAGATAATTTTTGGACTCATACTGTTCAAGTATCGAACAGCTCTCCCATTATTAGGTGGGAAACAAATTAATAATTTTTTAACTCAGCAACTCATGAAACCACATACTAAATGAGAGAGTGGTGCAATCTGTGTCTATGAAAGGAGTGTCATCCTGATGAAATAATTAATTCTTAAGGCACTGAAATAATCCTGACCATCATACTTTCTTCTTCCTTACTTTCAACTCAGAAATAATTACTACCGTGAAATAGTTATCTGATAAAATCGCTATTGTTATAAGAATATATGTTTGGAATGCCATATTAAAGTTGAAAATTGTCATTTACTTGACTATATTCATTAATCTGAATGTGTTCTCCCAAAAGGTATTTTGGTATAGACAGGATTCACTAGGGTCTTGCTTCTTCTTCTGTCCCTCCTCCTAAGACTTGATTTAAAATCTTATAATCATAGATTTTTTTTGTTTGTTTTGTTTTTGTTTTTGCAAGACAATGGGGGAATAAGTGATTTGTCCAAGGTCACACAGCTAGGTAATTATTAAGTGTCTGAGATGGGATTTGAACTCAGGTCTCCAGATTCCAGGACTGGTGCTCTATCTACTGCACCACCTAGCTTCCCCGTCATAAACTCTTTAAATTGGGAGGTATCTGATAGCATAGACAGAGAGCTGGAAAGGATCTTAGACATAATCTAATCCAAGTCCATTTTACAGAAGAGATAATTGATAGTCTTCCCAAGGCTCACAGCTCATCAACTCCACTTAGTGCTCATTCCTCAGATCAACTGACCCTCAATTTCTGTTCAATTATTATTCCTACTTGACAGCAGTCAACAAAAACCCTGAACTTTAAAAAAAATTAAAATAGGAAATATAATGGAAGAAGAATACTTCACATATACTTTCCAGATACCTACATTCATTCTTTTTTTTTTTTGGTTGTTTTTCAAGGCAAACAGGGTTAAGTAGCTTGCCCAAGGCCACACAGCTAAGTAATTATTAAGTGTCTGAGACCGGATTTGAACCCTGGTACTCCTGACTCCAGGGCCGTTGCTTTATCCACTATGCCACCTAGCCGCCCCACTACATTCATTCTTATCTCTAACTGGGGGTCACCTAAGACCTTTTAACAGTCTGATGTATCTCAATTCCTAATCCTGCCAGAAAACCAAATACCTTGTTAAATGAGTTTCCCGATTCCAATAATTTAGTTACAGGTACAATTTAAAGGGCATAGGCAGTATCTATACAAAATATTTTTAATGTACATATATAATTTCATTTTTAGTGTACCAGATGTGAAAAACATCCATTTAATTCATTGTTATACTATTAGGTATCTATTAAGTATCTATTATGTTATAATATTAAGTATCTAAATTCTAAAGAAAAGAGATTTCCTAGGATTACAGAATAAAAGCTAAGAGAGATAGTAGCATTTATGTAGACCACCCGCCTCAGACATGATGAGAGCTCTAGCAAAGTATGGTGACTTGTCTTAGATTGTGTACATTGTATGTTAAAAGGCCAGAGTCTAAATACCCTAATTTTCAAAAGTTTTAGATCAGTTTGGAGGTATTAAAGTTAATAACCCCTATCCTCATGGAGTTAACTGAATGAAATGGGGGAGGGAAACATTTATTAAGATATCCAGGCAATTAAACAACATAGGAATGAAGGGAAATAAGGAAGTTTGGGGTGGGATAGAGTATTGTGCTTCAGTGTTTCAGTGACAGAGAAATTTGAAGTTCTAAAAGACTCATATGTTTACAATGATCAAATTCACTGGGTAACTATTTAAACCCTTCTTTTCATATGAGCAAATCAACCAGCTAAGAACAATGTATTGATTGTCTATTTGTGATTATGGAGCAGATGATGGAATGTCATCATCTTAGTGCCAACTGATCTTTGGTGAATAGATCCTGGGGCGTCTGACAACTTCAAGAAAATAGAAAACACCAAGGGGGACATCAGAATTGGTGCACCCATTGAATCATCCTGCAAGGAGAGAAGCAGAGCTAAATTTATAAAGCCTTGAAAAAAGAACATTCTGTGGGTGACATGATCAATGTCTACAAATGCCTCTCTTTAACCTTGAAGATTCTACCATAAAAGAAAAGGGATTTTTCACATTGTGAAGCAATGTCATCAGCATAGACTGCGATTCAAAGTAAACTTTTTTCCTGGAAAGTTTTTGTTAAAGACTGGGCAGGTAAAGAAAAAAATAAACCTCATTTGTCTAGAATACTAAGCCCATTATTGCAGGATATTTAAAAACCTCTATGAAATCAAAATTAGTGAGTATAAAATCTTTATGGAAGAAAATATTCTTTGGAATCGATATTCTAAAATTAACCAGGGATAATGTCAAACAAGCTAAAAGAGTTACTCAGTATGCTTAATAACTAAAGATTCTTCACTAATATGTAAGCAAAATTGTGTGAAGGGCATAAAAACTGTAACATTTTGTTGTTCATGCTGCGTAAATTAGAGCAAAATATGTCAAAGAGTATACTGGAATGAATATGTATCAGGAATGCAGGGCTAATTCGATTTTAGGGAAACAATAATTAGAATTGACCATAGGGGTAGCTAGGTGGCACAGTGGATAGAGCACCGGCCCTGGAGTCAGGAGTACCTGAGTTCAAATCTGAGCTCAGACACATAATTACCTAGCTGTGTGGCCTTGGGAAAGCCGCTTAACCCCATTGCCTTGCAAATAAAACTAAAAAAAACCCAAACAAACAAACAAAACAGAATTGCCATATAAAAAGTAAAAAAACCTATATGGATTTATATATATATATATATATATATATATATAAATATGCACATATATACATAGAAATTGCTTATGAAAATATATACCTATTCTTATTAAAACAATAGAAAATAGATTAATGAATAGAGCTTTACTTAAAGTGATTTGTACAATCTATTTAAAACTAAAAGTATCATCTTGTAATAAGGATTACCTAGAAATCTTTCCAGTAAGATAAAAGATGAAGCAAAGATATCTATCATTATATTTGTTATGATGTTTTAAATACCAGCTACAACAATAATAAGAGAAAATAAATTGAGAAAATGTGAATAGGCAATGAGGAATCAAAACTATCATCTTCATAGTTGATATGATAGTATACTGAGAGAACCTTAGAGAATCAACTTTAAAAAAAAAGCCTGTATCATGAGTTTGATGGAATTCAAGATGTTTAACCTAGAGGGTTCACATTAGTTGTGTTGAATTATGTGAAAGCTGGATTATGTTTATTTTGGCTGGTCTCAGAGAACAGAACCAGGAACAATTGCTGGCCACTATATATATAAAAAAGGACAAATTTAGTTCATGTCAAGAAAACTTTCTAATAATTAAAAATTTCCTAAAGATATCTGCTAAAGTTCTTCTCAACTTTAAAATTCTATGATTTTGACTTTCAAATAAATTATAAGATAATTCTTACAACTTTTAAAATTTTCTACAGGTAGACCCTACTGTTTTATCCCTTTGATTATCCATGAGTGGAATTTTTCCTCTGTGAGTTGCTCTTATCTATCTCCAAGGTTTCTTTATAGTTTAAGAAATATAATCAGAATAGGACACTCTCTAAAGGATCTAAGTAAGGTTAAATAAAATGTAAAGAAAATAAAATGTTCTTTCTATACCCTCCCCCCTTAGTTAAAATCACTCTTGTTATAATAAATTACTAGAAAAGTGTTTTGCATTTCTGTCTTATCTCATGCAATTTGGGGAATAAAAGATAGTTCAGGAAATTTATCTTTGTGGTTTCTGTGCAGCCATTTATTGCAAATGTTGATTAATCAGCTCTTTTAGGAATTTCTTCTTATAGTTCATTAAGTAAGTAAGGTATTCAGATTGTAACTAATAGTAACCTTTGTAAATTTTCCTGAAGAAAAATGGATCTTGACCTTGTTAATTTATAAAATAATTATAACATGCAATTTCTTGTTGTTGTTTTTTTTGTTAGCACATTGTCAACAATAAGGTTTGGTAGTTTGATGAATGTGCATTCATGCAGAATAGGGAAAAGGCCACATTTGCATTGAAATTCAATTTTTAATTGTTTTTATTTTTTATTAATGCTTGGTGAGTCAGATCTATAAAGAGTCATTTTCAAAGGGGAGTCAGACTTGACAAATATTGTAGTTTAGTAAACACTTGCCATAATTATAACAGTAATTACACTCTGTTCCATCTAGTGATGATATTAAAGGGAAGAGGAAAAGGAAAAAAAAATGTCACAGCTTAACTTCAGAAATTCCAGGTCATTTAGGATAATGAAATTCAAAGGAACTTTTCTTTGGTTTTCAAACTTCGCAAGTATAAATCCAATTTAAAAAATACTGAAATGATGGCTTTCATACTCAGGGAAAAGTAGTAAATATAAGAAAAATAGTTTTACATTTGTGATTCTATAACTCAAGACATGCTTATTGATAAATTAGAGCAATGAGGCTTTTTGTCTCTACTGGAGGATCATGGAGAATTTGCTCAAGCCCCAGGGATCAGAACACCAAACAGCTATCTGTCTGGTGTATCACTATCAAAATATCTATTCAAGGAACATATATATGTCTGTGTGTTTGTGTGTGTGTGTGTGTGTGTATGTGTGTGTGTGTGTGTGTATTGTCAGGATTTCTTTCCTAGCATTTCCCTTATGTTCAAGTTGATTAGCTAGCATGCTGAAAGGGCGATTGAAATCAAAGAACTTTGTGTTGCTATTTAATAAGAGTAGTATTTATGAGGCAAACCTTTCTTGATCTTTTCTTACAGGGTGAGGAAATATCTTTATATGTGTTGTCTAGTTTAATCTCTTAAAAATCTGTAGTCACTTGACACCACTGGAATAGCAATTCTGGACTGCTATCTACTTGAGGGCAGATTCTGTCCCTTGTCCACCTGTCAACTACAAAAATATAGAAAAATCCTGAATCTATATGCATCTTCCTGTTTAGTCTCATCATTTTCATTTGGGGTACATCCCATTGGTAGTTTTTGATCATTCAATTATTCTTAAATGTTCTTAACATTCATTCTCCTTTTTTTGGCAGAAACACAAAAAGAGAGAGAACCCATTCAGTTTGGGTTCTCTTTCCTTGCCCTTTCTTTTAAAAGTTATTTTAAAATGTCTTTAACTAAAACTCTGTCCAGATGAGATTCCTTTCTCTAAACATATTAACAATATTTGGGTTCATAACAATTTCTCTGAGGCTCTGATATGTAAGATGTAAGAAAAATAAAAATGAGTAAGCATATGACTTCACATAAAGTCATCAAAGATAGAAACATATCCCTAAGGATATTTCTCTTTGCTATAGCATAACAAAAGTCATTTAGCAGTTAATAGAAATTTCTTTAGTTCTTAAAGAGATCCTTGAATATTTTGTTAGTAGAGATTGCAATCTATTTATGCCTTCTCATTTGGTGTGATCCTTTTCCTAACCCCTTCGCAGAGGATCTATGCATCATTTTAAAGGCCTTCAGCATTCTTTAGACATCTCAAGGGTACTAATGCACTAATTAATCTACCTGTTATTGTACTGATCTCATTTTCTTTTTCTTCTAACTTATTTTTCATTTAATAAGCATTTGTTTCCTTTTCCTGATTTGAAAATTGAAAGAGTAAAAGGAAAATCAAATCCTTGTGACAATATGTGTAGTAAAGCAGAAAAAATTCCCATATGTTTCATGTTCAAAAACAAATTACAGAGTGTTGCATTGATCCAGGAGTCAAAAGGAACCAAGTTCAAATCAGGGCTCAGACACTTGATAGTAGCTATGTGATCCTATTGCCTTGTATAAAACAAATGACAAAAAAATATGACATATTTCACATCCCAAATCTATCATCTCTCTCTCTCTGTCTGTAAGTGGTTACTGAGGTATCAAACTCAAGACTCTATCTAGTGTGACCTGTAGCAGATCAAAATGTTACTTGGGAAATCCTTACAAAATAAATAACACAGATAATGTCAATATGTGATTTTCTAAGTCAATATATGGAATTCATGGATACTTATTTGAGTCTGACACCATTAATATAGATCATTGTTAGTCCTTTGTAATCATGGATTATCTCATTTTCACTACATGTCCCCAATCACATATAACCTGGATCATAGTTTAACTCTTGCACATAGGTCAGTGATAGAAATATGTTGTTGCTCTCTTATAAGGCCCGTGTATCTTATTGTAATTGGGTAATTTAGGATTTTTGATTCTTCTGAGACTGATGGTTTGCAACCTTAGAACAATTAAAGCATGACCAGGAACATCTTGGTATGTTCACAAGCACATACAAGCTTGTGAAACACACAAGCACAAATCTAACCTGATCTTTTCCTTATTCAATTTTGCTTTTAATTCATTGTTCATCTTCAGTACCTGTTGTGCATACATAATCTCAAAAATTATACTTGTGGACAGATTTAATGGACTTCCAAGCATAACATCCTTTCAGTTTTGGCTAAAAATTTTCTTGGAATGTCCTGGCTTAATTGAGTTTTTCATGCCAAGATTTCTGGAAACTTGTTTTTGCCTTCACCAATTCTTCATGTTTTGTTAGACAACATTACCGTTAACATTCACAATCTTCCTTTGAAATGTTTCACAAATCTGTTTTCATTTTAAACCAATCCTATGCTGAACTGACATTTCTCTTTCCTTGCTGAGACTGAATCTTTCCTAGATAAGGTAGTTTCTGGAATATTTTGACCTTTTTGTGGTGGTTATGGCTTTTACATTGGTTAAACTACTATAAAAGATAGTAATAGCCACAATCAAGTCTTATTTATTTCTGTTTCCATGTTAAAGTAGAAATAAACCCACACCATAACTTTAAGAGAAGAATATGTAGTTTCAATAGTCTCTTTCACAGAGAATATGAATCATGTTAAACATCTTTACAAGGAAATAGAATCTTGGGGAGAGTGGTGCTTTAATTGTTATCTAGAAAGTTAACTATCATGGAGAAAGGACCAAGAGAAGATCTTGAGAGAATAAGTTACCTGTCAAGTATAAAGAGTATGAAGAGATATTTCCATAGAACACAGAGGTGAACTCTTATCCTGTGAAAAAGCTATGCTATGGAGAATCTAACCAGAACATAATTCTTGACCGCTTTGAATTAGCATCTTGACAGAATTGTGATCTGGAGATAAGGAGGAGTCAGCAAATGCACTTGAAGATTAGAAGTGACTCCAGCTTTCATCATCCTCAACATTGACTGATACATTACTGAACTATTTAAATATCTTTATATTTTTATAATATTAATAAAATATATGTGGGGAAGTGTTATAAATAGGTGGTTTGAGGTAGGGAGAAAATAAAAAAGCTCATGAAAAGTGTTTTCCCTAGTTTAAAAAAAACAAAAGTGGGGTGTGAACTCACAGGGAAGTAATTTTTAAGATATCTTGTGCATTTCTTTTAGTTTATGAAAAAAAAGTAAGAATGCCCTGGACTCCAAGACAAAAATACATAAGAAAAAGAGTATGAGTACTATAACCATATAGCATAGTATGGTATAGTATAGTATAGTATAGTATAGTATAGTATAGTATAGTATAGTATAGTATAGTATAGTATAGTATAAAAGAGGGTTTATCAATCCATCATATTGTCATCTCTAAAACTCAATAATATATATAGTTATTTTAAAATTATAATGTTACATATATGCCCATGCAAACACATATATACATATCATTCCTAGTAGTCTTGAAGAGTTGTGAATGGAAAGGCAAAAGTATGTCAAGAACTTAAGAGCTCAATATTTCCAGAATAATATCAAACCTTACAGCAATAATAAAACATTATGTCATAGAAGTTTTTGGAAGCTATTTGATTACTCTCAGAAGTAATGTCACCTTGATGTTTCCAATGAATATTTCCAAAGTAGATAACAGAAATAGAAAGTAATTTTTCTGTTCCTGCATTTGATTTTGAATTTACCTGAATCTCAATATATTTCTCTCTTAGAGAACTCCCTATTAAAAACTCAATAGGTTATGTTTTGAAATTAGTTCTTAGATTTTGAACTATAAGAACATGTGGAATTTATTTATTCTGAACTTCTGATTTTACAAGAGAAAGCTATTTCAAATCACACAACAAACATTTATCAAGTTCCTACTTTATGCAAAGCCCTAAAGTAGAGATCAAAGGAGATATCGGGAAGAAGATAACACACAATGATAAGCATGATATATTTATACCTGAGAAGTGCATTAGAGAAATGATGAATTCTGAAAGGGGGAAAGTACTTATTCCTAAAGGGTATCCCTCTAGGCTTTCTGTAGGAAGTGGTATTTTAGCTGAGCTTTAAATGGTGGGTAGCATTTAACAAGGAGATGGCATTCCACACATAGAATAATATGAATAATGATGGGAAAATTCAGTATGTATTTGAAAAAAGGAAAATGGACAAAACAGACTGGAGCTAGACTGGGCTGGAATGGAGGGATTGAAATGGATCATGGAAGTAGTATTAGCCAAAGGAGTAGCAATAAACTCAGCAAGGAGTAGGATGACACTAAAAATTTTTGAGCACTGTAATTCTATACCTTCTTGTATAGGTTAGATTTGAAGGGCAGGGGAGACAAAAGACTCAATTGAAATAATTAATGTCTGAATTAGGGTAATAGAAGCTAAAGAAGAGAGGAGCAGACACAAAGATAACATAGGGATAGTCTTGATTAATGCTTTACTATATATCTACAAGAATTGAGGAATAAAATGTTGACCACAAACACCTTGCCCCTCCCCCCCCACAATGCATGAATACAAGAAATTTACCACTGCCAACAATATTTGTGCTTTGGCTTGAAAAAGACCATGACATCAGAAAAGTGATGCCATGGCAAGCACATGAATTGAATTTACAAAGTCAAAAGTAGGAGTGGGTTTAAGAATGGTTACAGATAATCTCTCTATTCATGCAAGCTTTTTTTCCCCCCATGCTGAATTTTTTTTCTTTCTTATTCCCATGATAGGTGGGTCTTCTTTTAATGCCAAAATATCTTCTAATACACTATCTCTTTCTTTGCACCAGCTCATATTTTATTTATTCTTTTTTTCTGCTAGATTATAATCTTTTTTAAATGCTGGGTGAACACTTGTTTTTTGATGGTATTTCTAGCATCTATTGTAGTGTTGTGTACATAATAGAAGCTGTGGAAACATGGCACTAGATAGCTACATTCTACTTTGTTGTGCTTTTAGAGAACTAGATCTTATGGCAAAGGACCCTGGGCAAACTAGATATTAATATCTATGAAAATGTTCTTTTCATTGGGAAACTTTGCTTTCTAGACAGAACACAATGGAAACATACCAAGTTAACTTTTTCTATTTCCAGAATGCTTTCCAGTCACTCGACCCCGCTGGCCTTCACTTCATCAATCTTCATACAGCTATCTACCTCTTCTTCTCAGTATGGTCTGGTACCCAATTTTACTTCCAACTCTATTCTATTCTTAATATGTCCTTTGTCTTCTCAACACACTTTTAAAATTCTGAATTAGTCAGTGATGAGTCTTCATGATACTAGACTCAGCACTTTATTCACGCTGCCACCTAGCCACTGGATTCAGAAAGACCTGAATTCAAATTCTGCTTCAGATTCTTACTAGCTATGTGTCCTTAAACAATCGCTATTTCAGTTTCCCTACTTGTAAAATGGGCATAAATAATAGCACTCAGTTCATAGTTTTGTTAATTTTTCTTCTGTTTCCATACATTCAAAAGACTTTGTAAAACTTAACATACCACATAAATGCTATTATTTTACATCATCACCATCATCATCATTGACTTTTACAAGGAAGCTACTATTCTAAGCTAAATAAAGTTTTGAGCCTCTTGAATTCCCAAACCATTTTACTACTATAATGAGATTTACTGTATATAAAATTAGCAGGTCACATCTTCATTTGAGTTTTGCTAATGAACTGTCTAGATTAACAATTGAGATTTGTGTAATGAACACAGAAAAGTAGAAAGTTCCTCAAGAATAAAAAGCAATTAATCCTTTAAAACTTGAGAGGGATGATGCATAAGGTGATGAAATAATACAAACTAAATGATGCATAGTTAAGCATAAGGGAATTTTTAATATTATCAGAGAATTATGAATAGATTATCTATTAAGACATCAAATTTAATTATATGACTTATTCAACTGGAAATATTAAGAAAATCAGAAATTAAATTTATTTAAAAGGCACTTTCCAATGAGCTAAAACAACAGTAGCAGCACACATCTGTAATCCGTAATTTGGGGGTGGGAGAGGCTAAAGCTGGGCCACCCATGACTTAAGGAATTCTTGGGTTGTTATAGGGCAAAAGTCCATCAGATATTCATAATAGAACTATCACTACTATGGGAAGAACCTAGAAGTAGAGAGAACTCTGGTTGCTTCAGGTGGGAAACTGGGACAGTTAGCAAAAATTAAGTAAGATAAAATCTCCGTATTGATTGAGATTGGAATTGTCCCAGCTGCTGTGGAGAGACATTGTTTCAAAAGAAAGTTCCTTAAATTTGATTTCTCTTATAAACTCTAATTTATAAGTGTTGCTATTTTTACAAGCTGTGATTTTATTAGCAATGCATAGGGTCATTACAGATTTATCTCTCCAAGTTACAAATAATGATTCTATCTTCTTCTTGCCCTTCAGGAATTTATAAATGATTTCTTTCATATGCGATGAATGCAGTAGATACTATCATCAAAATAAAGAATTTGACACAGAGCAGAATGGGGTCATTTTGCAGAAGGCAAGAGTAATAGACAATGTGAATTCTAATTTCTGCCCTAGCAAGCTCAAACATATTCAAAACATCACATTCCAAGTTCTCAAAAGCAAGGTATTCTGTAGTTTATTTCCACAAATAAAAAGTTTTTTTGATATAATTTGTTTTTATATTATGAATATCAATTTATATTCTTTAACTTTGTGAGAGGTTCCTTTAACAAACTCAAACAGCTAAGTAAAACTAATACAAAATCTCATCTGAAAGTGTATACCACGTCTCACATCTGGTAACACCTGTTGCATCTTTATTTTTTTAATGAACAGAAATTCATTCTTTGACCTTTCAGAGATATTGTTCTGACTTTAATCAGTTTATAAAAGTCCTCAAAACTTTGTTTACTTTATGTTTATAAATTAAAAATAAATTATAATTAATTTTTCTTCCATTTCTATGCATATCATGTGGCATCAGTTCACATACATTTTAAATGCCTTCTTGAAATCATCTATTTCTTCATTTCTTACAGTTAAACAATATTTTATTATATTATATTCTCATACTACAACTAATTTAACTATTAACTATTCACTTAAATAACTTATTTAACTATTCAATTTTGTGGGTTTTCTGTTTTCAGTATTTTTTCTTTTTCAGTATTTTTTCTTTTCCTTTTTCCTTGATTTCTTTTAGGTAAAGGACTGTTTATTTTCCAAGATTTTGACTAATGAATGAATAAAAAAAATCAAAACCACTTAAATGCTTACTTTGTGCTGTTCTTTAGACTAAGCACTTTATGAATGCAAAGACAGTCCCTGTCCTCAAAAGGAGACCACACTCAAAATTACCAGGATGATGAGTTGGTCATAGGGTATTAGATAGACAGACCTGATGTGGTAATATTAACCTAGTTTATTTGATTATGGCTTATGGTTACAAATGGTATCATGTACATATGCCAATAAATACAAAACATATACAACATAAATAAAAATATCAGGAAAGAAAAAGAATATCTTTTCTCCTTATTAGAAAGAGTGATTACTAATGAATTGGGACAAATTTTATTATAAAACTAATAAAGGTGGGACTTGAGATGAAGTTTTAAGGGAATAAAAAGGATTTTAAGAAGGAAAGGTACAGAAAAAGTCATATGTCATGAGGTATCCTCACTATGAAATCAATTATTAAATATTAGGTATTTTATGCCCACATGGCAAAATACAGTAAAACAGTGGAGGTGGAGTCATGAAATGGGGTTACAATCTTAGCTCTGGTGCTCACTCTATATGCTTTACTTTATCCAAACCACTTATTTTCTCTGACTAAAATGTCCTCATTTATAAATCAAGGGAGTTGAAAGTTAGACTTGAAAATTTTGTTTCAATGATTCTCCTAGTCCTGATTACTGTTATAGATGTTTGCAGGGGATACAGAAAGAGCCTCAGACAGCCTGAAATTTTGTCTAATTTTTAACCCCCAAAAAGGATGACTTCGAGCCAGTAGGGGTAAATAAGGCTAAATGGACATGGGTATACTGCCCTTGCTCCCTTCCCCTTCCCCCCACCCCCATGCTTATACCCTGAGAGTTTCTTTGGTTTTGTTAGCTAGGGTACTTTGACTTAGACTGGAGTCTGACAGCTTTCATTATCTCTTCATATGGAGAGGAGTGCCTCTACCAATAAAAATCAAGAAACCCCTTTGATTGACCCAGATGCTTAGGTAAGTGAATTTCTCTTCATCTGTCTGAGGCTCTTAGAAGTCAGTCCCATAGGACATCATCTTTCATTTTCTTAAGTGGAAAAGAATCACTACAACATTTACTGTAGTTGTCCTCACCTCTAAACTCTGGAATGTTGTTTATCAATGTCTCAGATCCAACACTTTAATGGAATATAATTTGAAAAGCTGCAACCCTTGGTCCCTCAACAAGTTAATCAAGCCAAAGAAATGAAAGTGATGAGGTGACATAGAAAAGCTTTTAGACTCAGTGTCAGCAACTTAGCATTAACTGACATAAAAGAGTTCAATTGGCATTTATTAATCACCCTCTTATGTGAAAACTACTATCATAGGGGAAAGACATAATCCAAAGATAATAATGGCATAGTCCACACACCCTCATGAAGTTTATATTCTCTTAAAATTTTATATTGAATTGTTGCTTTAAGCAGTCATAGTAATTTTCTTGGTTAGCAATGAATTCTTTTGTACTTCTCTTTAATCTTAGTGCTTTCTTTCTGAGATTGTCTCAGTTTATTTGGTCTATATCTTTTGTGCATACTTGTTTGCATATGGACTACTCTATTAGACTGTAAGCCCCTTAAAATCAGGAATAGTTTGGTTGTTTGTTGGGGTTTTTCTGGGGGGGGTGTTAAGTTTATCTTTGCATTATGAATTCTCAGCAGAGAGCATAGCATATAATAAGAACGTAATAAAGGTGTGTTGACTTAACTTGACAAATTGGTGAAGAGACCATATTAACTGCAACAACTAACTTTTATAAGTTATATCAATTGAAGTTTGTACAACAGAACTTAACATGAAACAAGAAAGGGAAGAAAAAGCAGTGTCTTTCTTAAGTCTCTAAGGATTGGCATTGAAAACAAAACAAAACAGAAAACTTTCCAGTATTCAGAAATCATAGGTAATAAAAATGTCAGCTCCTAAAAGGTTGCTGTAAGACTATAAATAGCAGTATAGTACCACACTTACCACAAGTCCTTCATTTGAAATTCTCTAAACTAATCAAATCACAGATAGCAAAACCCCAAAACAAAGTTTGAAAGCACAGCATAACAAATAACAAATGAGGAATTATGCCCAAAAATTAGTGTAAAGATATCAGAGAAATTTAGAGACATTTACTCACTCTTAAAACAGTTGAAATCAGAAATCAAATAGCCTAGTCTCTCTTTAAAAAAATTACCTTCTACAACTGATGTTGTTATAGTTGTTTTTTCGATGCTTAATGAATATTGCTGTAGTAACTAATAATTAAAAATGCTAACCATTGATCAAGATGGAAGATTGAATCCAATTGCAAAAGGTCACAAATGTGTCACAAAACTTCAAGATACATTGTCAATATATAAATATCTTTTAGGATATGTGCTGTGTATAAGACCTTGAACAGTATGGGGTCCAAACTTGGTCAATATGTAGTCCCTGGGGGTTTCAATTTAGAAACTCACAAAATGGGTTCCTGTCAAGTCTTCCTGGAGAGAGAGAGATTAGCAGTGCCATACAGAAGAATTCCAGGAAAAAAAAAACAGAGGGAGGAGGAACCCAATCATTACAGATTCACTTTTTCAGGTACTTGTTTACTGTTTTTTTCCTACCAATCCTTCATATAATGGGAATCAGTCACACATGGATCAAGTTGAAATGACAAGGGAAATTTGATAATATATTTTGGAAGCCAGGAAATAATATATCAAGCATAAAATAAGTACCAGGTGGATTTGATCTTAAGCAATTCAGGACTAAGATTTCTCTCCACAGGAACAATGTACCGTGTGCTGATTATCCATAGCCAAAGAACAAGATGACTATTTTCTCAGGAAAGGATATCTCTTTTTTTTTAAATTTTATTTATTTAAGACAGTGAGGTTAAGAGACTTGCCCAAAGGAACATAGCTAGGTACTTATTAAGTTTCTGAGGTGGAATTTGAACTCAGGTCCTCCTGACCTCAGGGCTGGTGCTCTATCCATTGTGTCACCTAGCTGCCATGAAAGGATATTTCTTATTGCTTGTATACATGGTAAAATTCAATGTGGCCAACTCCGTTAATTGTTTTAAAAGGAGAAAATCACATTGAGTGAGTGAAATTAATAATTGTAGAATAATTAATTCAAAGATTTAATTATTAATTTTAGTTAATTCTTAATTTTAATACCTTCCCTCTGTCATTTCCTTGCTTTGTATATTTTTGTTTGCAGGTGTCCCTCATTTGACTGTAAGCTCTTTGAGGGTAGGCAATGTCTTTTAATTCTTTTTATATCCCAGCAATTGGCACATAGTGGGTACTAAATAAATGTTGTCTTGTTGAATTAAAGAAAAAAATGTCTGTTTCTTAGCAATGTGCACCAACTTTCCCATCTGTATGTGAATCAGAAGGCAGTAATGCTGGACTTAGGTTCCTTTTGCATATTGTATAAGGGATTATTGTGGGAACAAAATCAGTTGTCATCTATTGATGAATTTTTTGGTGATTATCCTTTCCATAATTATTTACTAATTCCTAGATAGCAAGAGGAAGAAGGGGAAGGAATAAATAAAGTACATATAAGGTTTACTATGTGTCAGACACTAAATAGTGCTTTTTTATACAAATATTACTTTGTAGTATAGTCTTTGATAAACTGAAAAATCCAAGCCTTTGGGACAAAATATGTATTATATGATCAATATTGCTGGAAAAACTGGAAAGCATTTTGCCAGAAGTTAAGCATAGACAATCATTTCACACTGTATATCAAGAAAAGTTCAAAAAGAGTAGATATTTTAGACGTAAAGTATGATATAATAATCAAATTGTGATAATTTTATCTGTCAGATATAAGAATTAGGGAAGAGTTTATGACCAAACAAGAGATAGAAAGGATAATAAGGAAGTATTATGGATAATTTTTCTTCCATGAAATTAGAAAGATTTTGCACAAGCAAAACCAATGTAGCCAAAATTCTAATAGGAAAACAAGAAACTGGAGAAAAAATTTTATAGCAATTTCCTCTGATAAAGATTTCATTTTTTAAATATATAGGGAACCAAACCAAAGTTATAAAATTAAAAGCTATTACTCAGCTGATAAATGGTCAATGAATATGAGGTTTTCAGAAGAAACCATTCATAGGAAAACTTTTTCTATAAAACTTTAATTAGAGAAATGCTAATTAAGATACCCCTGTAGTATCATATCCCATCCATCTAATTAGCTAGCATGACAGAAAAAGAAAATAACAAAATATTTGAAGGGATGTGGAAAAGCAGGGATACTAATGCCATTGGCTGAGTTGTGAATTAGTTCAACCATTTAACCTAGCAATTCCAGATTTCAAACTATATTGCTAAGGAGATATCATCAAAACATTCTGCCACTAGTTAAGAAAAGGAGTGGAAGATCAGCTGAATATATTAGGCATACAATACATAGAGGTAAACAATCATGGAAATCAAATGTTTAATAAACCCAAGAATCTAGCTTCAGGGGGTAAGAACTCATCATTTGACAAAATTTGCTGGAAAATTGGAAACGTTAGACAGTATCTAATATTGTATAACAACTCAGGCTCAAAATGGGTAAATGATTTAGACAGAAAGGGTGATAGAAAGGGGAGAATGAAGCAATTTACCTGTCAGATCTATGAATAAAGGAAAAGTATGATCAAATAAGAGATAGACAGGATAGCAGGAAGTATTATGGATAATTTTCCTTGAATGAAATTAAAAAGATTTTGCACAAACAAAACCAATGAAGTCAAAATTTGAAAAATTCCCAGGAAAATGGAGGGGAAAATTGCAGCACATTTCTTTATGTATTCTCATTTCTTAAATATATAAAACACTGATCCAAATTTTTAAAAATGAAAGTCATTTCCCTATTGATATGTCATCAAAGAAAATGAACAGGTAGTTTTCAGTTGAAAAAAGTCAAAACTATATTCATATAAAAATGCTTTAAATCACTATTGACTAGAGAAATGCAAGTTAATATTATTTTGAAATGACACTATCAGATTGGTCAACATGACACAAAAGGAAAATGTTAAATATTGGAGCGTTTGTGGAAAAATTGAAACACTAAATCACTGCTGGTGGAGTTGTAAACAAATTCAACATTCTTTATTGAAATTTTGTTTTGTTTTTACAGTTGCATGGAAGGTAGCTATCAACATTCATCTGTTTGCAAGTTTATGAATTCCATATTTTTCTACCACCCTCTCTTCCCTTGCCCCTCCCCATGGCAGTGAACAATGTGGTGAAAGTCAGACAGGTACAATTGTGCTTAACTTGTTTCCAAATTAGTCAGGTTGTGAAAGAAGAATTATAACTAAGGGGAAAGGGGGGAAAACATGAGAAAGAAAAGAAAAACAAAGAAAATTTTTTTTAAAAGTATACATAGAACACTTTGGTCTGCATTCAGATTCCATAGTTTTTGCTTTTCTCTGAATATGGATGGCATTATCCATAGGAGGTCTCTCAGAATTTTCTTTGACCTCTGAAAATAGCTGCATCTATCAGAGTTGATCATTTCATGATGTTGTTGATGTGTACAATGTTCTTTTGGTTCTAAACTAACTGGTTGCAACCATCCCATTCTTAAAAACAGTTTGGAACTATGCATATCATTTGATTCAATAAAACCACTTCTAGGTCTGTATCCCACAGAGATTATAAGAAAGAGAAAAGGACCTACATGTGCAACAATATTTAAAGAAGCCCTTTTTGTAGTGGAAAAAATTGGAAATTTAGAGTATGCCCATCAGTTATGGAATAGTTGAACTATGTTATACTATATGAATAATTATTGTACAATAAGAAATGATAATTTTTTTAATTTTTAATTTTAATTTAATTTTTTTAAAGAAAAACTTGGAAAGACTTGTATGAACTAATGCAAAGTGAAATGAGCAGTATCAGGATAACAGTGTACACAGGATCAGCAACATTGTGGGATGACTAGCTATGAATGATTCAGCTCTTCTCATCTACACAAATAGATAAGTACAAGAGATGTGTGAAGGAAAACACTATCCATAAAGATAAAGAATCTATGACTTCGAAGACTAATTGAAACTTTTTTTCATGTGTGGCTGTTTTGATCTCTTCTTTCACAAAGTGATTAAGATGGAAATATGTTTTATATGATAACATAACAAATATCCTATCCATTTTGGAAGAGGAGTGGGGAAGAAGGGTGGAAGATAAACTTGTAATTCCAAATCTTATAAAATGAATGCTAAAATTTCCTTAACATTGGGAAAAATACTATTAAAAAACCCAAAGACAATGCATCATCATCATCATCATCATCATCATCATCATCATCTTTAACATCATCATCAGTTGTTTGGACTCATTTCCACTCTGCCCACAGACATTTTTCTATTTGACTTGGATAAAGGACACTCAAAAGAGCAAAAGTCATTATTTTTATTCTTAAGCTCCTACCATTCTTGCATTAGCATTCAACTTCTTCACAGTGGACACACTAATTATCATGGAGAAGATTTTTCATAATGTTAAACATATTACTAAATTCATTAAATTTCTGAACATGCTTATCTCCAAAACAACTAAGTTATTTAATGTGGTTGAATGATTGCCTGAACACAAATAGAAAGCATCTATTTAAAGTGCCAAAGAAGCAAAAAGTAATTTATCTTACCCTTCATTTTCCTTAATATTCATGAACAGAACTGAAATAAAGCTATGCTTTTCCTCATTTCACAACCATTAAGAATAGGATCATAATAGGGTTATAAAATCAAGTTTAATAATAGCTAATTTGAACAACAATTTATACTATTGTGAGGGATACAATATCAAAGTGTTTATGGATTAAAAGAACCGACACTAAATTATCACTAGAAAGGCTAGGATTATCAAATCATTCAAACACTGAAATTAAAATTTTCATTCTATCATTTTTTCCTTTCTGGATCAAAATTACACAATGTCAACTGATGCAGATTGCTCATTCAATATATTCTTAAACTCTGGTTTTTCTAATGTTAGATTTGACTTAAAAACTTAAAACTTCAGCCTCAGACACCTAATAATTACCTAGCTGTGTGGCCTTGGGCAAGTCACTTAACCCCATTGCCTTGCAAAAAAACTAAAAAAAAAATAAAATTTTTTTGATGAAGTCCCACTCTTTATAATTCTCCCTGAGGACAAGTTTATCAGATATATCTATGTATCTTCCAGAGCATGTTTCCCATATTGGAAACTCAATATATATTTTATACCTGATCCTTAGAAGCTGTGCTTTCTCCTAGGTCAAACAATTAAGACCAAAACAAACCTGGAATGCACTACCACCAGTTGCAAACTTGTAGTCCATGTGACCTTTTGGGGTGGATTCTCCAAAGGTGCATATCTAACATTTCTTTTGAGTCACTTCAATTCTGCTTTGCTCATAGAGCATAGCCTCTTCTTTGATGTGGGTAGACCAGGCTGGATGGTCCTTTGCCAGTATCTCCCATGAGATGCAATCAATCAGCTTTCCAATACTCCCTACAAAGCTCACTTTTAAGAATAAGAATGACTAGATTATTCAGTGAAGATTAGAAACCGGGTTAACAAGAACTACAAAAGATGCTATTTAATAATAAATCAATGAACAAATGAATTTTAATCAAGCACATGTTTTATTGAGTCCTACTAGATATGCCCTTTAAAGAATAATTCCCAAAGAGCTCTATAACTGAGAGTAAGAGGGATCTTAAGCAGCAAAATGAGTACTAAAGAATAATTGTATATAAATTATAATATTGCAAGAAAAAGCTTCTGCCTTGAAATATTCTGAGAGGGTGAAGATGCCTATGACTTTCATTAAATATCACAAAGAGGAAGGGTTCTTTCTATCTTGGAAGGCAGTGTGGTGTAAGGGAATGCTCTTGAGCTAGAAAAATAGGACCTAAATTGAATCAAGATCTATAGATTACTACATCTGTGAACCTGGGTAAAGTTCACCACTTTGTGACTCAATTTCCTTATCTCTAAAATTAGGAGGTTAGATTGGTTGACTTTTGTGGAATCTTCCAACTTTTAATCTATAATCTTATAATCTTATGTGCTTTAAAAGATTTTTAAAATTAAAAATCCTTCTAAAAAGTAAAGTAAAATAAAACAGAAATATTCTTTGTTATGAAAGAGGACTTCCATTTGAAAGATGGTAAATTAGCTGAAATTGATTCAGATTTATCAAAAAGTAGTAAAGGAGCAGCAAAAAAATTTGAAGAAAGTAGAATAAAACTAAAACCTAGAAAGGGACCGACAGGATATTTTTGTTATCATATGAAACAGAAGTTCACTTACATAGATAATTTTTTTTTTGTTTTTCTTTTGTAAATTGACATTTTGCTGATTGGAAAATTTATAATATTGCTTTGAATATTAGTTTTCATATATCCATTAACTTATAATTCAGATTATGAAGTAAACCATTTTCTATATTTTTCACATTTTTTCCATCTAAAAGTATTTTGTCGTATAGCAAAGTTAGGGATGGAATAGGAAAATCCAGTGGTTAGGTGCTTTAAGTGGAATTTGTTTTGTGTAAAATCTAAATTTCTTCCTTGCTCTAACACAGATAATCTTCTAGTACTACCTGCCAACAACTCACCCCTTGGGCAGGGGTGGGGGCAGAAACTCTTGATTTCATAAGTGTGGGGAAAACTCCCATTAAAACTTTAAGACATCTGTCAACTCTGTAAATAAACTTTGTTAGTGATGCCTGGGAGCTTGGGGAGAGTTTCACTTTTCATGGTTATTCAGAGAATGGAGAACAGGATGATGACTGGAAGAGCAAATAGTATATAGTTGGGAAAGAACAATTGAATGAGAACCTAATTTAACCTCCAGTCAGGGAACTAAGACCCATTAATAAACTCCCAACTTTGCAAATAGTAAGCACAGTTAATTGCTAATGACAATAACCTATCTTGTATCAGTGTATATGCATACACATACACACACTTAAAAAGATTTTCCAACAGCTCTTTGCATTTTAACCTCCTAGAGATGGTAAAGTGAACCATTATATTATATGATCATTATAATTATTGAAATGAAGTACAATTTCAGACTCCTGGAAAGGAAAAGAGAAATGAAAATACCAAAATTGTCCACATTAAAGCATTCAGGTTAAAAATTGTGAGATTTAGCCTAATTAAATGCCAGAAGGTACACTAATGCAGTGTTGAGTTTGCAAATTTAAACACCCCAAACTGAGGCAATTTGAGCATTAAGGGATCCAGGGCGACATTAACTCACTCACACTGCGCAAAGCACAGGGAAAAAGTAGCATTTAGCTACCAGAATGGTAGTTCATAATGCAAAATATATACATTTTGGGAACATTAGCTTTTTCCTGATAAAGTTACATTTTGTATTAATTTCAAAGGTGCAGTTTTCTCATTGCACTGATATAAGGAGGGCTCTCTTCCCTTTCTTCCCATTTTTTAAGGATTTTAAAATCATAGTTAAAAGGAATAAAAGGAATACTTTAGCATTAGTTTTTTCCATTGAACTTGTATTTTGTTAGACAACCAGCAGTGCCCAATGAAATAATACAATTTTAAATATGCTCCATGCAGCAAAAACCTTCAATGTGTACTTTTCATAAACACAATACCACCTAAAATTCTTCTGAGTTTGCTTGGAATATTAATATTCAAATATAGTCACCAATATTTATTATTTTGGTCTACCTACTAATGTTATGGTCCTGAAAACTCATAAAGTAGAAAATCAACCATTTTCTATTTCAGTTCACATTTTTTTGCTAAGTCTAAAAGTCTTTAGGTTTATAACAATTCCAGAGGTGGAACAGGAAAGCAATTTTGGAGATAGACTTGGAAGAGGGAAGCTTGTTTACTTACAGTGCAAATGGGATGTATGCAAATAAAATGATTTGAAACCAGTCAATGCAATGCTTCACTGAAACCTATGTCAAAATACATATATAGTTTTAACGAAGGAGTTTCCTAGATAGTGCTTTCAGGTTGGTTGGTTGGCAATAGTTAAGAAAGGTCAATACTTCTGGTGATCAGGGTAAGATACTTTCTTGTTCCCACCCCTCTCCATCCCTCTACTGTAACTTCTAGTTAATCAGAAAAAAAACAATACTTTGGATGTTATGCAACACTGAGGTATCCTCTAGGTATTTAAAATTCATTTTTGGACTGATAGAGGATCTAGTTTGAGGAGAGGTTCTAATGGTATAAGTGGATCACAAAGACAGAAGAAGACAAGGATGAGTTTGGAATTTCGGAGTGAAAAGTAATGATGACCCCTACCCCGACTCCCATTTCAAAGTAAGTCATAATCACTTAAGCATGCATTGAGTTAATACTGATCCTTTTGGAGGAAGACAATTAAGAGTGAAATGTGTAATTCTAATATCCAGGAATATACATATATATATATATATATATATATATATATGAATGTGTATACATTTATATGTATAAATATACTTTATATAATTAGCAAAATTTTGTGTAGTGAAGGTTTTACTCTCTGACATTTCCAAAAAAACTTATCAATATAAAGGAATTAAAGACAGAGAATGGTCCGGATTGGTGCTAGGCAAATATGACAAGAGAAATCATATTATTTTTAATTAACATGACCTTTTAACTAATGACATTAGAGGAGTAGCCAGGTGGTATAGTGGATAGAACACCCATCCTGGAGTCAGGAGGACCTCAAATCTGGCCTCAGACATCTAACTGTGTGACCTTGGTCAAGTTACTTAACCCCATTGCCTTAAATAAAATTAAAAAGTAATAATGACTTTATATAAAATATAACCAAATGACTATTAAATAATGTCAATAATACTATTTTATAGGTTAGGAAACTGAAGCAAACAGAAGTAGAAGTGACTTGTCCAGGGTCACCAGCTTGAAAATGTCTGAGATCACATTTGAATTCAGCTCTTCCTTTACTCCAGGACCATCACTTTATTTATTGTGCCACAGAGCTGCCTAATTGAACACATTGCTATTATCAGCATTTAATATATAATTTGAATTATTTTGCTAAAGAAATATGATTTCATTACATTCTTACTAGTTTGTAACTGTTGAGAAGATATTAGGTAAATAGTCTAATATGGAATCACAAAGAAAGAATATATTAGACAATGACTGAAGAGAACTATCTTCATGCTTTAAATGTCCCATGTACACATCTCTTTATTAGAGATCCTGGTAAATTGAGTTGAATCTGAGGTTTTGTTAAAATCCTTGTTGATATCTCAAGATAAGACTAAAGGGAAAGTCATGCAAGAAGAATTTTAAAATTGGGACAGTAAGCAGGAAATCCAAGTATATCTAAAAAACAAGAATATGACTTTAATGTGAAGATCTTTAAATTGTTCATTTAGGTGATTTCCCACATGTCAGGGAATAAACTCTCAAACTTTGATGCATTTCATGATCTATGATTTCATCAGTTTAGCTACCCCTTCTCATTTCTAAGAATCTCATTGATAATAGTCTATGCACCTAACTAGGGCATCCTTGATGAAAGAAAGTATGAGCAATTTTCCTCAATCAATCTTACACAGCATATCATAGCTTCATAGTCACAAAAATGAGTAAGAGATGAAGAGAATATAAAACTTAATGACTGAAAATGTGTTCTGCCCTATAAAAGACATCTGAGAAAAAATATGTTTCTTTCTATTTTTGTCAAGGATGCCCTCATCACATAAGCATACTATTCTTATAAAATTTTTTATGGAAAAAATAGTAAGAAGTAGCCATATTGATGAAATCATAAATCATTGGATGCCAAAGTTCAAAAAATGAACTTATAAATTCTCTTCAAAGTTTCTTCCTCGTTTATTAAACATCAGGTTCCACAACATCTGTAACTATCGAGATAGCTATCAGTGATTTGTCATGGAAATCCAATCGACAAGGAAAGATATGGTTAAAATAACTACAGTTTTAACATTATGTAAGTTTTCCTATGCAGAATGCAAAAAAAGAGATGAATTTCCTCTAAGTGATGAAATCAGTTATATATCCTATGTATTGATTACATTAATAAACTGATTATAAGAGTCTCAAACATTGCAAATTGCTCTTAAAGAAAATTAGAGTAATTCAAAAGATGTTGGACTCGAAATTCATAGTTCTGAAAAAAGTAGAATAAAAAGTTAAACAGATTATCTTGACTGAAAGTCCATTCATTTATTCCATATCTTCCCCCCAACCGTTGCTGCCCTCAGTTATCCTAACGTCCTCACTTCCATAAAAGTCTATCTTTCCAACATATTAGAATTCTCAGGGTATTGTGATCTTGTTGACAATTATAAAACACCTAGCTTGTATCACATAAACAGAGATTAAATTATTCATGAAAATTAATAGCAATCATTTTTTCACAATCCAAAAGGGGAAAATATTAAAAATGTATTTTCAACGTCATTTTGACTGTTGGAATCATTTAGTTCCTCAAAGCAAATGTTTAATAAGAGTGTCTTTCAGTTTCAGAAATATAAATCCTTTGACCTAAAATCTTCTTGGTAAATTAACCAGTACACATAAGCACATTGAAACTATAATCTTTTTTTAATTGCCTTTAGATTTTTCACTACCAAATAAATAACTATATATGAAGTTGGACTTTCTATTTTTCCATTGACAGAAATTGAATGTCTCAAAGAATAAAGATAAGAAAAGGGAATTAAAAACAGTGTTATCTTACATTCTTTGTTGTCTTGAGATAAAGAAGGTAATTTCTGTTCCAACATTAAAAAATAATATATTCATATTGTCAATTCTGAAGTCATTGTTCTTTAAAAACAAGAACCTTGGACTTTAAAGCTTTATTATTTGGATGTGAAAGCTCTTATCTTAAGGAAAGAATTTCAAAGAATGAAAAAATTCTTTGGGTCTTTGAGTTATTGAGATACATTTTTTGTTGTAGAGGTATGAAAGAAATAATAGGATTGTGATAACCAATTTTATGAGATGAACTGTAACAGCATAGGAAGAATTAGGAAAATTGTTAATTCGTGGGGAATTTCTTTTCTAATGAGTTTCTATAAGAAAGTCATATGATTACACTAAGTGTGAAAATTTCTCTTTGTAGAACAAAAGTTAGCTTTTCAAAATATTTATGTATTTCCATAGCTCATCCTTAATTCTATTTTAAACTGAAGATTTCAATTGCATATGAAAATGGTATTTTATGTTATTGTCTCTGAGTTCCATTCCCCACATCTCCAGCTCTATGTGACTTCCACTGTGCCATGACCCATATTAAATCATTTTTGGTAGCTGTTATAAACAACAAATGACTGGAACATTCTACTTCTAGTGTTACTTTAGGCAAAATTTACAAATCAGAGAAAGGGATTGCAAATTCCAAAAGGTGGAAAAGACTAGATTTCTCCATTCATCTTGCCTGTAATTCAACATCACTTCTTAATAACTATCAACATTTCTCTCATGAAAAACCTGATAAATACTTTTAATGTTTGTAGAAAAACCCCATCTCTGGAGTGAAAGAAGACTGTTCAAATCCTACCTCTGACAGTTGTTACCTATGTGACTTTGGACAAATTACTTAATTACACTGGACCTCAATTTATTTATCCATAAAATTGTGGAGGGGTTGTACTCTTTGACATTGGTGTTCCCTTCCAGCTCTAGATTAATGAGCATAGACATGGAGAGCCTTTTGAAGTTTTCTGAAGGATTATTTTTTAAATGGAGTTAAGTTTGAAGGAAGTTGGGAGGGGGAAGTAAAGAAGGATGATTTGGAAATCAGTGGGAGAAGGGAAAAATGGAGATTGCTATCTTCTGGAGAAAAAAGGAGATGGGATCAAGGAGTAATATAGAAGAGTTGACAAGCAAGGATAAAGGCTAACTCATTGTCAGAGGATCAATAAAAGAGAGAGGAATGATAACAAGAAATGTTGATATGAATAGGAAGAAAGAAGAAAGAGCTTCTGTTCAATGATTTAGATTTTGTCAGTAAAGACCCACCAACTGAGAGTGAGGGAGGAGTAAGAGGAGATGTGGGAAAATTAGAAGAGAAGAGAGTTTGCAGTAACTTCTGGGACTAAATTAAAGAGCAATGAAACAATCTCTTTACAACAAATGAGGGTCAAGTTGAACTTCCAACTTGATTTATCATCAAGTAAGTAGTAGTAGTAGAGAAGATAGAAGGTGCAAATAAACCAGAGTAGGGGTTTCATGAAGTTGAGAGATAATAGAACAATGTGTCGAGGAATTTGTGGATTAGAACAGCGTGTCATGAATTGACCAACTGTAGGATCAAAATTGTAAAAGAAAGAATGTTAGGTCAGAACAGAAGTAATGGTCTGAGAAAGGAAATTAAAGGCTTGGATACAGAAAAATAAGAGTGAAGCACAGGGTGAAAGATAATAATAGCAGGTTATGGATAGATATATATGGAAGACTTTTTGTTTAAGGAAGTTGAACACTATTTGACAATGGTGAAATACAAGTTATCATTCTTATGCATGGTTAAATGAATCAAAAGAATCTAAGTAGATAGAGAAATGGAATCAGGTTATATATAGACATGTATGGAAGAATTTTTGTTTAAGAAAGTCAAACACTGGCTAACAGTGGTGAATTACAAGTTACCATTCTCATTTATGGCTAAGATGAAGTAAAAGAATATAAGTGGATCGGGAAATTAGAAGATCAGAGAGTTGGAGGTAGCCTCACCATAGGTGTTGAAGTCCCCCTAGTATAACAGAAGTTGGAGACAACACAAAGATGGTGAGTCATTTGCTGCATTAACAGTCATTATAATCTGGTTTGGAATAAAAAAAATTATCATAATCTATGAATCCGCAACACATAAAAGCTGAAATGTGGTCAATTAAATCTCTACACATTTCCATTGAAGATAGAGAATACTATTTTTGGTCTACAAGTGTTTTATTCTGGAGCAGTTAGGTGGAGCAGTGGATAGAGCACTGGCCCTGGAGTCAGGCATACCTGAATTCAAATCTGGCCTCAGAAATTTAATAATTACTTAGCTGTGTGGCCTTGGGCAAGCCACTTAACCCCAAAAACCTAAAAAAAGTGATTTATTCTGAATTTTTTATTTCCATATAAAAACATAAATCTTACGTTGGTTGATATTGCATTGCTCCCCATTCATTTTCTCATCCTTAATTCATCATCCTTCTGCCTGATATTAAATAATATCATTGTCATCTTCACATTTCCTAAGAAAATAGACATAGAATTCCAAGGTACAGGATCTAACCATCTTTTGTGAATGGTCGTTTTTTCCCCTTTTTTTTTGGTCCCCAGAAAGATTGAGATAATCTTGATAGAATGTCTGTCATATTCATTTATACTCATCCCATACCTTTAAATACCCCTGATTACAATCCCCCTCTTCCTCCCCTGCCCTCTCCCTCTTTCCCTTCACTCCAATCTTTGTTTCTTTCTAAAGGTATACTTTCACTTGTGATCTTATTGCGAATCTTCCTCTATTTTTTATAGATCTATTACATTTAGTCCTTTCTAACATTTTTCATCTTCCTTTTTACCTTCTGTCTTCAGATCCTCTTATTTAAAAAAAAGCAGCACCAACACTATGAGTTGAAATTGTTATGGCATCTGGTTGTTGTCTTATATCTATGTTTCTCAAGGGAATCATCTATATTTAATTTTTTTTTGCTATTCCAGTTGGTTCATGATTCTTCATGATCCCATTTAGGGTTTTTTGGGCAAAAATTCTGGAGTGGTTTGCCATTTCTTTTTCAAAATTATTTTACAGATAAGGAGCTGAGGCAAAAAAGGTTAAGTGATTTGCCCAGGGTCCATAGCTAGTAAATATCTGAACTGAGTTTTAATCTAATGAAGATGAGTTTTCCTGATTCCAGATCCTGTGCTGTCTCATTACATCACTTTGTTTCCCCACATTCTATTCTTTTTTGCAAGGCAAAGGGGTTAAATGACTTGCCCAAGATCCAACAGCAAGATAATTCATAGGTGTCTGAGGTCAGATTTGAACTCAGGTCCTCCTGACTTCAGGACTTCTATCAACTGTGCCACCTAGCTGCCCCCCCTACTCTTTTTTAAAAACGCTATTTCCTCTTTAACAATCACTCCACTCAATATGTGCTATTCTAAAATATATTCCCCAAAGTATAAATAATGTTTTCTTTCATAGAGTTAAACTTTATTTATTTATAATTAGATTTTAGATCATTATAGATTATCTATATAATAGATAATTAGATTATAAATAAATAGTGTTTGAACTCTTTATTCTGTCTTCATTCCCTATTGATTCCTTAGCAGCATAGACTGGGACCTTCCTGAGAGTAAAAAAAATGTCTTTTGCCTTTCTTTGTTTCTCTGCTAGTTAATGCAATGCATAGCACAGTAGACTTAATAAATACTTGTAATTATCACCTTAAGATTAAATCTCTTGGTTTCTAGGTAGTCCAGACAATCTAACTTTCCTTCTACTCTCTGATAACTGATCCCTATGTCTTCTTTAATGACTCTTCTTCCTCTTTTTCCTCTCACCCTAGTTATGAACACTCAATGATGTCTAGTTCTTGGTTCACTATTCTCTCTACCAAGTCCTTTGAATACTTTTCTGATGGTTTTAACTTTCACTTAGAGTGATGACTCTCAAAATCTACTTTTTGCTATTGATATTTCACCTGTTATCACCATTTCTTCCAAATACATTTTATCTGTTTGCAGCCTAAAACCAAATCAATTCAATTTGAAAAATATTGGTTGTGTCTATTTCATGTATCATGTTTTGTCTAATACTTGGAACAAGCAGTTACTTAAATGTTCTGTGTCTCATGTCAAAAGTGCCACCATTTTTTGGTTATACTAGTTTCATAACTTGAGCTTAATATTGAACCATCACTTTCTTTCAATTCGTGTATCCAGTAAATTGTCAAATCTTGCTATTTCTTTTTATGTCTGGAATTCAATTGCTTATCACTACCAATAATCCTAGTTCAAGCCTCCATCACTTCTCACAGAGGCTATTGAATTGTAGGTCTCTCTGCCTCAAATTTCTCTCCACTATAGTTCATTATATGCAATAATTTAAGTATCTTTTAAAGTAAAGATCGATCTGAACACATAGATTTCTTACTTAACAAGCCTTTATGACTTCCTGTTGCCACAGGATAATCTAAATCTCATAGTTTAGCTTTTTAAATTTTTTACACTATGGCTCTAACTTCTCTTTGCAGTTTCATTATATAAAATTCTTTCTTTCATGCTAATTAGACTGTCAAATACATATTTCTCCTTACCTATCACTCAAGCTCCTAATTTCATAATTTTGTAATTGTCATCCCTAGTTCTTGGAATCTGTCTTTTATTTCTATCCATCAATTAATCAATAAAAAAGACAGCCCTACCCTGATAGAACTTACAGTCTATTGGGGGAACGTCATTCAAATAAATATACACAGCAACTTTCATATGAAAGGAAAGGGTCTGGAATTAAGAGGGTCTGGTTAGGGAAGGCTTCCTGTAGAATATTGGATTTTAGTTGGCATTTAAAGGAAATCAGGCAGGTCAGTAGACAGAGTCCCAAGATCATATTTATTCTCTCCTCACTTATTTGGTCATATGTTTCAGTCTTTGGAGGGGGATGAACATGGGGTCTGATAAAGAGCACTGGCCCTGGAGTCAGGAGAACCTGAGTCCAAGTTCAAATTCAAACACTTACCTAGCTGTGTGACCTTGTCACACCTTGTGTGACCCATTCATTGCCTTACAAACAAACAAAAAAAAGACAACTGTCTGTTCCATGGTACTTCTGTAACCCTATTCAAGGAACAGAACATAGGGGAGGAAGAAAAAATATTTAGCAATATAATACCAATTAGGTTTGGAAATTGACCAATGGGCTAAGAAAAATCATAAGGGAATATAGCAAATAGAGAGGAAAGTATATAGAGAGAATATATCCAAGAGAGGAATAACTGAAAAATATGAGATATAGAAGGAGTTACAAGAGTTTTATTTATGGCCTTGTCCTGGACAGTCTCCCAACTCATCCAACATCTTCTCTGCCAGATAGGGATATCAGAGAGGCTGACTCTGCCCCATAACCTCTATGGAATCGGTGAGACAGTAAGTTGGCTCACCCCACTATCAGTAAAAGCATATCTTGTGCTGCCATCACCTTTCTTAACCTCCATAAAATTTTATGAGGTAGCAGATCCTGACTTCCCTTTCTCTCTATTTTCACTCTTCCTACCCTAGTCCAAGTCTTCATCACTTAATGTCTGGATTATTGCCATCTGCCTTATAAATAGTTGCTATGACTACAGACTTTCCTTGCTCCAAATTCTTCTGTATCACTAAACTGACAATCTTCCTTAAAATAATTTTAATGTCTCTCTTACTTAAAAGAAGGAATTCAACAACCTTTGATCACTTGCTCTTATCTCTTGTGTGTTTTATCAAGTCTAGAATTCCTTCTTGCCTTTCAGTAGTTCTTCATTATCTTTGTCTATCCTTGTCCATTGTTGACAAAAGAAGTGGAAGGTTGGGATTGGTAGGAAGGAGCATCAAGCAAATAAGAGATACAATTATAGTAAAGTAACATAAGAAGTGTGTGAAACATATGGCTCTAACAACTGGGGAGGCTCTTATTAGATCTTTGTGGAATGACTTGTATGGATAAGGAAGCTTCCTACATTATAGTTTTGCTCCATGCAGAATGCTCAGTGAGACAACATAATACATACTTCTTACATTAAATTGATTTCTTTGTCTAGCAACTATGTAAGCTATTAAATCTTCCATCAAAGAAATCACTCATTAGTTCAAATCTTAGGGATACATATAAAAAAAGGACAAATTAAAAAAAAAGCTCTACTATCAGACTCTGGAAGAGATCACTAAGTAACTAAAACAATAGTGAGATGCTTTGTTTAACTTGTCTTCTATACATTTTTGTATCTACTATATCTACCAAAATGGATTTCTCATAAGCTCCCACTAAAAATTCTCCATTTTAGTTTGACTGTATTTTACCAATCTCCATGTGAAGCTCATTACCACCTTATTTTCTTCAAGTTGTACCACTATCATGAAATGTCATCCACTTTTTTGTTCTGTTTACTGAAATCCTTCAGATTATTCAGGGTCTAATTCAAGACCCACACACTCTAAGATACCTTTCCTTATTAATTCAGTGGACTTCCTATTTTTCAAACAACTGTACAACCATATGGGTAATTTAATTTAATTCGGTAAGAGTTTTTATTGCACCAGCTACATAAATGACATTACACTAGGTAACTGTTAATATAAAGACAAAATAGAAATTCTATTACTCTTATAGATTTCATGTAAGAAAGATTATACATCAAAGGATAATAATGGGCTGGTCAAAATACCATTATGTTCAGAGTTGATTATCAAAATTTATTTCTGAAATTCTTCCCATGCATTATTATATTCATACCAGAAGTTTAATTAGTCTTTCAGATGTATATGCATTATTAGGCTACTCTTTACTGATTTGTCATGAATTTCATTGAAAAATTCTTGGAGTATTTTGGGGCTTGGTTCAATTATAATAGTATCATGTCCCCACCAGATTCTCTAGAGGATGTCACCTTTAGAGATTCATCTCTCACTGAACTTTTTTTTTTAATCATGGAAGATATCCATTCAAAGTTAAGTGAGGTAATTAAGTGTCTGAGGCCAGATTTGAACTAAAGTACTCCTGACTCCAGGGTTGGTGCTCTATCCACTGTGCCATCTAACTGCCCTGTCTCTCACTTAATTTTGAATGGACATCTTCCATGATTAAAAAAAGTTTTGGCCAGGTTATCTTTCTGTTTTATGACTCACTTGATCCTAAAAGCCAGAGACTACTTACAGTTATCTTTGCACTACAAATCAAGGGATCTTATATGATCTCAACAAATGTTGAGAGATACCTTGTTACAGAAGTTTTCTGTGATTTCATTGATATAAGGAGTTTCCAGAAAATGGAATTACCTCTACAAATATCGAGCTGCAACTGTTCTATGTCTAAGACTTAGAAAATACAAAAAAAGAGGATGAAACAGAAATTATTTCACATTTGTTCTTTTTTCTCTTCTTTTCTTTTGGTGTCCTTCCAGTTTTTACCTTTAAATACTCTTGGTTTGATCTATTTTGGTCATTTCCTACTTATTCACATAGCTTATAATAATAAATTAATAAATTTAATAAAATAATAATTTTACATGATTTTTCTTGACCAGAAAAGAAAGTAGACTAGAGTACCAGCATTGGATGTAGGGATGATGTGGATCTAAATCTTGTTTCTGATACATGCTTACTATAAGACCCTCCTTAGACAAGTAACTTATCCTCTTGGGGACCAAACTGCTCTCTTAAAGCTCTCTTACAGCTGCTGAATGGTGGACAATTTGTTTTTTAAGAGGTGGGTTTTTCATTTGGACTCTCCTTAAACATGATCATATTTGGACTAACCCCCTTCCCCAGGAAAAAAAAAAAAAACCAAACTAGTTAAATGAAAAAAATAAATGCAATTTTGGAAGAGATTTCAAGGGACAAAGTCCAACCATGAACTAAAACTTGGGTATTTAGCCCTATGGCCTCAACCTGAAGATAGAGATAAGGAACCCACTATCACTGGAAACACCTATTATATTTTGCAGGCACCTCTTATTGTTAATGCATGTTACTTGTGAATCAAAATGGGATCCTTCTCCTTTTAACTTCTGTTTTCAATAGGAAGCATTTTCCCCCCTAGATTATCCTCACACTTCTACAGAAAATAATAAATTTGGTAGATACTTATTCATTATGTGTGGGGCACTGTTCTAGGTGAAAGTAATTGATATGCAACATCTAGAAAATTTGTGTTGTCTTAACATTGTGTTGAATTACTTGCTTTTGTGTACTGTCCTGCTCCATTAGATTGTAAGCTACTTATGAGCAGTTGTTATTATTATTATTATTATTATTATTATTATTACCCACAGCTGACAAGCACTGTTTATTGACTGAATACTATTGATTGAATACACATATTGCAAATGCTCAAAACACATGTTTTGTAAGATTTTATTATATGCTACTACATCCTTAAGACACTTCTCAGATTTAGAATAATTTGTGAATGTCCTGTTCAGCCATTTACCAGCCTAAAGAACTTTAAGAAATTTGAGATGCTACTGGGCAAGATTAAATAGTCACATCTCATGTTGGTCAATCTGATTCATTTTCGACTTATCAGTATAAAATAGAGACAAGAGTCCAACTCACAAGGAATCAGAATCTCTTTACTTATTCTTTTGAATGGTGGAAGAAATACCAAATTTCTTCTACATCTGTGTTGAACATTCATGTGTGCAAGACTCATCATCTCTCTATTCAATAAACCCTAACAAATACAAAGCCTCTATTTAGCTTCCAAAGTCTTACTAGGATCTTGCCAGTCCTCTATCATGCTATGTCTAATGATCCAATGACATTGGTCAGTGACTCTTTTCTTCCTGATTTCTTGGTTTCCTTCAAGTCCCAGTTAATTTTTTTAGGTTTTTACAAGGTTAATGGGTTAAGTGACTGGACCAAGGTCAAACAGCTAGGTAATAATTAAATGTTGGAGGTCAGATTTGAACTCGGGTCCTCCTGACTCTTGGGTCAATGCTCTATTCGCTTAGCTGCCCAAGCTCCAGCTAAAATGTCACCATCTATAGGAATCCTTTCCCAATCTTCCTTAATTTTAATGAATTTATTCTGCAGATCATTTCAATTTTATTACATATATAGATTAATACATATTTTTTGCATCTGTTATTCCTATTAGATTGTGAACTCCTAGATGATAAGTTTTATTTTTTTTTTGTTTTTCTTTCTATCCTCAGAACTTTGCATAGTGCCTGCACCTTGACAGTGGCTTAATTAATGCTTATTAGTGAGACATTTCTGAAACACTGAGATTTTTCTTATTTTCATTAATTTACTGGTAATACAGTGTACAAGGTGAAGGAGCAGTTACAAAACAAATGAGATATTACTGCTGCCTTCAAAAATTTTGTGACTGAGTACTGGGAAATAATACATGAATACAGGTGTGCATATATACATAGATGTATATATATATATATATATATAGAGAGAGAGAGAGAGAGACAAACATATGTACATGCATACACAGGCAAATACACAAATATATTTATCCTTCTTTCATGTGTAAATGAAATTTATATTTTATATAATAATTTATATATTTATAATTTACATTTTATACACTATATATGTCCATGTGCATATATGTATATGTCAGGTTTAAAACAAATTATTTTGTATTTTTAAAGAATTTCTTTTCTTTCACAAAATATGTGTATGTATGTCACATCTGTGTATGTACACAGCATGTATAAAATAGAAGTTTTATAATGGTAAATTTTCACATAAAATAAGGGTAAAGTGTTGTGAGGTCAAAAAAGAGAGAAGTAATTTTACATGGGTAGGAGTGGAGAGTGGTCAAGAAAAGCTTCATAAAAGAGAATTTAAATTAAGCCTTCATGAATGGATTCCTCTCATTCCTTTACAACCTTCTATTTACTCCAAATATATTATCACTCTATTATAAACAAATTTCATGTTTCATGAGGATACTTAGAAAGTATTTGTTGAATTGCATTCTTTACTATTTGGCTAATACTACTTAATCTCATAGATTTAGAGCTAGAGGAGACCTTAGGGCAATCATCCAGCCCAACAAACTTATTTTTATAGAGCATAAGATCTATGGTTTAGAAGAGAGGAAGGAGCCTTAGAATTCAAATAATTCAAGCCTCATATTTTGTAAATGAAGAACCCAGAATGGTCAAGTGATTTCTCAAAATCCAAGCAAGAGGGGCAGCTAGGGAGCAAAGTGGATAGAGCACTGACCCTGGAGTTAGGAGGACCCAAGTTCAAATCCAATCTCAGACAATTGAGATTAACTGTGTGACTGACCTTGGACAAATCACTTAATCCCATTGCCCACCCCCCCAAAAACAAGGTAGCTGAGCCAGAATTTGAACCCATCTGATGGACTTATAGATGCAGCATAGAAAGGGCCCTCCCTTAGAGGCTTTGTTAGTCTAACTCCCTTAATTTTAGAGATAAGAAAATAAGGATTTTATATTGTCTTTATCTGATTATTATTAGTAGCAATAATAATAATGATGAAACTAAATTCTTAAATTTACAAAATGCTTTAACTTTTGCAAGGTGCTTTATAAATAGCTCATTTTATCCTTACTATTACTGTCCTCAATTTTCATTTCAGGTCACTGACTCATACAAAATGCAAATGATTTGTCCAGGGTTACACAAACGGCATGTGTCTGAAGTTATCTATGAACTTAGGTCTTTCAGTCTCCAGGTCCAGGGTTCCATTCACTGTGGCACCTAGCTACCTCAAATTCCAAATATGTTGGTTTTTCCATTGTGCCACAGTGCTATGAAACAGCAAAAGTCATAATTATTGTATCTTAAAATGGAGAAAGGAGATATTGCCTGGCACTCTCTTAAACATATCCAACTAAGCAAATAGGCTAATATATTTGACATATATTTGAATGTTCCTACTTGTCTCTGTGTGTGACAAATTCCATACAAAAATCTTATTTGATTTAAAGATGCATATACATTAACTGTGGGAAAGTGTGCATGAAAGGAAAGCTTATCACTTAATCAATTTGCTGATGGTAAAGAGGCTTTCTGATCATTGCTTCTGCTTAGGTGTCTAGGAATCTATCAGCTCCATATCTGGCTCTACTTGGAAAGAATTTCAATCTGTTTGCTCTCATCCATGACTCTCAGCTAAGCATGTGTTTACTGGTGGGAGCTAGAAAAATATCATGGTGAGGATACAATATGAAATCAGAACTGAAGAAAGAAAAATAACTTTCCCTTCAGAAAGCAAAGAAGACACATCTTGCAGTGAATGATTACACTTGAATTCAGATGATCATTCTCAGGCTTTCCCTCAATTGTTTCAGTTGTCAAAACAAATCTTTGATGATCTTTGAGAAAGAACCAAATAAAACAACCAACTAATGATTATAATGAAAAATAAAAGATAATGAGTCAGTCATATGCTGTCCTTATAGAAAAATATCCCTTATGATGAGATATCTTCATAAGAAGTGAATTAAAGACTACTCTGAAAAAGTTTAAGATCTCAATGTCTATGATTCAAGAAAATTTGTGAGACCTACTTACTCATAAGAGAAGTAATATATAAGGTGACACATTAAAATAGATTATAGTTATTTACTTACCCATGAGATGAATACTTTCAGCTGGGGAAATGTAAAAATGAAGATTAAGTTATTTTCCTACTTATATAGACTTTTCAAGGAAAATAGATTCTCAATTTTTAAAAGATCTGTTGGAAATTGTTATATTTTGGGATGAGAGATAGTGTTGATTACTGAATAGAAAGTTTAATTTGAAGTCAAGAAGATGAGTTCAAATCCTTCCTCAGACACTTATTAGTTATGTAAATCTTCTCAATTCACTTATCTACTATTAGCCTCAATTTACTCATCTCTAAAATGGAAATAATAGGACCTACCTCCAAGAATTGTTGTGAGGATATTTGTAAAACAACTTAAAAACATTAAATGACCATATAATGGTATCTATCATCATCATCATCATCTTTGCTGTTATTTGTAAGAAATCAACATTTGCTTCTTGAATTATTATATGAATCATACCCCAGGCAAATCTTGAAGTCCATTAAAGTTATTACACCTGAAGAATTACAAATGAAAATATGCATTGGTGAAAGGAATTTCCTCACTGGAGAGTTCCCTACCATGGTGAAATTGTGCAGTGATAGACTTGGGCATCAGGAAGATCTGAATTCAGGACCCTGCTTCAGGTTCTAGCTTATTTAATACTGGGCAAAATATTTAACATTCTTGTCTCAGGTTTCCTCTATAAGGACCATAAGAACATCTACTGTAATGCTAGTGCATTATCTCCATCTATGATTATCTCCAATTTATCCTGTTTATATCACATTTAGATATATGTTTCATTATTAGTTTGTGAATTTTTTGAGAATACGGACTTCTTAAAAATCATTCTTTGGCATCCTCTGCATTTAGAATGGCACCTGTGTTACATAGTAGGCATTTATTAAATTTTGGTAGACCACTTCAAAGTATTATAATGAAGCTCAAGTGAGATTAGAAAAGGAAAGCACTTTTCAAGTTTTAATGAGCTTTATGAATGTCAACTATTATTAAAAAAGTTTTGCAAACTTTTAAGTGCTATATAAATGTTAACTCATGTGTGTATAGGGGAGGGTAAGATAAAATTACAAGGGGGAGGGGAGAAAGATGAAGGGGGATTTTGAAAACCTCTTTGATAGACTATTTTCCAGACTCCTCAGATCCTTTGAATATTCAAAGAAAGAAATCATGTGACTACTGCCTTTCTAGACCTGTAAATGAAAACTTCAAGGCTATTCTGGTTTGTCATTCTATGCATTCTCTCCCTCTGCTCCTTAGAGAAGGTACAGGCAGGCAGACTCTTTCAAATCTTTTCATTTATTCCTTCATGCCATCTTTTTGTCAAATACAGTGGCTCTACAAGTGTGTGACGACCGCATTAACCACAGATGATTGCAGTATGTCATCATCCTAAGAAACCATTAGAACTCTGCCTGGAATATATAGACTTTCTAAAAAATATATCAAGATGCCTCAGCTCTTCCAGGCTCCTGGAGGATTAATCCTCTGGTTATGAACTGTGCTTCCCTCATCTCCATATTGACCAGTTTAACTGTCTTGTCAGAGAAACTAAGAATTTCATGTATTAAAATATTCAGAGAGTATTTCTTTCTCTTTCTAAACCTGACATGCAGTTGAATCTCCTTGAAAGTAATTTTCATAGATAGTATTGCTAAAACAAGTCTATTCATTGCTTAGAAAATAGTCTTGCTCACAATCACTTTTATTCTATCAGAGGGCCACTTTCCATATTTTTTGGAAAGGATTTAAAAAAAAAGTATTATGAGAGACCAAATGGATTATCTTCACAAAGTTGGTATTACTGTTTTTTATCACATAATTCAGAATACAGGAAGATGCCTTAATCTGGGAGCCCCTTCTGCATTTCTTCATCTTAGTTGAGGAGATCCAAGAATGCATAATGACAGTATAGTCACTGGTATGTCCTCAGAATAGGAGGCAAAAAAAATCCATCTTAAGATTAGAAAAATATAACTTATTAAAAAATTTCCTCTCTGGGAATAGTGGATAGAGCACCAACCCTGGAGGCCAGAGGATCTGAGTTTAAATCCAACCTCAGACACTTAATACTTACTTTCCAATCACTTAACCCTTCCCCCCCCCCCCCCTTGTCTTGCAAATAAAAACAAAAACATAAACAAGATTTGCTGTCAAATTTTGAGGTCACTTTTATGCAAAATAAGCTATTTTGTTATTCTGACAAAGTACCCTTTCCTGAATTACAATCTTGTTTCTGATTTCATTACTCAACTGAAACAATTCTCTTAAATGTTATTGGTTACAACTGGTACAATTACTGACAAATAAGTTACATTTCTAAGCCTCACATATGCTTATCTATTAAATGGAGGGAAATGATGTTAAGAAAAATAACATAATTTATGTACTTTTCTAAAGGTTACAAAATACTTTGAATAATTCTCATATGAACCTGGTTACCTAGGCATTAGGAGCATTTTTATTTTAGTTATTGGGAAAGTGAGACTAAGAAAGTTTCATTGACTTTCTCATTGTCAAACAAGTTAAATATAAGAAGCGAGATTTTGAACCTAGGTATTTTTGACTTTTAAGTAAAACATTCTATCCTCTATGTCACACAATCTCTTCTTACTTTTAGGAACTTTTAGAAATATAGAATAAATGTAGAATTTACATTTCAGAAAAATGACAAAGTATCAATTCAGTTAACAATCATTTTTTAAATTTAAAACTTTGGAAGTGAGTACATTTTTCATTTTTTCATACTTTGTTCCATTCTCTAACCAATAACCAATAAGGATTTACCTAGAAAAGATCCTGAGACAAAGATAATCTGTGCTTTAAAGTTCATACTCTTAACATACAAGCAAAACCTTTGAAAAGAGCTATCTTGCCCCTTAGGTCATTAATAAATAACTATCTCCAATGGAGGGGGACCAAAAACTGAAATGTATAAATTACTAGCATGGCTATGAGATTAAATAAATAATCTATTTACATATTTATATCCATCCCTGCAGTTGTTGTTGTTGTTGTGGTTTTTCCTTAATACTTGAAAAAGACAATGACATTAGAAATGTGATGCCATAACTTGCATATGAATTAGATTTAAGTGAGGAAGAACTGTGTATCAGCTTCACTTTTTTTTCTTCAGAGCACCTGGGTAAGATATAGATCAGTATGACTAGACATGACTCTGGATGCAGTTGGAGAACTTAATCTTTTCACACAGAGGATAGAGTACTAGATCTGGACTCAGGGAGCCCTGAGTTAAAATTGACCTTACTGTCTGTGTGCCCATGTGCAATTCATTTAAACTTTGCCTATCTCATTTTTCTCACATGTAAAAAATGGGGGAGAATTATTAGCATCTGCTTTTTTTAGGGTTGTTTTATTAAGATCAATTGAAATAATAAGTATAAAGGATTGGTACATCATGAAAACTACATAAATATTAGCTATTAGTGTTTTTTATTATTATCTATACCCTTATCATCTAGATCTCTATTGGGTGTTAGAGTGTGTTCAGGGAAGATTAGGATTTGGAAGGCTGCCTAGCCCTTTTTTAAGGCTTTGTTGTTCACCTGATCCACCTAATTCTCACCTGTGACTCCAGGAAGCTGTAGTATGCATAGGAGCCACACCCTGGTAACTTGTTTTTGGCAGCTGGATAAAACCAAGTTGAGGGTAACTGAAGTGTTTCAAACTCTTTGGTGAGTTATGAGCATATAAAGATTTCCCCTATTGAGATGGGTGGGTGAGAACAATTTGTTCCAATGGTCATGAAGACAGCTGAAGCAGGTGCTGTGGAAAGTTTAGAGCTTGGTTAGATACCAAAAATGCCAAGGTCACCCATTGCATCATGACCTATCACCAGTAATACTGACTTGATCCTGCCACTGGAGTGTGATGACTTTGGGGGGAAAGACTGAGGTTAATGATTCTAGGCAACTCTGCCTCACTTAAATCCAATTTATCCACAGATCAAAAAAAATCACCCATAAAGTTTTACTATTTTTACCTATATGAAAGTTCTGTGATGATAAGCAAGTGGGAAAATAGTAGGTGCTGTAGTTATAACCCTGCACACAAGCAGCCCAGATCATAAGGACATCAGTTCCTTGGAAGCAATGATTGCATCACTCCCTGATGTGAGGAAGGGACTAGAAAAAGTGCCCTAAAATTATCTGTTTATCCAACCCTGACCTCAGTATTATATAGCCATGGATTCTACCTCGTGGTTGAAAGACACCCCAAAAAATCTACAAAAACTCCTGCAAAGATGATTCCATTCACTATTGGTACATGTAATATGCACATTCTTATAGACAATACAAAATCCAGTTGACCTGATAGATGAACAGCTGTTTTTGTGAGAGAATTCAACACATTTCACATCCAAATAGTAGCCCTGAGTGAAATAAGGCTGGCAAATGTAGATCAGCTTGGAGCTGCATTCACATTTTTCTGGCCACAGTGAAGGGAAGAGCCATGAAGCTGGTATAGGTTTTGCAATCAAAACTATTGAGTCAATGAAACCTAATGAAGTCAAAGAAAAATTTTATGAAGAGCTGGAGACTTTTACCATTAATGTGCCAAAAGAGAACATGGTTATAATTCCAGATGCTAGAGTGGACTACCAGACATTGTAGGAAGTCCTGGGAGAAATGGAGTTGGAACCAGCAACAGTTATTTACTACTGAAGATGGGTGAATCTCATGAATTACTCACCACCAGCACTGTTTTCTATTTGCTTAAATGCACTAAAACTTCATGGATGCACCCTCATAGCAAACAACTGGCATTTAATACACTATGTGATTATATAGAGAAGAAACAAGCAATGTTTGATGAAGTGTGATGAAGGCAATGTGAAGCACAGACTGCTGCACTGATAATGGATTTATCCTCTCCATGCAAAATATTCACATTCAATAAAAGCAGTAACTACTAGGCAAAATGACTACCAGAAGAATTAATTGTCAATAGAACAGTTTTTTAACTAACTTGGAGAGAAAGTTGAAACAATACACAGTTGGTAACAATGGAGCAGAAAAGGAGTGGGCAGTTTTCAGAGATTTGATGTACAGTACTGCATTTTCTCATCCAAGTGAAAATACTCACAAACATTTTTGATGAAAATTATGAGGAAATACAAATGCTGAAAAATTAAAAAATGAGAACTCCACAAGGGTTTATCAGAAGGACAGTTCATCCATCTATAGCAGGGTTCTACAAAACATGGCCCCCTCTGGGTTTACTAAATGCTTTAAAATGAAGCCAAGCTACTGCAGAGTTCTCACTAAAGTGGCAAACCAAAATATATTGTCTATTATTTCAGTAAAAACTCTTAAAAGTAAGGTTAGACAGCCCTGATTATTTAATTCCATCAAAAGTAAAGTGAAACTTTAGTGAACAAGTGAAACTTAGAAAGATTTAGGATTCTTGACTCAGTAAGAAGATAGATAGATTCAGTTTTATGCTGATAGTAACAATTTAAAATATTTTTATGATGCCCTGAAGTCTACTTATGAGTCAAAGACCTATGGTGCATTTCAACTACCCAGTGCTTATTATGAAACCATATTGATTAGTGATAAGATGATGATCCTGGGGACATGGGCTTAACATTCATAGCATTATCAACAGACTGTCATCAATCAATATGGAAGCCATATTCATCTCAAGTTGAAGTCAGTCCCTCCCTAACTAATGCTCCAGTTGAAAAAGAAATTTTGAATGACATTAGGCTCCTTTCATGCGGCAAAGTACCTGATGCCAATTTTATTCTAGTTGAGATTTACCAGGTGGGGACTCCATTACACATACAAAAACTGACTGAAATTTTCCAGGTTATATAAAAAGGGCAAATTATCCTGCAGGAGTTCAAGGGTGCTTCCATTTTCCATCTCTACAAAGGTAAAGGGACAATCACAGGGATGTCACTCTTAGACATTGCTGGCAAGATTCTTGCCATATTCCTCCTTAATAAGTTGATCCTTCACCTAGAAGATGGTCGAAGAGCCAACGAAGTTTCAGAAAAGGCTGGGTAAAGGTCAATATAATGTCTGACAACTTCGAGAGAATTGCCAAGAACAGAACAGAGGTCTGTACACAATGTTTGTAGATCAGTCAGCCTTTGACACTGTCATTCTCAAGGGCTTATGAAAAATTTAGACTAACTACCAGATTTCAAATCTACAGAGTCATAATGCTGACCTCTTTGTTGTATGCCTGTGAAGTCTGGACAGTATAAGGCCAGAAAACTAAATCATTTCTACCTGAATTGTCTTGGGAAGATTCTGAAGATTATCTGGCAGGAGAAGATACCAGACACTGAGCTCCTTTCTCAAACTAAGATGCCACACATTCAAAATCTACAGAAGAGAGTGCAACTCCATTGGGCTCACCGTGTTGTTTAAATGCTACATATCATATTTGAAATAGTTTAAAAGAATTGTGAGAAGTATAAATTTAGAAAATCCATCCAAAATGTTCATATGAACTATTTGTACCTGACCTTTAGTCATATGGCTCTTATCAGTCACAAATGAATGCCCTATATTAATTCTAAAGTAGTGGTGTCATTTTGGTCCTCTTTGAGAGTGATGGCCAAATAAACACCACATCTGTATTATATACATCTGTATCTTTATATGGATTTATCAAGTATATATATATATATATATATATATATAATATATATACATGTTTATGTATATGTTTATTGATGTGTTTATGTATATATGTATACATATTATACACACACACACACATATATGTATATATATACATATATATATATATATATATATATATATATATATATACAAAAAATATATCCTCCACAGAAGAGGAACAGAGATGAAATTTGATTCAGAACAAGTTGGATAATTTACATAATTTACATAGTTATAGTTACAGGATACCAACATGTGGGGTCATTTGCTTCCAGGGAGGGTAGACTTCTTCCCTGTGGAGTACTGACTCCATCTCTTGCTTTCTAGTGACTTCCAAAGATCCCTTATAATATATGCTCAAGTCTTTTCCTCTAGTTGAAAAAAAAATTATGGTTGCAACTTTATGTATTAGTAGGCATAGAAGAGTCTGAATTTGGTTTCATTAAATGGCAAATTACCAATCTTGGTTTTGAGACAGCGTTCTAATCAGCATGCATACAAAGAAAAATCTCCATCATATTTTCTATGCGTAGGCACATCTAATCCCAGGAACAATATTATAAATTGTAATGTAATGACATTATTGGAAAAACCTGAGTTTGTATAAGTACACTGTGAAGAAAATCATAATCAAATTACTGGAGAGTATAGCCAACATTGTGTTTAGTTTTACCTATGAAATCATAATTTCTTGAATTGAATGCACTATACAGTACATAATCATGGATAATCAATACTTTGGAATAGATTCTTAAAGAAAAATTTAATAAAATGCCTTAGATCCAAGGTAGTATCTGCAGTACAAATAGGGGGAATATATACATAGTAACTAGTTATTCATTTAATGTATTTTGTACTTAATAGGTAAAACCTTCAGCTAAGGAACGATAGAGAGTTTGGCAACAAATAGCACATTTCCTTCTCTTTAAAAACTTGAGGAGATAAGACATGCAGTAGAACAGAATTAGTGCCAACAATGGTACAAAGGAATATGGAAGGGTCAGAAGAAAAGATCATAGTTGGCCAGCAGAAGAAAAGAGCATTCCCAGAAAGTTTCAAGAAGGAAGTGACATAGGAGATGGTTTTTGAAGGGTCTAACTGAGACAAGAGGAGATTGGGTTGAATGGGACATGTTAAGAAATGTAGAAGTAATGGTAATATAAAATTATAGACCTATTTAGGCAATAAAGAGAAGTCCAAAATAGAGAAAATCTATCTATCTATCTATCTATCTATCTATCTATCTATCTATCTATCTATCTAAGTATTAATAAATAATATTGAAATGCTAGAATTGTGTAATAACATTAAAGTCATGCTAAGTAATTTATGTTTCATTCCATAGATAATAGGAGGTATTTGAATAGCAGAGTGAAACAACAAAAGCAGTACAAATAGAAGCATAATTTGTTGGTGAGAGGGATTTAGGGTAGACTGGAATGAATTAAAACTGCAAATTGACAGCCAGGAGGGAGGTTTTGAAATAGTGCCAAAAAGAAGTAATGTGGGGGGGGGGGGGGGACTGTACTAGGGTGGGGTCTGTGAGGATGTAAAGGATGAACTCTTAGTGTGGGTTCATTAGTGAGTCACTTTAAAAAAATAAGACATGAAATTTTTGGAATGGAAATCTATAAGACACTGACACTAACATGTTTAAAGTTTTTTTAAGTTATTTTTTATTTATTTTGAATTTTACAATTTTTCCCCTAATCTCGCTTCCCTCCCCCTCACTCCCCACAGAAGACAGGCTGTTAGTGTTTTTATTGTTTCCATGGTATACATTGATCTAAGTTGAATGTGATGAGAGAGAGAAATCATATCCTTAAGGAAGAAAAATAAAGTATAAGAGATAGCAAAATTATATAATAAGATAACATGTTTGTTTTTTTTAAATTAAAGGTAGTCTTTGAACTTTGTTCAAACTCCACAATTCTTTCTCTGGATTCAGATGGTATTCTCCATCATAGATACCCCAAAATTGTGCCTGACTTTTGCAATGAGGGAATGAGCAATTCCATTAAGTTTGATCATCACCCCCATGTTGCTATTAGGGTGTACAATGTTCTTCTGGTTCTGCTCATCTTGCTGAGCATTAGTTCATGCAAATCCTTCCAGGCTTCCCTGAATTTCCATCCCTTCTGGTTTCTAATAGAACAATAGTGTTCCATCACATTCATATACTACAGTTAAGCCATTCTCCAATTGATGGATATCCCCTAGATTTCCAATTCTTTCCCACCACAAACAGGGCTATTATGAATATTTTTGTACAAGTGATGTTTTTACCCTTTTTTCATGATCTCTCTTCAGGGAATAGACACAATAGTGGTATAGCTGGATCAAAGGCTATGGACATTTTTGTTTCCCTTGGGAGTAATTCTGAAAGTATTCTCAAAATGAATCATGAATTTAAAATACAGAATGAGAGGAGATGGAATAGAGAAGAAAACATACTAAAAAGTTAGGTTCTATAGTAGGGAATAGCAAGGTCCCCTCAATTCAGTTTAATCCTCTTCAGTGCAACAAGTGTGTATTTTATTAAATGCACACCATTTGCCCTCAATAAGTTGTTTATTTACTAGGAAAGACACAAAGTAAATTCATTTACTTGGTTCCAAAGTTTTTATAGTTTTCTTGTTTCATCTCTTTCTTATCTCATTGTGTCCATGTTTTCTGATTTTCTTTTTATATTTTCTGATTCTTAAGATTTCTAAGACTAGTTTTTTTCTAGGCAGTCAGTTTTTTAGATTGAAAAAATGATTATTGAAAATAAATGATCTGGAGAGATGCAGAGTTTCCCTTTTTTAATACATTTTTCATTTTAAAGTTCAGTCTCTTGAAGGGCATTACTGATAATAAGACTAAATTTATTATCCTCAATTTTGGTCAGATCCCACCCAACCTTCCACTCAGGTTTGAATAGGGTTACATTTTTTGAATAGATTACTCAAGGATGAGTAAGTTAGAAGGAAATGACATAATCAGTTTATTAGACTAGGGCCAGCACCTCATTGTAATATTCATTCTCTCATTGCTTATTAATCAGAGCTGATTGCTATTCTCAGAACACCCCTCTTTGAAGGGCATATTAGCTGTGATCCCACCAAGATGATTGCATTTGCCACTGACCTTTCATTAAAATGCTAGAATTATTAATAAAATGATTAATTATCCAGAAATTATGTCTCTCAAACTTTTAAAATATCACAAGATCAATGTGTTTTGCTTTTATGGAAATCAATATTTCTTTTGATGAAAGTGAGGGTCTTTTGAGGTTTTTGCAAGGCAAATAGGGTTAAGTGGCTTGCCCAAGGGCACACAACTAGGTAACTATTAAGTGTATGAGGACAGATTTGAACTCAGGTACTCCTGACTCCAGGGCCAGTGCTCTATCCACTGCACCATCTAGCTGCCCAGAAAGTTAGGTTTAATTTTGTTCTTCCTTAACTGCCATATATTTGCATTCCCAGTCTATTAACATCTCTTTTATTTCTTTGGTCAGAATTTTTTCCTTTAAATTATTATTGTATAAATCATAAATTCTGTTTCACATTTTTTATTTTGTTTTTAAACAATTCAAGAACAATGGATCATGGTTCTATACATTCTTCAAAATCCACAGGCTTTTTGTACCTTGTTTTCTGTCCTGTTCATTTTCTTTTGTCTAATAATACTTATTCACCCACCGAAATCTGAACTTTTTTATTCTATTTGAAGGCCATATTTATTTCTCTCTCTGGCACTATTTCAAAAGTTCCTTCCTGACTGCCAATTTCCAGTTTCAACTCATTCCAATCTACCCTAAATCTCTTTCATTGACAAATTAGCGTTCCATATACACTGCTTTGACTGCATTGTTCTGCTACTCAAACCCCTCCTATTACTTACTGAATTAAACATAAATTACTTAGCATGACCTTGATGTTATTACAAAAATCTGGCATTTCATTCTCACTTGCTAATGCTCTTATATGTAGATTCCTTTCTCCAATTTGAACTTCTTATTTTCTGAATAGATTCTATAATTTTATATCTTCTTACTTTTACTTGTACATCTCTTAAAATGTCACATTAAACCTAATCTTTGCTTGAGACCTAAAGGGAAAAAATGGTAAACACAAATAACTGTGTACTCATACATTTGCCCATCAGAATCCAAGATCCTTCAAGTCAGGGCCTATTTTCTTTTATTCTTTTTTGCTCATCAACTAACCCTGTGTCTGGTACACATTATGGTGGGTGCTGTGCTCAATAAATAGAGAGATGAGGAAAGAATATGTATTTTAGGAAAGAAGTCTACTTAAATTCTTGGAGGTGAAAGAATACAGGAATAGTCTAGGAGACAATTTGATGTGCAACTTAGCAGGAACATCATCATTAGCATCATCACAACAACAAATGGAATTTATGAAGTATTTTGCAATCATCATCTAATTTGATCCCCAAAGCAATATAGTATAGTTATTACAGGTATTTATTTCCCCATTTCACAGATGAGAAAACTGAGGCTTAAAGTAGTTATGAGCCTTGTCCAAGGTCACATAGCTAGTAATTGATACAGAACAAGATTTGCATCCAGGTATTTCTGACTATAAATAAATACACACACATATTGTATATATATATATATATATATATATATATATATATATATATACATACATATATATATGTATATTAGGTCATATTCACCTTTCTATAGAGAATAAAATGACTTGAAGGGACTGTTGTGAAATAAGTCCAGAAAAAAAGTTTTAAATAAAATCAGGTTGTGATGTACTTTAAAAGCCAAGCTACATTTTAATTTTATAGGCATTAAGTCATTTTTGTAGTTTTCCTACATATAAAATGGGTGTGTTTGGAATATATTTCTAAATAAACTCCCTCTTTTAAAATTCTTATTTATATGACATATGTGGACATATCTCATACTTTGGCAGACCACAGATAAGAATTCAGTGTTCTCAGGTTTTATTTCTGTACCCATTCAACTTTACCATGCTATCCCTTGTCTTGTAACCTTAACAATCCTGCAAATTGCTTAGGAAAGTGACCTTAGTTTTTGACATTGGTGGTGGTAACCCTTGTGTAGATTTCTTTAACAGGACAGCATAAACACATACTCTTACATCATAATGCTGCATTAAATGAATGAACTTTTCTACTTTTGTGAAAGTGTGGATGCTAAAATTATAGACATTGGTCTTACATGAAAATATTCTTTTAAAAATATAGATAATTTCAGGGCAGCTAGGTGGCGTAGTGAATAAAGCACCGGCCTTGGAGTCAGGAGTACCTGGGCTCAAATCTGGTATCAGACACTTAATAATTACCTAGCTGTGTGGCCTTGGGCAAGCCACTTAACCACATTTGCCTTGCAAAAACCTAAAAAAAAGAAAAAGAAAAAAAATAAATGAGAATATAGATAATTTCCTTGATCTTTCAACCCTTGCATAGTTTAACACAAGGAGATGTGGCACACACACACATACACACACACACACACACACACAAACACACACACATATGTATATATGTATATATAATGTATATATAAAATTATGAAATAAAGCAATACATAATAAATGATCTAAGTGGTAAAGAAAAAAAAGTGTTATAATTATTATCCTGAGTAGCAAATGCCCCAGCAAACTGTCACCCACCCAGGATACTTCTAAGTTTGTTTGTTTTTTTCCCACTTTTTGTTCATTTCTGAGTACTATGGATTTTCTGCTTTGGTATTTAAGAATGTTAACTGACTTTTATTAATTTGACCCTTCTCATTTTTTGCATATTGGTATTGAGATGTTTATAATAACTTATTATGTATGCTCAAGCAGGCTAGGTAAATTTAATAAATATCCTGGAGAAAATCACCGAGAAATTGTATTATGATAACTGTTAATTGTTGAATGGTTTCAGGGAGTCTAGAGAGATGCTGAAAATGTTATTTCTTTCTTCAACATTAGTGAAAAGTTTCATAATTTCTGGTACCTCATATTGACTCAATTTGCTTTCAACAAGCTATGATTGCTTAAACCACAGCTCATTTTCTGAAAGCTCCTCAGAAAGTGAATTTGCATAGTTCATTTCCATACCGTCACGTTAAATTATATTGGGTAACAAATTCACTGTATTATTTTATAATTAAGTGAAATGTAAAATGAAGTTCACAGAATTAAAATGAATGTCAAAACCAAGAAATATTATTTGAATGCCCATTTTAATCTCAGAGGCTTTATCATTTCTACTTTTAGAAACACATAAAATTTTTATGATTTCAGTTTAAATTCAATAGATTCAGAAATATTTATTAAATATACTTACTGGGTCTGTGTCCTATATCACCTACATTGCACTTTAAGCTTTCTTCTGATTGTGTCCTGAAGTCTCTTACCTCCAGAAATTAAAAAAGTTGGCCAGAGTGTATATACTCTTTCCTTATTTCTGTGATAATTGGGCTTAATAACTACTATATTATTTGCCAGGCACAGTGCTAGATGCTGGGCATATAAGAACAAAAATGAAAAAAAAAACCCTTGCCCTCAAGGATTGGGAATACAAAAGGAAAGAGTGAGAGCTGCTTGCAAGGAACTTATATTAGCAGAAACATTGTTTAAAAAGTATATATATATATATATATATATATATATATATATATATATATATATTGCATTTACACAGAATAAATACAAAATATTAACTAAAAATAATCAAGGAGAGAAGGTACAATCAGTTGGGTGGTAAGGTAAGATGTCCAATAAGGGGTGAGTGCTAAACTCTGACTAGAAAGAAGAGAGATTATATAAGGTGGAGGTGAGGTGGGAATACAGTCCTGTCATGGTTCATAGCTCGTGAAAAAGCATTAAAATAGGAGAGAAGAGTCTCTATGTGAGGAACAGAGACAAAATTAGTTTGACTGGACCATTGAATACGATGATAACAACATATAAAAAAGACAGGAAAAATAGATTCGGGTTGGATAAGCTGTGTGGGTCTTTGAAAGTCAAATAGAGTAGTTCATATTTTATCCTAGAAACTATAGGAAAATCATTGTAGTTTATCACGACTAGAAGTGGCATGACTATATCTACACTTAAGAACAGTAATTTTCTCAGCTTTGTGGAGGATGGATGGTGTGAAGGAGATATTTGAAGATTTTAGGTTACTATAATAGTTTAGGAGAAAGGTGGAAAAGCCTTGAACTACAGTGAAAGATCCATAAGTAAAGACATGGGGGTCAAATGAAAGAGATACTGTGGAAGTGACAATGTTAAGATTTTCCCAATGACTGAAATGGAGAGGGTGATGGAGAGTGGAAGCCAAATGTAACACTGAGGTTATGAATGTGGTAGACTAAAAGAATCGTGGTACATAGAGATTGGAGTCAGAAAGACTCATTTTTATAAGTTCAAATCTGTCCTCAGATACATACTAGTTGTGTGACCCTAGGCAAATCATTTGACCCTGTTTGCCTCAATTTTCTCAAATGTAAATGAGCTGGAGAAGAAATGCCCTTCAAACACCAAATAGGATCCCAGAGTTGGACATGCCTGAAATAACTGAACCACAGCAACAATGAAGTTTTAAAGAGAAATGGGTGTGGGGGGGGGGTGAAGATTTTGAGTTTCATTTTGGACATGTTGAGTTTGAGAGAGTTTGGGTGTCCAGTTTGAAATATCTATGAAGCAAGACAATAGCTAAGAATAGACACCAGAAAAAGAAGCAAGCGGCTTTGAGTCATATGAAAAGAAATCATAATTATGCATGTAGGATCTGATGAATCATTGAGAAAGTATAGAGAAAGAGGAGAGTAGGACCCATGACAGAACCTGGAGAAATATCTATAATTCGATGGAATAATATTCATGATGAATTCAACAAAAAATATAGGGGAATGGTAGTAGCAATCAACATGAATGTGATTTCTTACTTAATCCTAAAATAAATTATTTAATTTTATAACATGTATAGAGATCTGAGACAAAAAATAGAAATGTTTTTTGATAAAAATAGAAATGTTTGATAGTAATTCATCTCAGCAAAAAGTTTTCCTACCTCCCGGTTCTTAACTAAATCAAAATAAAAGCTCATACACTTCAAAATTAACTTTAGGATATTATAATACTACTCTAATAACAATCCCAAAACATAAACTTGATCTCCAAATTCTTCTCTCCTGTTACATTACAATTTCAAGTTCATGATAACTATGATGGTGAGTTGCATGGTGGTGTGGTAATTGGAAGCATGTTCTAATAGAACAAATCTATATGGATTGAGAAGAACCATGTTTTAATTCTAATTCTGCCATATATTGGCCATCTGATTATACTATAATTCATAATAATTATTTTATTTAAATGTCTGTAAAATGTTAACGTAAGATATTATTTGCACTGTATTAGAACTCATTTAAAAATCATCAGTGTTGTACAATCAAACCTTTAGTTGGTTAATGAAAAGTTCATAATCCATTCTCAATTAGAAGAAAGGACAAAGATAAGAATGGACTTTACATAATTACAAATAATTCAATGATTTATTTAAATGAATTGCTATATGAAAGAAGTCAGAAGTGAACAAAAGCAAAGATTTTTACTCTGAATATAATAATTTCTTAGGACAGTATAAACAACACAAATTAATTGTTACAGTGAAGAGGATAAAATATTTTGGTGTGAGACTGTTGCACATCACCAATAGTATATTTTGCGTAATAAGAAGGGTAAACATTTCAACAAAGATATATAAGATAGAAAAAAAACTTTCAGGTCATTCATATACTAAAAGTTTCCTTAGTGTTCAAAGAAAGATGATGACCTTTAGTATTTCAGTTACAATCATCTCTGGAAGATTATGCAGAGACAAATAAGAATTATACATCCAGAAGAAGACATAAGTGGTTTATAATTTGTAGAGTTAATGTAATCTATCTCAAAATTATCATTAATTTACTGAAGCATTTTTATAACTTTAGGGCTGTTGTGAGAATAACTATAATCCCATTATAAAATTATATATAAATGTGTGATGTCATATCTTTTTAAAATGGTATTTACATACATTATTTAACTTTTCTTTTGTAATAGTTCCTTAATTTTGTTTTCTGACTCCAACCTCTTGACTCTATATTCTAGCCTCCTCATAGTTGTAGAAATAATTAAACAAAGTATTTTGTGTTTGAACAATAACTTCTAAGTTATTCTAACAGGTGATCTGTCTCCCTATATGTCCCCAAACCATATATTTGCTCTAAATGATGGTAATCCTACCTCTTCAACATGGATGTAATAATAGCCCATTGTTTTCCATACTCTAATGAGGAAAATTAAAACCTATAGGATAGGTAGAGTAAATCAAGTCTTTGATGAATAACCATAACAATGAACATAATTATTATTTGACCTTCAGGGGTGCTTCCAGATGAGAAGGCTAGGTTCAGGTTTCTTTAGTTGTTACATATCAACTAGTTAGCAGTACCATATAAATACCAACATTCACATAAGATTTTATGGGATAGAAGTAGCACTTATTTTTATTTTTAATTCTTATATATTAACAACATCAATGAAAACCATACCAAAATATGTCTAATATATCTAGTTGTATCTTAATGATTCATCATTCCAAGATCTCTATTTCAGATATCTTAAGATATAACAAACTAATGTAGAAGTAGTTAGATCTAATGTTGGAATGTCTGGCCTCTGTCCTACTCAAGATATTAAGTTAAAATATATAAAATGCCCTTATTATTACAAAAGGCACTGTGGTTCAGTAAAGGAAAAACTTGACTTGGAGTTAGGAACAATAGATCAATTACTTTGTCTGACATATACTTTCTTTTTTTTAATTGAAATTTTATTGTATTTTTTTCCAATAACATGCTATGGTAGTTTTTCAGCATTTATCATTTGCAAATTTATGATTTACACATTTTTTACCACCCTCCCTTCCTTCCCTCATCCCCATGATAGTGAATAATATTGTAAAAACTGTACATTACATATACTTTCTGTGTTAATCTGGTCAAATCTCAAACTCTCAGTGAATGGATCAACTTTCTTAAGCCCATAAACTATAGACTAAATTCTAATTTGTATGTAGTAGAGTAAGATTCCTCTTTGGGAGATCTCTAAGACTATGAAATCATAAATTTAATTCCATCTCTTCTCTATTCATTAAGTGATGCAAGGTTTTTTGGATATATTATTTCCTTCCCCTTGAACCATGATATTTTTGAACATGTAGGTTTAAGTAAGATGGTCTAGCAGCTCAGAAGTGAGAGGAGAATAAGGTCAGAATATTAGCAAAATATATAACAAAAATAATTTCACTTAATGTTTGAATGAGTCTTTCCTCCAAAACTCAGGCTGAAGGACTTCACAGAGAAAAGGGGTCATGCCTGTTTACATACATATAAGCCCATATACAGATGATAAAGACCTACAGAAACTGCAAAGCCAGAAAAAAGGAGAGTAAATATCATGAATTAATCTCTTAAATTGATGTTTTAAGATATTTATTAGATTTTTAAAGTAATACATCACAACATCAATATCAGATAGGAGTTATATTTTAATTTGATCTGGCCATACTTGGGAGTATTATGGGTCACATGTGACCTCTGACCACATTTGATTACTTTGCTCTGGGCCATACAGGCCCTAGCCATTCCTGTCAGTTGCCTTTCTGATCCTCATTTCACCCTAAATTCTGGAACCATGATCAGATTAACTCTGCTCCTGGAAGGAATATGTTAATCTATTTCTCTATGGTCCCATTTACCATCTGTATTTTTTTTCAGGTCACTTATGTGGCATTTCCTGCTACTTATATTGTCCCTCATTTTCCTTATAGAATTTAAGCTCCATTAGCAGAGGGAAGGTTTTTCCTTTTAGTTTTTGCATCTTCAATGCTTAGTAAAATCAATCAGATTAATCAGATATGGTACTAGCAAATCTGATTAATTGTTATGTGATTTTATCTTAGTACTCTATGGACATTTTTCAACTTCTAAGATAGATTACAAGTTAATTATAAGTTAGAAGTTTTGTTCAGTTTTATTTTTTTTTTGGTAGTTCTCACATTAGAGAGTTTTATTTTTTAGCAAAAACATATTTTCCAGTGACCTGGAGGAGTTTCCTATTAGAACATGTCTGATGTCATTGCTCTGCTTAACAAAATCTTCACTGACTTCCTATTGTTTCTTAGATTAAATTCAAATTCCTCCTGAAATATAAAACTTTCAATGTTCCAATAATATATCATGTTACTCCCTTTTACATACTTTTAATGTTCTAGATATATTGGCTTAATAGCTGTTCCTCAAACTCAACATTCTACCTTTGCTTCTCTGTCTTTTTATAGATTTTCCCCTAAACCTGAAATGACTTTTTCCCAACTTCCTTAATACAACATCTCCTCTGAAAAACCTTCCTTGGTGTTGATTCAATTGCTATTGTTCTCTCCCCAAATTACTGATATTTGCTTAGTAAGGAAGATATTCTATCCTATTATCCCATCCTAGAAAAATATGTGTTCTCTGAAGGTTGGAAATATATATTTTTTAATCTTTGAAAGTTCAGAACATAGAAGAGTGTGTTGAAAATGGTGATTAGTTAAATTTATTTATTGAATTTAGCTACAAAAACAATAGTAACTCCTCTCTACTCCCAATAAAATTCCATTTAAAAAAAATTGCACTTAGTATCTGGATAACATTGACACTCCCAATGATATCAGGTAGGAATAGGAGGAAAGAAAATTATTATAGAATAAAATATTGACTGCCAAGGGAAGCTCAGGGAATTCATTACATTTGACTTGTTTGGAGAAATGTGAAATTCCAAACTTGGAAGATAGACAAATATCTGACATCTTCATCATTAATGAGGAAGTTGAGTTATGGAATAATGGTATGGGCCTCTTCATTTCCCTCACTTTGCTTTCCCCTTCTATCATTACTTAACCTCATGACTGTTTTTCAAACACCAGTTTGAGATAGCTGACTCCCTCCCACTTTAAAGGAGGAAAAAATAATTATCTTACCAGTGACAACAGGTTAGGCCACATGAAAGAAATTGAAACCATAGTCTATATGACTAGATGAATTGAAGTAAAATTTATTCAGTCTCTTATAAATTTCAGGTGTTAAAAACAATTAGCTTGCACGTTTAAATACAGCCAGGGTATATTAGACTGGTATACTCATTAGAACACACCTATGACTAGATAGAGATTTGAAGCAACTATGATTTTGATATAATTTTATAAAATGCTTCCTTCTACTTAGTTTTATTTTTTTTCTTAGTATTGGATCTTCTTTTAGTTGCCTCTTTGTTTGTGATAAGTTATACTCAAAATTTTGACAGATATGGAGTTTACTGAGGGACTTTTGCTTCTTTGAAAATGTGCTGCACTTCATCTCAAAGCACCCCCTGAGTATGATCCAAGTGACATCTTGAAATTAAAGTAACATTTGCCAATTAGACCACAGACTGCTTCATTTTCATTCTTTTTTGGCATTAATGCAATTAAGTGTCAGTTTTGAAATCAAGTTACACATCACATGATGAAATTGTCCTCTTATAAAATCCTAATGAATAAGATCAAGTTGAGAGAATTTCACTGGAAACTATGAATAGCATCCATCCACTTTATCTTCTATTACATTGACTGCTTCATATAATTTCATTTCACTTTTTTTCAGTGCAACATAAAATGAAAAATTCCACTGTCTGCTTAGCTGCCATCTCTCTTGATATCTGAAATATATTTAATTACACAAGGTCACATCTGAAGAGATAAAGCTCTCTGGAGAAAATGAAAATGAACTTTTCCCTATCAGATCACTTCTCTCTCCAGAAATGAATTCTTTATTACCCTAAAATTACATGATATTATCCTGAAATGACATGAAATGTCTTATTTCTTGCCTCACACATTCCAGGAATTAAGCTGGAATAGAAAAGAAAACTAATGGCTCTGAGAATTGGCTGCTCCAAAGGGGATATACACTTTCATTACTCATGCTTCATAATTGGCAGGCCACAGCAGGAAGAGCAGTAAGGAATATGCTGGTTACATTTAGAGATAGGAGTTATGGCTTTTCCTTTATGATGTAGTATAAAAAATTATGGCAAATTATAACAGCTGTTAGGGATGTGTTAGCCCTGCCAAAGTTCTGTTTGTGCTAAAATATTTCATTTCAGAATCCAAAGTTCAGAGAGAATTTTTCAATTGGTCAAATACTAAAAAACCTATTTGGAGATTAAATATCTTTAAAGAACAGACATGTCACCACAGAGCAAAATAATATTTTGAGCATCTTTCCTCTCAAAAAGGAATCCAAATTTCTGAAAATAAATGATGGTGGGGGGGAGGGAAGATTTGCAACTTGAGTAGACTCTCATTTTTACAATGTATTATCACACTGCATATTTTTGACACAAAGCAATCATGTATATATCTGCATAGCATATGAGGCCATATCAAAATTATATTCTTGCAAGGAAAAGTATTTTTGCTGTTAGTTTTTCTTCTCAGCACTCATTATCTATTTTTCACAGCTGTCTGAGAAAAATCAATTTCATTCAAAAATTTCTTGATGGGCCTCTGCCCCAAAGTGATTTTTCAAAGAGTTGCAACTTCACTGACAATTGATTGTTGCATTTTTAAAGTTTTATTAACTAAGATAAATAGCACATCTGCAAATCACTTACTAGACACCAATAACTTTGAGCATTCAATTAAACACAAAGCAAAGTATTCCAAGACCCATAAAGTTACAAAGATGAGAATCCAGTTCTAAGATTCTCTTAGCCAAGGTTCTAAGTTAATATCCTAAAAAAATGGCTGGATAGATGCTTTCCCCTCAAAAATAACTCAATAAAATTCAACAAATATATATTCAATGTCTTCCATAGATGTTGACAGTTTTCAGAATAAGAAGACAAAGTTCTGCCCTCAGGGGACTTACAATCTACTCTAGGGTATACATATAGACAATCTTAGTAAAATGAAGAAAGAGAAAGGAGAAAGTAATTGGTGAAGTAGAAAAGTGTTTGAGTCAATGTTTAATTAAGTGCCTGGTACCTGAGTTGAGACATTGAGATGAGGAAGGGGAACGTTCATAGTTTCTGCAGATATTTTGGAATGGGACATAGTGTATCTATTTCAGGGATTTCAGATGGAATTACTATTAATACAATATTTTAATGAAGTGCTATAATATATAAACTCCCATTAATGAAGGTAATCATATTCCACCTATAACTTAGTTAATCTAATAAACAAGCATGTCAAGCATTTAAATACCTACTGTGTAGTAGATACTGTGTTAAGCATTGAGAATGTCAAAAAACATAATAAGGATAATAATTAGAAGTTGATTGATGTTCATCGAGCTTATTTAATTTTTCACTGGTCACCTAGATAAAAAAAAGTATCAGTCAGTTCAATATACTGAGATCATTGTGACTTCAAATTTAGCACTGTACCTATCATGTATTTTATCTTCCACTAGTACAAGATTATGAAGTCTTAGATTCCTCTTACAATTTGAAAAATGCTTTATATGCTTCATTTCATCAGAGACTGCCAGCAACCTTGAAAGGTAGATGCTATTTACTATTATTATTCCCATTTTACAGATGAGGAAACAGGATTAGAGAGGTTAGAGGAATTTACCCATGCCCTCAAATTTTGCATCAGAGGTAAGATTTTCTTTGTTCCAAGTCCAGTATTTTCTAACTCTTATATGATTTTGCCTTTCCATTATTAATATATAAAATTAAGGAAAGTCTAAGTCTCATATCATGCCATTAACAACTGTTTACAGTTCCTTGAATAGGACTTTCTGGAGTGCTCTTCTTAAAGGAGAGTCATATAAAGATGGAAATTCTGGTCTGGGTAGGAGCCTTGCCAATAGGGCAATGTTAATACATTCAACGCTGACTGGAGAAAATTTTAGCAGCATGTCAGATGCCCCCAATTTATCCAAAAAAAGGTCAACCTTTCTTGAGAGGGTCAAGAGAAAAGAAAACTTATTCATTATGATTATTATGAAAAGATAATGTATAATATAACTCTGAAATGTTAAGTGGACTATCATAAGCCAATTTTAGAAACAAGAGCTAGCATTTATAATGGGCTGTAACAGTTGCAAAGTGCTTTACACATGTGATTTCATTTTATTTTCACACTAGCCCAAGGGATGTATGGAGTATTATGATCATCTCCATTTTGCAGATGCATTAACTGGGACAGGAAGAAGTTAACTGACTTGACCAGGGTCAGAGTGTTGGTAAGTGTCTGAGGAAGGATTTGAGTTCTAGTCTTCTTGACTCCAAGTTCATCACCATAACCACGGAACCACCCAGATTTGAATTAACTATAGCCATCTGGAAGGTAGGTGCTTCTAGTATTGCTACCCACAAATACTAATCCTTTGGTCTATCAATCTATATAGTGTTGTTTCTTTGGAACTTGAAGTTATTTCCAACCTGAAGACCACTACCTATCATTTTTCAAATTAAAGAAGGAATCTATTCCTTACCAAAATATACATGTCTAATTCTGGCATTAAAAGTTTCTTTCCATCTGGCTCTAACATACCTGCCCTGTTTTAATACTTCTTGATTTTGCTTTGGATACATCATTCCAGTGAATACTTCCATTGCTTCTGGAAAAAAAGTAACAGTCTTCTCCATTTACAATCTCTGTGACTGTCTGTAACAAAACTATTTTCCAGTCTATCACTGCCTTAAGTTTATTGTATCTATTAAAATATAAACTCCTTGAGGGTAAAGATTTTGTATCCCTAAATCTTAACACAGTGCCCAACATATAGTAGATGTTTAATAAATATTTGGTGAGTAGCTTCATTAACTCTATGAATTACTTTCTGTCTTCCTTTCTACCCATTTACTCTCATGTTTTCTTACATTATCCAATATGCTGAGAATGTACCCTTCTTACCCTTTCCTTTGCCTTTATTCCAGTCTGTCTTTCCTTTATAGCCCAATGGGAAAAAAAAAACCTCCTGTTTATAATCTCTTCTAATTCTGTTTCTTGTGTCTCTCCAGAGTCCTGTAGAAGAAAGCATCCTGCCTTTAACTTTTTCAAAGCACTTTTGCTGGACCTCAGTCTTTGTAACAATCTCACTTCTCTACTTTGGCTATTTGTGTATATGTCGTCTCCAAATCCAATTAGACTGTAATATCCTTAAAATCCAGGTCTGTGCCACACAGAACTTGATATCAATAGTGGGCAGGTACATAATGAATGTCTGTTGACTCAAATTTTGTTGTTATCTCATACTTTAAACAAACATCAGTTTGTTCACTAATTAAATTCAGTTAAATTGTTAGCCAGGATTACTTTCCAGTCATCCAGATCAAATAAAGAAAGACACAAGATAGGAACCTCAAAGCAGGTTAGGAAACCTAAAAGAGAGGGAAAGGAGGGACTCCAAAACAGAAACCATGTATCAATTAAGGCTGGTCTGAATTGGTTTCCTGATGTAGCCAAAAGAAAGTTGAACCTGAAGTCAGAGGACCTGAGTTTAAATCACAGTTCTGCCCTTTGTTCCATGTATGACCTTGGATAAATCAACTAATTTATCTGGGTCTCAGTTCCCTACTCTGTAAAATAAGAGACAAGCACTTGATAATATTTAAGGTCCCTTCCAGATCTCAAGGTATTGTCCTTTGACTCCAGTAGGATCTTAGTCCAATTCCATCAGCATTTATTATATGAGATACTATGCTAATAACAACCTACTATGTGATAAGTACTAGGAATATAATTTAAAAAGAAATCAGTCTCTCACCTCAAGTATTTTATAATCTAAAGGGGGCAAGAACACAGAGATGGCACAACAGGAGATGGGGGAGTTAGAGAGTAGGGGTGGAGAATACCAGGAGATACTAGGGTTGGGTATTTTGCTCCTTGGAGTTGAAACTGGGCAAAGCAACAGATGCAAAGTGGAGTGATCTGAAAGTCCAACTTCTACCTTCTAAAAAGAAAAGTAGTGGGAGGCGTTTGTATTCTGTCCTCTAGCCTCCAATCAGAAAAGAGAAGAGGGGTGGAGCCAAGATGGTGGCAGGAGAAGAGCCTCTCCTAGGTGCTCTCTCCAAAATATTTCAAAAAAATCATAAAATTATAACTAAAATTTTGAGTGACAGAACCTACAGAAAGATCCAGTGAGGCATCTCTCCAGCGCAAGGTAACCTGGAAAATAGTGGGAAAACTGTTGCACAGGGTTAGAGGGGCAGCCCTGCCAGAGTGAATAAACTTCAGTCTCCTAGGAACAGCCCCATGGCACCTGGGAGCCATGGCTCCCAGCAGAAGAAGCAGTTTCCTGACCTGCAACTTGAAAGATCATCAGGGAGACCTCTGCTAGAGAAAGCACAAATCCCAGGCCCTCAAGTAGTTGGGACACTCAGCATGGCTGTGACACTCAGCATGTCTAGGTCCAGGAAATGGAAGCAGGTTCATGGAGCTGGCAAGCAGGAGCCTCTAGGCAGCTGCACCCTGAGTGCTCAGCCCACCGAAGTGGAGTGGAGTGAGACTTCTGAGGTCTGTCCTTTTTCCTTGGAACAGGACTCTGGGACTCTGACCATATTCAGATCCTGATCATAGTCTAGGCCCCCTGGAAGAATAGAGAATCCCTCTCCTCAGCCCAGGGCAGAGTGGTGCACTTGTGGTCATTCACAGACCAGGAGAGCAGTCAGAGCTTCACACACTGAGGTCCTTGTGGGGGGTGTCCCAATAAAACTCAAAAGCTCAGGAAACACCCCCAAACTAGGCACAAACTGGGGAAATGAATAAACAGGAAAAAAAAAGAACCTGACCATAATATGATCCCAAAAAGGATCAAAATACTTATTCTGAAGATGATGAAGTTCAAGCTTCTGCATCTAAAGATTCCAAGAAAAATAAAAGTTGGGCTCAGGCTATGATACAGCTCAAAACAAAAAGATTTTGAAAATCAAGTAAGGGAGGTAGAAGAAAAATTGGGAAAAGAAATAAGAGAGATGCAGGAAAAAACATCAAAATGAATTCAGCATCTTTTTCAAGGATATCCAAAAAAAAATGCTGAAGAAAATAACATGTTAAAAATCAGTTTAGGACAAATGGATAAAACAGTTCAAAAAGTTATTGAGGGGAAAAATGTTTTAAAAAGCAGAGTTAACCAGATGGAAAAGGAGATAAGAATACTCTCTGAGGAAAACAAATCATTCAGATGTAAAATAGAGCTAAAGGAAGTGGATGGCTTTACAAGAAATCAATACACAATATTCCAACAACAAAAGAATGAAAAATTAGAAGAAAATGTGAAGCATCTCACTGAAAATACAACTGATCTGGAAAACAGATTCAGGAAAGATAATTTTAAAATTATTGGGATATCTGAAAGTCATGATCAGGAAAAGAGCCTTGACTTCATTTTTAAAGAATTCCAAAAGGAAAATTGCCCAGATATCCTAGAAGCAGAGGACAAAATAGAAATTGAGAGAATCCACCAATCTTCCCTGGAAAGAGATCCAAAAAAAAAAGATAACCCCCAGGAATATTATAGCCAAGTTCTAGAACTTCCAAGTCAAACAGAAAATATTACAAGCAGCCAGAAGGACACAATTCAAATATCGTGGAGCTGCAGTCAGGATCACACAGGACTTAGCAGCAACTGCATTAAGGGCTTGTAGGGCTTGGAATATAATATTCCAGAAGGCAAAAGAGTGTGTAATGCAACCAAGAATCAACTACACAACAAAACTCAACATCCTCTTTTAGGGGAAAAGATGGACTTTCAATGGAACAGGGTAATTTCAAATGTTCCTGTTAAAATGAACAGAGCTGAACAGAAAGTTTGACCTTCAAGGACAAGACTCAGGTGAAGCATAGAGAGTGGAGAAGGGTAAATCATGAGGGACTTAATGATAATGAGCTGCATGTATTCCTGCATAGAAAAATCATACTGATAATACTCATGTGAACCTTCACATTTAATAGAGCAGGTAGAAGGAGCTTTTACAGATGAAGCACAGGAGAAAGCTGAATTTGAAGATAAAGTATATTGTAAAAATGGAGTCAGTGGGTGAAAGGGAAATTATATGGGGAGTAAGAGAAACGAGAGGTGTCATAGGCTAAGACATTTCATATAAAAGATTTTTATTTTGCAATGAGCTTTTTCAATGATATGGAGGGGGAGAAGGCAAGGGGGAATGAAGGAACCTTCACTCTCATTGGAAATGGCTCAGAGAGGAAACAGCATACACACTCAATAGGGTATAGACATTTAGAGTAAAAAGGAGAGAAGGGGGACAGGGGAAAGGGGTGATGTGCGTGATAGAGAACAGAGTAGATCATAGAAGAGAATATTCAGATATAACACTTTTTTATGTTTTGCAAAGTGCTGGGATTGGGTGGCGTATCGGGGACCACAGGGCTGGGTGGTTGGTGGGTCTCTGGAGTGGTATGTGAGTTTGGGGCCTCTTGACCCTAGGACCAGTGCTCTGTCTGCTGCGCTACTCAGCTACCTCACAGCACATTTTAGAAGAGGGACAGAGTGAAAAGAGAGAGAAAAAAATAATATATGGTAATGGGGAAGAATGGATAGAGGTAATTATAGTCAGCAACACAAGTGTGGAAAAATATGGAAGTAATTTCTATGATGAACTTATGATAAAGAATGTGATCCACCCAAGTCAGAGCTGATAGTCTCAGAACACAGACTGAAACACATTTTTTCTCTTTCTTTTACTTTATTTCTCATGAGGTTCTATATTTTTGTGGGGTATCATGTTTACTCTTAAACAAGAATAATTTAGTAATACATAAATAAAGTCATATTAACTAAAAAAGATAAAGAAACCAGGAGGGATGGGAATTCAGGGGAGCATGGAGAGATTTTCATGAACTGGTGCTGAGCAGGATGCGATGGAACCAGGAGAATGTTGTGCACCTTAACAGCAACATGGGGGTGATCATCATCCTTGGTGGACTTGCTCATTCCATCAGTGCAACAAACAAAGATAATTTTGGGCTATATGCAATGGAGAATACCATCTGTACCCAGAGAGGGAGTTGTGGAGTTTGAACAAAGACCAAAGACTATAACCTTCAATTTAGGAAAAATAACCCATTATCTTATTATGTAATTTTGCTATCTCATACTTTATTTTTCTTCCTTAAGGATATAATTTCTTTCTCATCACATTCAACTTAGATCAGTGCATACCATGGAAACAATGTAAAGACTAACAAACTGCCTTCTGTGGGGGGTGGGGGGAGGGAAGTAAGAATAGGGGTAAATTTGTAAAACTTAAACAAAATCTTTCAAAAGAGAAGAAGCTAAAGGAGGTGATGTCAATCAAGGCTTATGTTAGCTGCATGGTGGTGAATTTAGAAGTGATGAGTTGGAAGGGTTTCCTTGTTCTCTGGAACTGAAATCAGGCAGAATAACAAGGGTGAACTGGAGTTGTTGGAATGCAAGCTCCATGAGGACAGGGGATATTTTTTTCCTTTTTCTTTTTTTCTTTTCCCTGACCCCTTCTGTCTTTCCTCTTGTACATGTCAGTCTCTTTGTCACTCCTAGTTTGTGTGCCTGTTTCTCCTCCTCCTCTTTTTCCTCCCCTTCTTCTCTTTCCTTTTTGACTTTGCATCCTCATTGCTAAGCACATTGCTCAGCATGTAGTAAGTTCTTAAATGCTTACTGGATTGAATTAACTGGAACTTGACTACTAGGAGTTGTGATATTTTCCTAATTAAGATTTTCATGTCTGGCTCAAGTATTTTACCCACAAGAATTTAATTTGAATAGTTTTAACAGTAATGTAAAAAACAAATAAATAGATAAAATAGAAGACTGTCTTCTTGGTTCCTTCCAAATATTCCTTCTGCCTATCAGATTTTAATAGCTATTTTTAAAATTTCTTGAATATAGGATAGAAGATTATGCCATACATGGTACACCTTCTTTTTAGAAGTGATGAATTTTAAAAATCAGTTTCATATATTGATGAAAATAGACCATTATTAAAAACTTCTTTGTCAAGCAGAAATGACTAGAGTTAGTGAACACCCTCAGTTATATTTGTTAAAGTTGGGATGTAGAAAAAAAAAGTTAAAATTAGAGTCCCTTGTGATTAGGAATGCTTGAAGCTGCCTTTGTCCTAGTGGAACTGAGAATACAGCTTGTGTTTGAATAAAACTGAACTTTTCTAATTAAAGATTTGTAGAATTCAATGTACAACCAAAGGATGAATAACATCTTTCCTTCTTAATGGTATGGGTTGTGTAACTTACAAAGTGCCTTGGGTTATCATGGACCATAAAAAAAGAAAGGGTAACAGCCATTAAAAGGTAATATATCTCAGTTTCAGATGGTTTGCCAAATCATTTAACTATAAATTCTATGCATTTAGCATTGGGAAGAGGTTGTCAACCAAAAGGAGTTATTACTTATTAGACTAGGGCAAGTAAGTTATAGGGGGACCTTGTCCTGGGGCTCACTTGATGTTCTTTACTCATTTGAGTGATTTATTATTTTACTTTATTTATTGTTACTATTAGAACCATTGTTAAAAAAAAGTTATCGATCACTGGACTTGGAAGATTTGTTAAAAATGGATACTAAAATGAATACTGTTGAATATATAATGGTATTTGCAAGCTGCTACAAATTCTTACTAGAGTTTGCATTTACTCATAGATAACACAATCTTTTGGTGAAAATAACAGTTCATTCAATTTGATTTCCAAAGGAAACCAAAAAAAGGAAAAGCATGGATCCTGAAGTTAGAAGACCTGAGTTAGAGTTTTGACCTTGATACTTATTAGTTGAGTGACCATGGCAAGTCATTTAACCTCTTTGCCCTTAGTTTCTCTTTGTAAAATGGAAATGACAGCATTTACAGGGTTTATCTAGAAGAAACTTCATTAAATGAATGTAATCAATTGTAATTTTAAAATAAATGTTATACTTACCAATAGTCAAATTTATACTGATTTAAACTGATACAGAAAGATGAAAAAATTAATAATCTGTGCTTTCTTTTTTTGTTATAGCACAATTAAATAAAAAAAAACACATGGCTAATCTCTGTTAAGAAATTCCATGTATCTCATGTCTATAATTAGATTTCAGTCTCCCAATGGGCAAAGTCTTTGTTTCAGTTTAAATATTCTAAATGTTTCTAACATTAACTAGATAAAATGTCATATATTGATATACATGCATATATGTAAGCATACATATCCATAAATATATGAAATACTTTGCAAACATTAAACTGGAGCCTGTGTAAATGCCAGTCATTATTTAATAATTCAATTTAATTGTATAGATAGAAGAAAAGTCATCTCAAATGATGTTGTTATTGTTCAGTTATTTTTTCAGTTATGTCCAATTCTTCATGACTACATTTGGGGTTTTCTTGACAAAGATACTGGAGTGATTTACCATGTCCTTTTCCAACTTATTTCACAGATGAGGAAACTGAGGCAAACAGTTAAGCAACTTTTTTCAAGGTTATAAAACTAATATTTATCTGAGACCTGACTTGAAATCAGGAAGATGAGTCTTCTTGATTCCTGACTTGGCACTCTCTCCATTATACCACCTTCCTACTAAGTTATAAGGAGCTTTCAAAGATTTTACTCTGGACCTCTAATAGTGGTCCATGGATAACCAGGAAATCTTAGTACCATTGTGATATAGATAATGAAAAAATTAATAACCTTGGACTCATAAAACCTAGGAGACAGTATTCCTAGGAATTTTTGTGAAAACAACTGAAAGGTTTGTGAGGGCACTTTGGAAAGTGGGACTGTTATAGGGTAATGGGAGGTTGATTTGGGACCTCATCCTAGTCTCATTCACTTGATTGTATTATGGGAGTTAATAAACATGTAACAGAACCAATGAAGTATTAAAGTATCCATTTCAGACCTGGATCAATCATATTTGTACCTTGTAAAGGGTAGGCCTATTTCATATTTAAAGTGGATCAGTTTTGTAACTCATAAAAGGTATAAGACCTTGAGTGGCTCATCCCCTGAGAACTCTATTAATGGATTGTAAAGGATAAAATACTTGGACTGGTCCATTCACACCTTGTAGAGTCCAGTGGGCAGACATCAATCAGGACAACTGGATATGCATACCAGACTGGATCTGGTATGCAAACTAAGTGACTTGCAGAAGGTCACACAAATAATCAAGTGTCTGAGGCCAGTTTTGAATTCCTGTTTGCCTGATTCCAGGGTCTGTGTTCCATCCACTATGCCATTCATGATCCCTTTTGGGATTTTCTTGGCAGACATAGAAATACTAGAGTAGTTTGCCATTTCCTTCTCCAACTCATTTTACAGAGGAGATATCTAAGGGAAACAAGGTTAAGTGACTTATCTAGGAACCTACGCCTAGTAAGTGTGTTCTTCCTGAGTTCTGATCCTCACAACAAGATACTATTATTATCCCCATTTTACAGATATTATAAAATGTAACTGAGTGACTAATTAACTTGTGCAGGATCATGTAATATTCTGATATGTTCCCAAGACTCCTTGACTTTAGAGTCAATACTGTCTACTACACCATATAGCTATTCTTGATAGACACATTCCCTATCAATTCATACATGACTGTGCTTTATAGTATTAGGTAATGGCATTTGAGTTAAATGATTCACCCAGAGTCACACAGTGAGTGTGTGTTAGAGGCTAGTCTTTGATATATGTTTTCTCGAATAAGGTTTGTTCTCATGCTCACTTGAAGACAAATAAATGGATAAGGGTAATGTCCAATGACCTTTGAGTTTATCAGAGATGTACAAAAGACATTTCTATCTGATGTTTAGGGTGGGATGTCATTAGCTATGAGAAAAAATTAATATTATAGTATTATATTTATAACTACTTATTAATTTGTGATTTACCCTTTTCCATTTATTTCTGTTAAAACTCAACTCCTAAAAAGATCAGTCAGGTCTCCGAAGATCATGACTGATAAGATTGTTCCTGGTTCCCAAGGTACATTCTAGTTAATTTTGGGCAGCACTCCACCAATTGGGAGAAAATTTCTACTTAGAGTTCAAACAGATTCTAAACTGATGAGCTTTTTGCCTGGAGGAAAAATTCTTTGTCTTTTGCCCCCTCCCATAAGAGTTCAGGGTAACCCAGCTCATGAAGGAGAAAAACAGTTAAAGCTTTCAGGAGATGACTTCTTGCCCAGATACCTTAAGGATACTGAGTCTCATGATTAAGTCATGTTCTCAGTAGATTATAATAGGAAAGATTAATAATTAATATCTTAAGGGCTTTACTTTACTTTACTAATCATTTATCAGCTACAGTCATTTTGATAGGATAAGAAATAAAGTCCCAGGCTAAAAAAAATAACTGAAGCTAAGATGTCCCAGGTGAACAGCTGTGTTAATCTTAGAAGTGTGAATAAATAATTTAAAAAGTATTTTTAATTGTGTGATCATAATAATCATATTTACATTAAAATATACTTTGCTATTCTAGGTTCATGATGAAATCAACTATCCTGAACTAGTGTGAAAAAGGATATTTTTAATTATAACTGAATGATGCAAAATGGTTTATTTTCTAAAATAATAATATATAATATACACCAATCAGAGATGACTTTCACTCTTCAGGGGAGTTCCCTTTCAGAAAGTGTTTTTTTTTTTTAGTTTTTACAAGGCAATGGGGTTAAGTGACCTGCCAAAGGTCACACTGCTGGGTAATTATTAAGAGTCTGAGGTCACATTTGAACTCGGATCCTCCTGACTCCATGGCTGATATTCTATCCACTGTGCCACCTAGCTGCCTCTAGATAGAACTTAAGGCATTTCAGGATCTTCCTTGTTGTCTTTTGTTACTGAGATAAACCACTGACCATAGATTTATTGATTGACAATTAAACTAATTAATAAATTGATTGTAAATTGCCCAGAAACTGTTTCCTATCATTTAGAAATTAGAAGGATCAGGGATAAATTTCATGGAGAAGGTTTCTGATAGAGTCTTTATCTTTTATCTTTAAAGATTATGTGAATTCTTCAATTAGGGTGGAGGATGGAGGACTTTACAGTCATAGGGAATAGAACAAAGGTAAAAGAAAATACAGAGGAAGTTCAGGTGAGAGTGGGTTTAGAACATGTGTGCCTGGAGGGGATTAATGTGCTAAGATTAGAAAGTAGGGTGGTACACAGTTGGGGCCAGATAGAAGTAATGGTTTAAAGTTTTGTATTATCTATGGATTTAATTTATTCATGTTCCACCCAAGACCCTGCCCCCCCCCAAAAAAAAGATTATATATTGGGAGAAATAATTCTGAAGGAAATGAAGGAATTCTTTTTTTCATCTCTTCATTCCTCCTTTGTTTAAATCTCATTGGAAAATGGTATTGAAGAATCAAACTGTAGCATAAGTGTGGAGGAGCCATTTCAGGGAGACAAGGAAGAGAATCTTTTCCCTAAGCTTGCAAAACTGTCAGTTATAAGGGAAGAATTTTCTCCATAGCAAAATGAAACATTCTGTAACAACACCTGGGATCTGAAAACTCTAGCTTGAATCAATAAATAAAGGTTTGTGAAAGCCATCAATAGAGAATAAGAATGGAATCTCATGAAACTGTTTTTCAGTAACTTCCTTAGAGACCTACCACCACCACTAACACCACCACCACCACCATTATTATCACCAATTTTTAATAGGCTAAATAAATAACTCTTGCCCCCATTTGGATACTTTACAACAACTTCCTTTCAGCCCACACTAGTCTTGGATTGCTTTCAGGAAAGGGAAGGGGGATGAGGAGTGAATGGGACTTAGATCTTCCTCTTCCTCAAGGTCTTAATTTTATAGGGTTTGATAACCAGACACTCAGAAGAGGCAGAGTTCAATATCATGTCTTACTCATTGATGGACCTTCCTTTTGACCCTCCAGGAAGATCAGCAATGATTTATCAGCAAAGGGATTCACAGACTAGGCAAGGGGCATCTCTGCTAACCATGTGGTCATAAGATAGGCACCCACTCATGATGGGCAAGAATAGATGGTCCAGAATTATAAAAATAAGTTGTGGGACTTTCCATATCATGTCAATTTATTCCACCCAAACTGGATTTGGTCATTAATATTCTTATCGTTGGGTAGTGGTAAGTAGGTTTTGACAGCAAATTCATAACTTTTAAAGTTTGAGGCCTACCATAAGAAAAAACTAATATCTCATTATCACTATATACTATATGAGATATTTCTATTAATATATGTTATTATTATATTAATGTTAGTTGACTAAACTGATATTACTAGATGAGTATATCACTGATAATTGCTAATAACCATTAACACTATGGAAACACAGTGAACAGATTAATATTGGTTGGAGCAAGTAGGGACTAATTACGATCATCTTTGTTCCCATGGATACTTCAAAGTTAGAACTCATGGTAATATCTAGGTGCTGAAGGAGTATTAAATCTTTCATTTCTCAGGTGATGTTTTTGACAACAGCTATACCAGAGAAATCCTTTATCCTTTTTTCTATTCCTCTCAAGGAAATTGTTTCAATTCTAGGATCTAGAGTAGGTGGCATTTTCTTGATACATTATTCTTTTCAAGGGAAAGTAAAGCAGGAAAATCGGGAACATCATTTTACTTTTAGGGGATATGAAAGAGGCAGTGAATCTAAATTGGCATCCATGGAAGATTAACTGTTTTTAATATGACATAGTTTTGGACAAAATTTTCCAGGTTAAAATAATGAAGGGAAAATGTGGATATTACTTAGTAATAAGCTGAATTGTTTCATAAATTCTATTTCTTGGTCATTGACATAGATTTCCACATAGTTTTCTATTCTGGATATTGTTAGTGTGGCTGTGGCATGCTGGTTGGGAGGGTAGAAGGGGAGGAAGGTGGGAAAGGAGTGAAAGGAAATTTTGTAACTTAAAAATACAGATGAATGTTGAAAAACCTTCATAACATGTATTTGGAAGCATGAACTAACAATTAAAAATAAATAAAATTTAAATAATTAAAAAATATCTAGAGCTTTCAGCTCTCCAAAACACTTTCTTCATAACGTCCTTGTGTGATTGGTAGTGCAAGCACTATTTTGTTTGCCTTATACACAAATTAATTAAGGTTTAGAGAGGTTAAATGATTGAACCATGGTCAGTCAAGACCTTGAACAAGGCTTTGGACAAGGATTTCTCTTAAATTCAAGTTCAATACTCTTTCCAATATATTGTGCCTCTTTTCTGGACTCGAAGAGTCCCAGAGTAGAATAATCATGGAGGTTATGCTTCTATTTAGAATACCATTGCCTTCTTACAAACAGAGTTAAGAAGAAACTGATTGACTAAGTAGAGAATGAATTAAAAACTTTGCATCCTATTTTTATGGACTTGGTTAACTCAGAATATGTCTTCTCTCCACATGCCTATTGGAGCATGCTCAAGTCTGCGTTTTCCACAAATACATAGTAAAAGGAAAGGATCCACCCAATGCACTGGAGATATTCCCATGAAAATCTTCATGCTTCTTGTATTCACTCTAGTGTGAAACCTGGGATATTCATCTGTTATCTTTCACTCTCATGACATGCCTCACTTTTTTATTTTTAATGAGTTGCATTTATCCTTGAGGACTTCTATGCTGCTTCTCACAATAAAAAATCATGTTTGTCAATATGTTGACTACTTATGTCCATTATATAGCTCCTTGTGATTCTTTGATGAACTGTGATTTTGTGTTGCTTGACATCATACTGTTTTTTTTGATTCATAGACATATGAATGAATGGGGGGGGAGTGAATCATGTTAAGCAGTTACTATGGGAAAAGTATTATGTTAAGCACTGGAAATACAAACAGAAATGAAAGACCTTCCTTAATCTTCCAAAGAAAACATTTCACTAGAGAGAGAGAATCACTTATTAGAAGTCTCAGCTACAAGACATTTGAAGAATACAATAGTCTTTAGAGTAACATCAAGAAAGCAGATAGTATTATTTTCTTTAGTTGATATCCATTGATAAAAAAAATTATCTATTTCTAAAACTGAGCTATTTAATAGTGAAACAGTGATGGGAAGAACTTATTTCTTTGGATTTTTATTTGGTGTGGTTGTCCTATCTCAAAGCTTGGTTTATGGACTTTAGAAGACTGACTTGAAATTATTGAAAGCATAGTACAATTTTCCAGCTGTGATTCACTTCACTTTCTTCCCTCTTTATTAGTTTTATGAAAGGAAGATTAGATTAGTACAAATTTAAGGGACCCTAATATTTTCATAATTTGATAAACACTTTTCAATTAAATTGGGTTTTTTTTGGTAATCATATGTATTTTATCTATTTAAAAACATTGTTCATAGGATGGTTCTAGGTCTTTCCAGAGTGCCAAAGGGATCAATGATACATGTAAAAGGATAAGAACCCCTGAAAATAATGGAGAGAACTGGCCTCAGAGTTTATTCAATGACCATTATCCATTTCTCATATTTATGAGATGGTTATAAGAAATTTCAAATACAAGTGTTATGGGATCACAGATCTCCATATGATAGTCCCATGATTTTGCTTGCCAGATTATAGGAATGATCAAATGAAGACTCGATTTTAGCTTCTAGCACATACTGGCTATGCAACTTCGGGCAAGTCTGTCAATTTCTCAGTTCCAGGGGCATGAGACCATATATTGTAGAACAAGGAATTTCTTTATTAGGATTTCCCTTTACCAAGGAAATCATAGGCCTGCGTATCCCCCTCCTCCCAAAAAAAGTCAATTTACAATTTACTTCTCAACTGCAGTGCCTGTCCAAAAGATGCTAGTAAAATAATTTGTGGACTACTATTTTATTGAACAGCTTAATCTAGACTAAAGGCATTCTTCTTCAATTAGGTTTAGCCTGTGTGCATTATGAGAGAGGTCAATTTTGGATTGCCATGATTTCACTGGGGAGGAGTATAGTATTGTAGATTTAGCCCTGGATTAAACATCACAGATCATCTAGTTCACCCCCCTCAAGTCACAAGCCTAGAGTGATTAAATGACTTGCGCAAAGTCATAGAAAATGATTATAAGTGGCAGAGTTGTAATTCCAACAGGTCCTTTGTTACCAAGTATAGTCACCATTTTCATGTGTAACAAGCTTCCTTTCTGTAGGCAAGAAAAGGAAGGAGAAGTTTGCTTCATAACAGAGAAGCAGGAATATTGGTCAATAAAGAGAAGAGAAGAGTTCAAAATTAGATGGGAGTTTACAGACCATTATGTCCAACCAAGCTTTACAGATCAGAAAACTGAGACTCAAAGAGAAATGAAATGACTTAAGTTTTAGACACTGGTATAAGCTAGAACAGAAATAGGACTTGGAGTCAGAAAGACCTAGAGCCCTCCATAGAACTAGTTACATGATTCTGGCCAAGTTACTTAACCTCTCAGCCTCCTTTTACTTATCTATAAAATGGGGATTATAACAGAACTTGTTTTGAGATTCACAACTCAGGAAGACCTTAGTTCAAATGTGGTCTTCAAATACTTACTGGCCTTGTTATCTTGAGCAAGTCACTTCATTCTACTTGTCTCAGTTTCTTCATCTATAAATTGGAGATGGAAATGATAAACTATCCCAGTATCTTTGCCCAGACAACCTCAAATGGGCTCATGATAATCAAATGTTTTTGAAATGACTGAACAACAAAAGTAAGAGTCAAATGAGATGATTAAGGTCTTTATAAAACTTAAAGTCATCATTGTAGAAAGCAGTTAGAATCCATGATTTGCCTTAAATATTACTATATTGTGCATACCCTTTGACCTAATACTAGGCTTATAGCCCAACAATATCAAAGAAAAGTTAAAATGAACTGTTATAAAATGAGTATGAAAATATTTATAACAGCTCTTTTCATACTAGCTAAAAACTAAGTGGGTATCTATCTATTGGGAAATAGTTATCAAAGTGAACAGAACCAGGAAAATAATATACACAATGAAATCATTAAAAGGAGAATGATGATGATAGACTCTAGGACTCTAACCCAGGCATTGATAAACCATTAGTTTAAGGACTTAAAAGGGAAATGAAGCACATTTTTGGAAAAGGCCACTGTTGGGATTTGTGTCTTGCTGCTAATCCATATTTGTTATGAGAGTTTTTTCTTTTTTTGTTATTTTTCAATGGAGGAGTAAATAGATAACAAATATTTATAAAAAAATAATTAATTGAAATGTAAAAATCTCTTGTATGAACTGATACTGAGTGAGATGAACAGAACCAGAAAATCATTGTACACTCTAACAGCAACATGGGAGTGATGATCAACCTTGATGGACTTGCTCATTCCATCAGTGCAACAATCAGAGACAATTTAGGGCTATCTGCAATGGAGAATACCATCTGTATCCAGAGAAAGAATTGTGAACTTTGAACAAAGACTATTATATTACCTTCAAATTAGGGGGAAATCTGTTATCTTATGTAATTTTGCTATCTCATACTTTATTTTTCTTCCTTAAGGATATGATTTCTCTCTCATCACGTTCAACTGAGATCATTGTATACCATGTAAACAATGTAAAGACTAACAGAATGCCTTCTGTGGGGAGTGGGGGGAAGGAAGCAAGAATGGGGGAAAATTGTATAACTCAATATAAATAAAATTTTTCAAAAAAAATAAAGTGTTGGGGTGGCTAGGGTGGTGCAGTGGATAGAGCACTGGCTCTGGAGTCAGGAGTAGTTGAGTTCAAATGCGGCCTCAGACACTTAATAATTACCTAGCTGTGTGGCCTTCTGCAAGCCACTTAACACTATTTGCCTTCCAAAAATAACCTAAAAAAAAGTGTTCATCAGATTAAAAAAGGAAATGCAAAAATCTTAAAGGATTATATAATTAATATTATCACCATCATTATCTGTTGCTTGCTTTGTAGATAATCATCCCATTTAATTAGTACAGACTATGCTTAACAATTTCCAAAGCAAGGAACACAAACATGAAAGGGAATGGTAACAACAAAAACAGAATGTTTGACATTATTATTTTGACAGGACAAATTGAGTGGGCTAAGCATTTTTGTATCAGCTTTTAAAATTCATGTAATCTTTTTAGCCAGTCAACAACCTATGTTCTAAATTTGGCAATAATTTCCTCTGTTCCAAACAACTGTGCTCCAGGCAGAACCTAGCCTGGTTTCAGAATGGGAGTGGGAGAGGGGGGAGAGGAGGATGGTGCAACTCTTTCATCTTTTTGAAGCATCTAAACAAGTCTATGCCTCAATTTATCCATCCTCCAGTGATGGAACTTGAGGATTTATGCCTGCAGTTGAGAATCCCTTAACATCAAAATGAATAAATTTCCTTATAATATCATGTTTTACAAATTTCTGGGATCTGACAATTGAAATCATGGGATAAGCATGTAGGAATTTGTAATTGTACAAAACTTTAATTTCAGAAGCAAATGTTTTCAAATGCTTCATAAATATGAATTGAAGGAAATTGTTATTGACTGAATGAATTACTGGGTAGAAGGCTGAATGACTTGCTACTTAGCTTAAAAACTGTTTTGATGAAGGATGTGTGTACACACACCACACTTATTTACACAAGAACACATTCACACAAATATAATTGATACAGTACCTTTAGATTTTCAAAATGCAAAATGTTTACAACTCTGTGAAAGTGTCATTGTTATCTTAATTTTATAGTAGAGGAAACTGAGACTGTGAAGTTGGGACTATCTAAGATTTATATAACTGGGATCTATGATAAGATTTGAACTCAATTTTTTTTTTTAGTCTTTAAGTGTACTGCTCTATTTACTTTGCCATAGAGCAACTCTATGTGAAATTGAACTAATGAAGGCTTAAGGAATTGATCAGAACACATCGGACTAAAATCTATACAAGATATTGCCGAAGTGATAGTGTTGTAAAGCTTAAAACATTAAGACTTTTGTGACAACCCATAAAATAAGATGCCAATTCTCACTAAAATTTGAATGAGATGAAGTAATTTATTTAAGGAAATATACCAAATATGCACTTTCCAAATACTTCACATAGGTAGACAATACAAAAATATGTGACATCCCCATAGTCAGGTCTCCCTTTCTTCACCTTCCTGCATATTTGCCACCATCAATATCACTGTTAAACATCCTGGAGATAAAAAAGTTTTGTCTTCCTATGAACTTAATTTTACCAGTTATATCAATGCAGTAGTTATCAGTGATTATTTTGTTGCAGGAAAAAGTGAAGCTACCATCCCTACTTAATAACTTAATGACTGTTGAGTTCCTGCTGGCTCACTTATCCTTTACTCAGACAAAGAATCAAGAGGCAGGAGACAGAGATGGAAAGTTCTCTGTTTATTCAACCCCAAGCAAGTGCTTAAATACCTTTTTTCTGCTTCCAATCCTGAGACTTTCTTTAATTACAAGTCAAATAATGCCCAGGTGATTGCAGACAACAGGTGTTAAAAGTTTACAGCCCTCAACAGTCTCTTACAAATCCCCCTTTTTTTGTTTTTGAGGCAAATTTCCTGTAAACCATCTGCAAGAGGGCAGATTATTTTCATACTCAGCATAATCAGGAGGGAAATCAGTTTCACTTGCTATTTTTCCCCCAAATAAATTAAATTCAAAATCCAAACCAAAAGGAATAACATTTAACATAAGTAACTGTTTGACAATTTGACAAAACAGATCAGATAGTAGAAATATTTCTTTCCCAAAAGCAATCAGCAAATTATATGATTCAATATTCCCCAAATCCTAGAAATACAATTTATTTCCATATAATTTCCTTCTGAATTACACACACGTACAGAGACAGGCACCAACAACAGAAACAACTCTCTTTTACCAAACTGAGATTGATAACCTGGCCAATGCCAGATCTCAGAATATAGAAACATTGTCCCACCTCTCCAGGCCAGTAGAGAGATGTGAAAATGTCCTATTGATGATTAACTACACATAAATGCACATAATGTACCAATTAAGACTGGTTAAAAAAAATAACTAACTTTTGGAACCAATTGGGATATCTTGAGGAACCTCATATATACATACATACATATATATATATATCTATATCTATATATCTATATATCTATATATATATATATATATATATTCATGAAAATCTTGAAATAGCTAGTCAAAAAAATGCTTTTTAAATACATCCTTGAGCAACTTCACAAAACTCAAACTTAGTTGTTCTACTACAGAGATATTAGCCATAATCACAGGCTTTATTCAAAAGATAAAATCTAAATTTAGCAATTTCAGAAAAAAGTCTTCTTGCCCTTTTTGACCACAAAGCTTCCCAATCAATAGCCTAAGAAAAAACGTAGTCATTGCCCAACCCCTCCCAAACTAGGAAGAATGCATGGGGGTCCCTGGATTTCTAAAATAAGTTTTTTGTTGGTGGGTGGGGTCTTGCCCTTCCTGCAGTGAAGCATGCATATCTTTTGAGACATAGGTTTGAGTTTTGAAGTTCTAGAAAAGGAAGATTTTCCTTCTCCCTCCCCCCTCCCTCTGCAGAGGATGGGAGAGACAGAGAATGAGAGAGAGCATTTGAAATTACTTGAGTTGTTAACAACAGTACAGTTTGGAGTTGTTGCATTTTCTGAACAATAACACCATTACAAACTGTCCAATAGCATGTGACATTTTAGCTCTCAACACAGGAAGTGTAGTTAGTGTGTACTTCATGGCTTTCTGCAATTCATGGTGCTGGAGCAAGGGTTGTGTCATGCTTAGTTGTGGGCTGGAGAGTGGAATTCATTGTGGGCGTCAGAGTCGGCGGCACAGATGAGGAGTCTCTGAAATTGGCCATAGGTTTAGGGGTTTGGGTTGCACTTAGCAAACATAGCACAGCCAGGCAGTCAGAGGTGGCCGAAAGAAGTGGCCAGCAGGTCCTTTGCATCCTGTTTATGTTGCTAGTGCTTGGGTGACAGACTGTCACTGAGGAAGACACTTCCTCCACTTTGTCCCCCTGCAGTGCCCCCTCAGAGACTTGACTTCCGAACTCAACAGCAGCCCCAGTCAGAGAATCTGTGCTGATTTTTGCTCCTAATTGACACAACATAACTCTTCCCCATAATATTGTAGGGAGTCCTTCAACTATGAAAGGTGAGACAGTCCATGCTTTATCTTCTTTTTTTTCCATTTCAAGGGCTGACAAGAAATTTTTGTTTCCTGTCAACCCCCAATGCCTACTAGATTAGTATAGGCAGCTTGTTTAGGCCAAGTTTGTAGCCAGTTCTGTATGGGGAACACAGTCTGATCTGCCCCGGTGTCAATGGGACCTAAGAAAGCAATTCCTTCTATTTGGATAACACAGAGAGGGTTTTTCTGAAGAAATCATAGTAGTAAACATAATTTCCTTGTTGTTTCTCAGTTTTGTCCCCCTTTTCAACTACTTTTACTTCAAATTTACACCATATCTTGAGAAAACACATAACTGAGCTATGCACTGGTTCTCATTTATGTAGCTATCATCATCATTAGCATTCACTATTGCAATAGGGGAGATTTCCTTACTCAAGTATTTTACTAAAGGTATAATTTGAGTATACTCTGGATTTGGTGGAGCCAAAATGATTGCAAATTTCTTATCTGTTAATTGTAAAGGGTGAATACATACTTCAGTATAAGCATGTGAAGGCACCCTAAATTTCCCAGCACTTTTGACCCTCAATAATTTGATATGGGTCAGCTTGCTGCCAAAGCAGCATACTGGTTGTTCCATTCCAATCTCCTGCTGGTCCTGAAGTGTCATATCTCATGATTATTTTTGAGGGTTCCCTGGGAGAGTGCCCCTTTCTCTGTTATAATTTCTTTGTCTACATCCAGATGCCCAGTGTCCTGCCATTTTACACTTTGGGCATGGAGTTTTAGGATGACATGCCCTGATCTTTCTGGGTTTAGCTCCTTGGGCACTCCAACAATCTTTCTTTAAATGTCCAGGTTCTCCACTGGCATTAATTCTCTATGATATACCTGAGACCTTACTTTGTCACATCTTTGAATCATTTCCTCAATGATGGCATTCTTTCTTAAGCCAATCATTGCTTTCTGACAATCATCATTTGCATTAGCCCATGCTAATTGTTTTATTAATACCCCTATACCTGCTACATCTCCTAAAGTTCTTCCCAGTGCCTCCTGTAATCAGGCAAAGAAATCTCCAAAAGCCTCATCATTTCTTTGTCTCATAAGTGCAAATGGTTCTTTTCATTTTATATTGGAATATATCCCCAAGCATTCTTTACACAGGTAGCAATTCTGTCATTTGCTTCTAACCCATAATATATCTGGTCTGCATTGTTGAGAAATTGACCTGTGCCTCTTAATTGTTCTTAATATGTGGTGGCATTGGGACCTTGTCCATGCTTCAAAGTCATCTGTCTACATTGTTCTATAAACTCCATCATCCAAAAGACAGATTGTCTGGGTGACAAACATGCTCTATCTGATTCCACTCATTAGGTATTAATATGGAGTATGCAAGAGTATCAAATCATAGCCGGACCAAAGGTGATCTTGCCCCATATTCCTCCACCTTCTTCTTTAAATCTCTGACTGCTTTTATATTTACTGGCTCATTTCTTCTCCTAAGGTTTCCTGGATTAAAAGCATCTGGCTCCTCAGTAGCAGATATGACTAAAACTCAGCTCCTAGATCCTCCAAACTTTCCCCTTCTCTTTTGCTCTTTTGATGACCTTTTGTAATTCTGAAGTTTCTTCACTAGGTGTTGTAGGACTGATTCTAGGCTATTCTTGATAATATTTCTTTATTTCTTCTTCCTCAGGCCATGGAGGTGAATACACTTTTCCTTTACCTTTGCTTTCCTCCATACCTCCTTGTTCTAACTTACTTAATATCAGCCCTATGGTAACTTGTTACCTCTCTGAAGTCTTTTGCTCTGGGATATAGCCTGGAAGCCTTTTTCCTTGCTTGTATCTTCTGGTCTTTTTCCCAGACTTGGATCAGATAGCCCTGAAATCAATCTTGCCTTCATGTCCCTGTTTGGGCACCATTTGCTGAGTTCCTGAAGGCTAGCTTATCCTTTACTCAGACAAACATTGAAGAGGCAGGAGACAAAGATGGAATGTTTTCTGTTTATTAAACCCCAAATAAGTGCTTAAATACCCCCTTTCACTCCCAATCCTGAGGCATTTGCTAATTATAAGTCAAATAATGCCCAGGTGCTTACAGGTGTTAAAAGTTTACAACCCTTAACAGTCTCTTACAAATAACCAATGAAGGATTACTAAGGCAGTACAGTGAACTGAATTTATTGTCAAAGGAATTCAGTCATGCAGTCATATCTGTCTTATCATGACCTTGTGGACCATAACATTTATGGGGTTTTCTTGGCAAAAATACTGGAGTGGTTTGTCATTTCCTTCTCAAATAGTTTAGGTCAAATAGGGGTTAAGTGACTTTCCCAGGTCTCACACAACTTGAAAATCTGAGGTTGAATTTGAAATCAGATCTTCCTGACTCCAAGCTCAGTGCTCTATCCATTGAGTCACACAGTTTGGTTTTAATCTTTAACAGTTTAAATTGGACTAAGATTTTTGCAATATGTTTTATTAAAAACAAGTAAAAAGGAGAGATGAAAAGAAAAATTAGATTGATAAATAAGTCTATGGGCTACAAATATTAGGAAAATATAGGAGCAATTTCATAACTCAGCACTGCTTTTTAAAACTAAGAATTGACAACTGATTTCCCTGTTATAGCGTTGCTGTAATGTCATAAAATTTCCCCCATTGGTCTGGAAGACTGACTGCATCTCCTGAAACCTAATTTATTTCCAGAGAATGACACAGGGTGGTGATAACAATACTTAAAGAATATAAGACAAAATTCAGATGTGTGCCTGTGAAGTGAAGAATCTGGTTCTAAGGATCAGAACCCCCCCTCCCCTACATACACACACACTGAATAAATTCTGAAGTTTCTCTGGGTTATAGGTCCAATTATGATAAGGCAGAGGAGAAAATAACAACTACTGTTGGGTGGCAGTACTGGATTCTCATCTGATCTTCTACTAACAGTGTTTCAAGTGGGATGCTTTTCTGAATTTTGCTATACCATTGTTTTCCAGGAAAAAAAAGTCACAAAACATTGACCTTCAGAGAATAAAAGTTACCAGGCTTGTTGATTTGGATCATATATCAAAGAGAGGAGAGAGAGAGAGAGAGAGAGAGAGAGAGAGAGAGAGAGAGAGAGAGAGAGAGACTTAAGTGTCTATTAAAACCAACCCCCTTCATTTTTCAGATGATAAAAATAGAGATTTTAAGTGAATTGCCCTAAGATTTCACAGTTAGCTAAGTATCTGAGTCAGGATTTGAACTCAGATCTTTTAAAATCCAAGTCCAGTGCTCTATTCCCTAAACCAAACTGCCTTTTGGGACAATTTCCTCTCTATATTTTCTTTGCATTTTTTCCAGGGAGTAACTGTTGGCATGGGACTATCTCTTAGTTGTACTAAGAAAAAGAGAATGTTTTATACTTAGAGCAATGAAGAGATGAAGTTTGGTACTTTTTAGTCTTACTTGTAAAGTCTTAAAAAAGATCCATTTCCTCTTCTATCCTCCTGCCCCTGTTCTCCCAGGTACAGTCAAAAGAGAAATTACAAACACAAAACACAATGAAAAAATAATTCCAGAGTGACTCATTAGGAAGATATTACACAGAAAGATACTTAAAAACATAGATCTTTCAGAATGCTCCAGGCTTTTGCTTTTTCCTTCTGTAGTTAGAAAGGTATTGCTTTGTTGTCTATAAAGTGATACAGTATATTTTCAAATTAAATATATTTTGTTTTGTAAGTTAGTTCATTTCTAACTAAAATACTACCTGTGACATTACATGATTGAATATTTAGACTGTTTGGTAAATTAGCTACTATTCTTCCATAATCAAGGGAATTATCCAAATGAAGCTTGTCATTTGAACTAATACTTTTTCCTTTAAAAACAAAATAAAAAGTCAATGTGATTAGAAATAAAATTATACACATAATTACACTGAAATCCCAAAGAGGCGAAAACCTCATTTCCTACAATTTTGCAATATGCATTCAATAAAGGAAAAAACTAATGAGATGTGACTTAGAAGACTTGGGTTCTAGTATAAGTTTCTTCTTCTAACACCTTGCCTGACCTTGTGTGTGTAATATTTAGCCTAAATTTCCTAATACACACACCAAGGGTTTGAGACTGACATTTTCTAAGGTACTTTCTTGAAGCGGTTAGGTGGTAGGTTGTCTAGAGCATTTTGACTTGAAGTCAGAAGTTATGATTCTACCTCAGATACTAGTTGTGTAACCCTGGGCAATTCACTTATTCTTTGCTGCCTCATTTCCTCAGAAGTGTTGTGAGAATAAAATTGCATAATATTTAAATGCTTTGCAAAACTTACTGCTCCATATAAATGCTAGCTATTACCATTTCAAAGGGTAATTAGGTGCACAGTGCTTATAGAGAGGAGGACCTACAAACAGTAAGACCTGAGTTCTAATTTGGGCTTATACATTCACTATTCCTGTGACCCTGGGCAAGTCCCTTAGACTGTTTGTCTCACTTTGCTCAGCTAGAAAACAAGCTGGATAAGGAAATGGCAAAGCCCTGTGGTATCTCTGTTAAGAAAACTGAAAATGGGACCATGAAGAATAGGACATAACTGACAGGAATTATTGTTTCTTCCAGGTTTCTAGTTCTAGAACATTCCCCATTCCAGCTATGGCTATTTTTATATTCCATTCTGATTCTTGCTCTCTGGTCTTTGGTCCTTGCTATGGAATAATACGCTGTTCCTTTTAACTTCTCTGAATGCTATGGCCATTTTCACAAAATATACTATTCCACAGTGAAATATTCTAAACCACAGAAAAAAAACACAATTGCTTGAGAGTTGGAAGAATTAGTTTCTTATTCTGATAATCTCACTCCCTGTTTAAACTTCCATAAAGCTCTTAATCTCCCTAGGTAGCAATATCCTCATTTGCAAAAGAAAGGGATTTACTGGATCTGCTCTGAACTCAGTCCCAGCTCTTTGATTTTCCTTTTACAAGTTATTCCATCTTCCAAGTCTAGACATTTTTTCTGGGTTTTTCTCTATAGCTCTTCATTTCCATATCCTGGCTTTCTTCAAATTTCAGCTAAATTATCATCTTCTACAACAGGCTTATCTTGATTCCCCTTACTTCTAGAATGGAAGCATTCTATTGATTACCTTATCCTGAATTATTGGTTGTCTTCATTCTATCTCCTTCATAGGACTGTGAGGCCTTGAGAACAGAGACTGTCTTTTACTTCATTCAATCATCCATCCATCCATCCATCCATCCATCCATCCATCCATCCATCCATCCATCCATCCATCCATCTCTCCATCTATTTATTTTCCCATTCTGAGCCCTTAGCACACTCTCCTGTCACATTAAAGGTTCTCAATAAATGATTGCTGAACTGACTTGATCTACTTCTACTACTACTACCACCACTACTGCCGCTACTACCATTGTTACCATGACTTAGCATTGCTATCATTACCACTACAGAACTACTTCTACTGCTACTACCACTATCATTGTTAATGCTGCTGCTAAAGCTACTGCTTCTACTACTACTGTTGCTCTTGCTGCTTCTGCTAGCGATTTCATTACTACTGTTACTACTATGATCACTATCATCACTACCACACCTATCTTCTACAACCATCAACACTACTTCTACTATTACTACTACTACTACTACTAATTATGAAATGTCTATTATGTGCTAAATACTTCACAAATATTTCATTTGATTGCACAATGATCTTGGGAGATAGTTCCTATTGTTATGTTCATTCTACAAATGAGGGAATTTATGGCAACAAAGGTAAAGTGATTTGCCCCAAATCACACATCACCTAAATGACTGAGATTGGATTTGAACTCAGATCTTTCTGCATCCTGGCATGGCACTCTATTTTTTTATGTCACTTAATCACCTAACTATACTAATAATTTCATCAACCACAAAAATAAAAATATAAAGTTAGGTAAGAGATATATAAAATATGCACTTCATTTTTAACCACTGACACTTACCCTAACCGTCCCTTTGTACTAGTTTTGATTGGGTGAAAAGATCCAAAGTCTAGCTCTGCTGAACAAGTTTAGGGGTAGGAAGGGTGAGATAATATTTTGTGTCCTACAAAATCCATCAGAGAATTCCTTCAGAGAAGGATGAATTTTACCAACTCTGTTTTATGCTTGGACTCTTCTTTTTTACAACAGCAAATCTTTTTACTTGGCTTTTTCAGTGAAGTCCATGCTCTCTAAATTAATCAGGAACAAATAATCCATTTAAATAGATCTCTGATTTTTACTTAAGTATTGAGGCACTTGGAACAAGCTGATTGCAAAAGGATATATTTTTTCTTTCTACAGGTATAATCTGACAGTACAATGAAGAACCATAATAAAGAGAATTTTAAAAGAAGTAACGGAGAACTGAATTGGAGGTTGAAATGTTTATTTTATGAGGTTTTAAGTTTTTTGTAATATGATTGATGATGTCTTTGTCCTCCATTCTTGAAGAAGATCATGATGTCAGGGAAGTCATGTCTTGACAAGCACATGAATTGGATTAGAGTGAGAGGGTGCTATGTTAAATCACCAGCCCCACTTTCTCCTTCAGAGTAATTTGTGTCCAGTGGCCAGATATGAATCATGTAACACTGACATATATATATATATATGTTTATATATCTATATATAGTTGATAAGAGGTAATATAGGGATCCCAAAATAACATATGTATGTATTACATATACATATTTTATATTTATTTACACACATACATATACTTGTGAACCTTAAAGTGCCATACAAATATCAGTTATTACTGTTACCACCATCATTATTACAGTTCTTTACTTCCTCAATCAATCTTTTCTTTGCTTACCTAATCTCATGTGCTACCAGGGGAAAGCTATAAGAGTCTCAGCATTAGAAAATGGAACCTGACCTTTAGGGTAGTCTATACCTCAAAAGGGTCTTTTGTTTAAGATTCTAGCCAATAGAGATTGCATTGCTTCTTCTTCTAATGTTCTGCACACTAACATGTACTGATTCTTCCAGTGGAGAGTTTTGGCCCTGGAGTTCTGAGCAGCTAATTAAAGAATGAGAAAGTTAAGCACCCTGATTCATTGACAGCTCCCCAGGGGAACATTGAAAGCATTAGAACTGGGAGAAACTTTAGCTCTCTCTCTCTCTCTCTCTCTCTCTCTCTCTCTCTCTCTCTCTCTCTTTCTCTCTCTCTCTCTCTCTCTCTCTCTCTCTCTCTCTATATATATATATATATATAATCTATATCTATATCTATATCTATATCATCTATCTCTATCTCTATATCTATCTATATCTAATCTATATCTATATCTATATACTCCTTAAAAGAAAATGCTCTTTTGCATTTTTTGTTTAGATCATCTCTCATAGTAATTTGTACATTGTAGGTTTTTAAAGAATTCACTCAGCTTGAAACTCTTGACCTAGGATTGAACTATCTTGACTGGTAATTAAAAGCCCTATCTACCTGTCCCTGAAGAAGACTATGGCAAATCAAACTATCTTGACACCTACTCACCCTTCTCTCTCAACCTTTCCACTACTTGTTTGTGTCTTATTGTTCAAATTAATGCCATTGCTTCTGGAAAGAACATATCAACTTATTGACCTTTCTTTCAACTCTCCATTGTATCACAAGGCTAGAATTTCCTCCCATGGCTGATCATGTCTCAGTATGTATTATCTTCCTCCTTAGATTGTAAGATCCTTAAGAACAGGAATTATACTTTTTTCAAATAAAATTCCTGGCTAGTACCTGAGACATAGTAAATACCTAATAAATGTTTTGAAATCAGTTTATTTATTTGTTGGCTTGAATTGAATTTGGAAACAAAACTATATCCCAAGTAGCTATTTTCTTTAGGGAAGGGAGAAGAGTTATATTTGAGAGCATTTTATTTAACTTCTTTAGTAAATGAAAACATTAAAAATAAAGATTTCAAGTAGTTACAAAGGGGTAATTCATTCACTGCAGAAAATAAGTAACCTTAGGCAAGTGCTTTATTGTGGTATGCAAAAAATATTATATCTAACATTAAAAACCCAGAGACAAGAATTTAATATGTACTGACACTTCAAAGAGAAAACTTGTCCAGTTTTGGTAAAGTGGGAGACATAGAACAGAAAATAGATTGCAATCTTGGAATGCAAACTGACAAGATAAGCTCTGAAGAGATAATAGGAAGAGAGAATATAATGGGGATAAAACAACAAAGCATGGAATTCCTTGATAAGTGAAAATTCTATCAAAATATTTGTCATCAGAAATGAAGGAGTTATTTCAATATTCACCACATGAAGACTCAGTTTCTAAAATATATGATAAAACATGATCTCAGTGGTGGAAGCAGTCTCAGAAGTAACCTATTGTAATCTGTACATGAACAAGAATCATTTTTAGAAAATAGCTGATTTGTGGTCTTCTAGCCTTTGCTTGAACACCTACACTACTAGGACCCCAATACTTCCTGAATGAGTTCATTTCACTGTTGCTCTTCTTCAACTGTTAGAAAAATATTTCCTTGACCAAGCCAAAACACTTGTTCTGTAGTTTTGTTCATGGATCCCCATGTAACACAACATAACAGATCAAAAACCTCTTCCACAACTTTGAATATTCAAATAAATTTATTTCTGTGTACTCTAGGTCTTCTCTTTTCTAACCTAAGTATCTCCAATCTCTTCACCTGGTTCTAGTGTGACACAATCTTGAGATTCTTTACCACTCTGATAACAAATGTCTCCATCCAATTCAGGTTCAGTAAAATTCTCCTTCTCTATTCTATCCCCAATTACCTTTCTCCCAGATTATATTAATTATCTCTTAAAGTGGGAGTCCAGTATTATCATTTGTTTATTTGATGACACAATTTGCACTGTTATCTCTAGTCTTTATCTCCACTAATCCCTCCAACTGGGATCAACCTACTCATTGCCAAATTCCAGTAGTTTCCACCCATTAGTGAGAAGCATGCTAAACATCCAAGTTATTCAACCTTCTATAGGAAATTCCCCTGGGTGGGGTGAGGGGGCACAGAGTTTATAAGGAAATTAACATTTCAGTACAGTGTTTTACCTTAAACATTTAGCCTAGAGTTTCAATCACAAAAATGATCCCAGGACCTCCATGTTTTCAACTTATTTTGTCAATCAATATTAGAGAAATAGAAAGAGAAAAGGGATCATGACTCCCTCATTTTATAATTATGGAAATATGCTGAGAGACACCACATAGCATGCTTAAAGTCATAGTGTTGGTGGATAGAAAGGGCAGGATTTCCATTCCCAAGTCTGTTAAATTAAATTAAATTAAATTAGTATATTTATTAAGTACTTTTAATGTCTGTGACACTATGTTAGGTACTGGTGATATAAGGAAAAATGAAGGTATTCCTATATATAAGGAGCTTATAGTCTATTGATGGCATGTCTGTGTTCTATAACATGAACATGGTAAGATGTAATACAGGGTGGTGAACAAAAGATAGTAGTCTTTTCAATAAGACATGAGTTATTGTTCTCTTTTAATATATATATATGGCTTTACAGATTTGCTGAATTTTTAAATGTAATTGAATTATATTTTGGGGTCAACAATTGTATAGTGAAAGGAAATGGGAAAATTTTTTATTTAGAAATTCAATGAATCATATTTTTCTTTAGTGAATCTTTAGCAAATCTTTCTTTAACATATCTTTCTTCAGCAAACTTTTCAGAAATATTTGTGTCCTGAAAGATGAGTTATATATGCAGTGAGTATTCAAGAGTTCACCTTTATTCACAGACAACCCAAGGAGTATTTGTCAGAACTACCTGTATTTGCTATCGGTATTGTAATAATAATAGGTTGATATAGCAGACAGAGAGCAAACTATATCTCTTTCAACATTGCAGTGAAGTTGTCGATCTAAATAGGTTGGGGGTGAGATGTAGATTCTCATGTGGGATTTCTCTATAACAATGAATCAGTTGTCCAGTGCCTCTCTGTAATAATCATAATAGCAGCTCATATTTTTATAATCCTAGTATTAAGGCAGCATGATGACTAATTATAATGACCAATTTGTATTCCAGAGAAAAGATAAGGAAATTAATCTTCTTCATTTCAATTAGAAGTTGTGACTATGAGTCTTGTTCTAGCTTCATAAATTCATAGATTTGGAACTGGAATAAAACTTAAGAGGTCATCAAGTCCAACCCCTTCACTTTGCAGATGATAACTGAGTCCAAGAGAGGTAGAATAAGGAATTTGTCCAGGGTCACATAGATATAAGTGATATAAATGATACTTGAACTTTGGTTCTTTCATTCAAAATCCAAAGTTCTTTCCATTATACTATACATAACCAGTTGGATTTCTTAATATTTTTGCTTAATTATTATTTTTCTTTATGTAATAGAGGGTTAAATATATAGTAACTATTAAAATAACCCAAGATAGCAATATAGATTTACTCTTTTCAAAATAGCATTTTTAATGGTTATGCTAACAGGTATAAGTGATAGAAATGACACTTGAACTTTGGTTCTTTCATTCAAAATCCAAAGTTCTTTCCATTGTACTATACAGAGCTAGTCAGACTACTTAACTTTTTTGCTTAATTATTATTTTTCCTTATATAACAGAGGGCTCAATATATGGTAACTATAAGCCAAGATAGCAATATAGATTTGCTCTTCAAAATAGCATTTTATATTTTATAGCTCTTAGTATGCTAAGAGATTAATCTAGATTTTGGACCTGTTTGAAGGGTATTTCTGTATGTGGTGGTCTGGGGAAAGAAGATGGCATGATTGTGTGCAGTTCATGTGAATATTACTGAATGAAACCCTTACTGCCTGAGTGGTTTAGCTCAAGTTCTGCTTCCTCAAGTTGTTAGTATTCCTTTGTAAATTAGTTTTTATGTAAGAGAGAGAGAGCTGATAATAGAACCCATTGATCAATTTGATAAGTGCCCCAATCAACTTGATTAGAGTATAGGCCTTTCACTGAAGGACATCATCTATACCAATAGATATATGGGACTGGCACCTTAATGCAATTATACAGAAAACTCTTTTAGTGCACAGTTGCTGTGATTGGGGCTGCTTTAAAAGGATGCAAGCTATTCTTAAACAAGATATATTTTACTCATGGTCAGTTCCTTTCCTTCCCTCCTTTCTCTTCTGAGCTTCCAAACAAGAATACAGTAAAAAAGAGGTGGTTGAAGAGGGAATTCACTTGCTCTTACCCATTCCCATCACCATCCGCACCTCAACTCCATTCTCCTAGGTGCAAAAAATATTGATTTGTGAGAGGAGAACCTAGTGATCCTGGAATGGATCTTAGACCTCTACTTCTTGGTTGTATTTTCAGTGTTTTTCTTTCCTTTCTTAACACAGACTGGATGGAGAGTAACATTCTTCAGAATGGACTTTACTTGAGAGTTCTAGAATTCCTTTAGTGAGGAAGATCTAGAGATCAAGAGATACAGAGTTTGATCATCTGGAAATGAACTTTCTAGAAGGAGAATTTTTTTAAAGTAATATATTTGCTGGAAAGGAAAAGGATCACCTAGCTCCTGAAGAACTAAAAGTCATGACAAGAGGGACAATGAAATTCAGATCTTATTTCTTTCTTTCCTATTATTAAAATGAGTATCAGATAGTGTTATTCCAAGGTCAATAGTTTTTTTTAAAATTTGTTTACCATATCTCCAAATGTCTTTATCTTCTAGAGGGAGTCCAATGAACTATTTGAGTATTTTACATTTCTATATTTTTTTCATGTAAGATGAAGACTGTCCCATTCCTGATGCCCATTGATGTTAATTTATGTATGGGAGTTTGGGACCCTGTTAGTCACTTAGATTTGAGAACAGAGTGAGTGTATTTGGATAGTTTCCTGGATAACTCCAGGTGGGAGCAATTATTGAAATAAAGAAGTTTATTCCTTTGGATTCAGTCTGGTAATAAAAATAACAGTAACATTGTTATAGTATATAAAGTTTACAAAGTGATTTACAGATATTATCTCAGGCCTCAAAGCAACCATGATAGGTATTCTTATTATTCCCCATTTTACAGAGGAAGAAACTAAGACAGAAGTTAAGTGAGTTGTCCATGGTCATACAATGTTTGAGGCCAGAATGGAACTCAGATCTTCCTGCCTCCAGATCTATTGCTATATCCAATGTGAAACTTGGCTGTTTGCCTTCACAACTGATCTGTGTAAGCCCAGATTTCTGGGCTCTGAGTCATGAGAGATATGTGAATGTTGTGCATTTTACTGTGCACATATTGTTTTTTCACAACAGAATTCAAGTTACTTGGAGGTAAGACCTATTCTTATTTTTTTCTCTCTCTGCAGTATCTAACACAAATCCTTGGCACACGAATAGATACTTGTTGAATAAACAGTTTAAAGCTTGAAAAGACCTTCATGTACTATACATTATCTCATACAATTGTCATAATAACCCTGTGTGTGAGAAAGGTCAATATTGAAATTTTATTATCTTTTTTTCAAAAAAAAGTTCAGCAAACTGAGAGAAGGAATTTAAACACAGACAATTCTTTCATGACAGAGCAATGTAAAGTCCAGAGTGCTTTTCCATCTATCTACATGTGTACTAATGATATAGTTTCATTACCAATGGTGCCTTTTAAGAAGATATAGTTTCCTTCTTTATCCATTTTAATGAGTTTTTTTGGCTTTTGTTTGAGATCAGAATCACTACCCCCTATTTTTTTACTTCAAGCTATAGCATAATATATTTTGCTCCAATCTTTTACCTTTACCCTATGTGTATCTCTCTGCTTCAAATGTATTTCTTGTAAACAACATATTGTAGGATTCTAGTTTTTAATCCATTCTGTTAACTGCTTCCCTTTTATGGGACAGTTCATTCCATTCACAATTATAGTTAAGATTACTAATTCTGTATTTCTCTGGGGTCTGATTCCTGACTTGTCATTGGTCAAAATGTTGCCTATGCAGTCTAGGCCTTGTCTTTGCAGAGGTTTGTTTCCTCCTTTATGTCCAGGTTCTGACTTACCAATGGTTTGTTCAAGACCCAGTCCTATCTTTTATCTTGGTATTCCCAGGGTTCAGACTTTGTTTTGGGTTGGGATTCTTTTGGCTACCTTGCTATATAGTTGCCAGGACCTCTGCTATTGTCAAACTGTTGGGACCTGGATGGCTCTGGCTTTCCTTGCTGGCTTTCCTTGCTGGTTTTCCCACTCTCCTGCCTCCTAGGCTTTACTTCTCCTTGTCTACCATTGAATCTTCTTTTTTTCTTTGGTGAGATCTGTAGCTTGAACATTAGAATAGAGGCTTCATTTATCTTTGGTGGGGAAAAGCTCTGGGAGCATGTTAGCTTCCTGTCTCTGGGCTCCACCCTAGAAATTTCCACGCTTTTCCATATATCAAATAGCTTCTGTAGTATGTGCAGTTTGAACTATCCTCATCATCATTGTTGTCATCATCATTATCATCATCATCACCACTGTTATGCCTTCCACAGCCCTATAAAGCCAGTCAATCACATAAATTGGGAAAATGAGAACCATGAAAAGGTTAAGGTATTTTTCTATAACCATGGGGTAGGCAGAGTAATCATTAAGATGGTAATGCAAATCCAGACCTCCAAAAGTGTGATTTTCAATCTATATCTAGCTGAATAATTTTATAAATCTGTAAAATCAAGTTTGGGTTTTTTTTGTAGTTATTGTTTGGTCATTTCAGTTATATTTGACTCTTCATGAGCTGATTTGAGATTTTCTTGACAAAGATACTAGAATGGTTTGCCAATTCCTTCTCCAGCTCATTTTACAGATGAAGAAACTGAGACATTCCCAGGGTCACAAAACTAGTAAATGTCTAAGATTAGATTTGAATTTAGGGAGCAGAGTGGAAAAAGTGTTGAGCCTAGATTCAGGAGGATTCAACTTTGTGAGTTCAAATTCAACCTCAGCTATTTCTGATTGATAAGTCACTTAACCTTGTTTACCTTAGTTTCTTCCTGTATAAAAGGAGCTGGGAAAAGCAAACTACTCCAGCATCTTTCCCAAGAAAACTCCAAATGGGGACATGAAAAGTTGCATAAGACTAAAAATGTTTGAACAACAACTCCATAACTCAAAGTTCAGGACTTTGTCATTTAATTAATAGACCACCACCCCCCAAAAAACAGAAAGAAAAGAAACCCTAAATAAAGGTATGCCAATTTATCTTCTTTTTTGATAATTAATATTTTATTTTTCCAGATGCAGTTTTTTTAAGGTTTTTTTCAAGGCAATGGGATTAAGGGAATTGCCCAAGGTCACACAGCTAGGTAATTATTAATTGTCTGAGGCTGGATTTGAACTCAAGTACTCCTGACTCCAGGGCCGGTGCTCTATCCACTGGGCCACCAAGCCACCACCAGATGCAGTTTTGAAAATTTTTCAACTTTCCATATGTATATGCATATTTCCATGTGTATATGCATGTTTTAAGCTACATAATTTCCACCCTTACTTTCCAGCCCCCTCCCCACGGTGGTGAACAGTCAGGTGAATATTGTAATATTGTGTGTGTGTGTATATATATATATATATATATATATATATATATATATATATATACATATATATATATGTGTGTGTGTGTGTGTGTGTGTATGTGTGTGTATGTGTGTGTGTTTATGTTAAACATGTTTACAGATTAGCCATTTTCTGTATGAAAAATTAGGATTAAAGGAAAAGAAAGAAAACCAAAGGATAGGAAGGAAATACAAAAGAGAACTTTTTAAAAGAGTGAATCTAGTGTTCATCAGATTCTAAAGGGTTTTTATTTTGTTTGATTGTTTTGTTTTGTTTTTCTTCCTCTGGGTATAGCATGGTCCATAATGAGTCTAATAGGGTTGTCATAGCTCTTTGAGCTGATGACAGGAGCTACATCCATCAAGTTGATGAATTCACAATGCTGTTGAGAGATTGTTCTTTTGGTTCTGCTCCCTTTGCTTGGTGACAGATCCTGCAATTTATTCCATGCTTCTCTAGAGTCCAACCATTCATGGTTTCTTATAGAACAGTAGTATTCCATAACATTCCTATACCATAACTTGTACAGCATTCCCCGACTGATGGGCATCCCTTCAATGTCCAATTCAATTGGAATTGCTGCTACAAATATTTTGGGACGTGTGAGACTTTTCTCATTTTTTAGGATTTCTTCTGGATATAGGCCTAGAATTGGAATTGCTGAGTCAAAAGTTATGGTGAGTTTTATTGCTCTTTGGGCATAGTTCCATATTGTTCTCTAGAATGGAGATCCATTCAAAACTCTACCAGCAACACATTAATCTCCCAGTCCTCCCACAACCTTGCCAACATTGATCATTTTCCTTTTTTTACCAGTCTGATAGGTGGGAGGTACAATTTTATCTTCTTTTAAAACTTTATTGATATGATTAAAAATAGTAACAACAACAACAACAACAACAAAAGAAGACTCATCATAATTTAAATTAAATAATAGAGACAATAGTTAATTTAACTTTTTAATCCAGAATAGTAACTTTTTCTAACTCAATCTGTAGAATGCTAGAAATGTCCCCTCTTTTTGTTCACAAGCCTGCTTGCCAAATTCTAAAGGCTCAATTGTATATGCAGGTGTAAAACAAATGGGCCAGCTCTTCATCTGCTATAAGCTAAATGACAGTGACTGGGAATCTGGCCATGTAAAATACAGAGAAACAGCTGCTTTACTATCAGACCATCAGCAATGCAAAAGCTGATGATGAGAAGATCACCATATGGGGAAGATATTGCTTGATGTCCTTTTGAAAGGATGCTTTGGTGGTCTGGGCAATGAGAACTGGAACATTATAGTGGAGTTGGCATTGTCAATACACATATTTCATTAACATGAGTCAAGGGGAGGACAAAGTCAAAACAAGATAGGCTAGAAAGAAATTAAATCTCAGAGTTGGAGGAAAACCGAACACAAATTTCTGTCCCATCAAAGAGTCCCTACATCACATCTCTGACAATCTTTGACTATAACCCTTCAGTAATGGGATGATCCCCTTAATTTTTCTACACATTGCATTTTGGGAAACAGATAAATTAGCAGAGTGAGTCTAAATCTTTTGAACTCTATTAGAATTTCTGTCCCAAAGCAAATTTTAAAAGAAAAAAACAAAACAAACGAATAAACTATGGACTAAATGAGAATGCTAGTAAAAATGGGAAAAGTTTGAGGTTAGAACACTAAACTAAGGCACTGGGAATATCATATAATATTCCCTCCATCATTTTAACATTTTCCATAGTGGAAGATGAGTATACGCTAACAGGATTTCTGACAAATACTCTGAGAAAAATTATGATTAAATATCTAATTGATAATAATGAGGAGATCCAGGATTTTTTTCCATTTCTCATTTGGAGATTAGGTCAAAGCTTAGTTCTCTGAAGGTCAGGGCACATGAGATGAAATCTTGGAGTTGATGCCCTATACAACTAGAGAATCTAATAAAGAATTTAATCTTAGGTAAATTTGGACCCATTGTGTTCCCTTTAAGCAGACTGGATTGTCCAAGACTGGGGGTGGTCTGGTCTGAGGCAGTCTCTCTTTGTCATGAGTGATATAATTGACTGTGTGCCCCCAAGTCCTCAATAGAATTGGTCTAACTCATTATAATGTTCATTATATCATAACATGTTAACTCATCCAGAATTGACTGCCACCTTCAGAAACATCTACTCTTCCAAGGTGCATTCCATGAGGAGGTCTTTGACCTTGGAGAGTATCACTGAAATTCTTTTTAATTATTTACTAATAATAATTAATAAAAATGGTTAATTACCCAGAAACTGTCTCTTGAACTTTTTATACAACACTTCCCAAAAATGATCACATGATCTTGGAACTAGTGAGAACCTTTAGTGATTACTCCTGATTTTTTCAATGAGTGAATTGAAGTGAAAAAAAAACTGACATAAAATAACTTCCTTTTGGAAAATAACAATAAAATTGCAAATCTTGTGGATTTATAATCTAGAAGGCAGAACAATGTGACAAAAACCCAATTCTAAAGTTTATTCTATGATTATGCTAAGAATAAACTAATTATGAGATTTTGGATGGGGAAGCAAAAGAAAATTGTTGGACAATCTATACTTATGATTTCATTAAATAGGTAGATTCTGGTGTGGAGATTCCCTTTAATGATGAAGATGAACCAAGTGTTGGAAATTAAAAAAACTGCAGTATGATATAATGGAAAAACATGGATTTAGAATTCAAAGACCTGGATCTAAGGAGACTAAACAGGACACTGAACTTGTACAGATCTCAGTTTCCTCATCTATCAAATAACCCATTTTAGATAATCTCTATCCAGTTCCAATGATCTGAATTTACGCATTTACTAACCCTGAGACAATCCATCAAATTTTTCAACACCTCTAATTGTTTTTATTTTTAACATAATTTTTACTTTATCTCTATTGACAAATATAGGTATTTAAACATATGAAAAATTAGAAACATTAGAAAAATGAGCACACAAGTAGAAAGGAAAATGACAGAAACAAGAGACTACTGATTTCAATCTTGAAATTTTCTTTCTTTTCCTTTCTGTTTTCAATTCTGCTAATTACTCTTTTGCTCTTCCTGATCTGTTTTTCTGTGCTTGTTTTTTGGTATATTAATTGGTTGATATAATGCTTAAAATGAAAACAACTCCTAAATTTCCCTTTTATTATTATTTTTAACATGAGCATTTGAAGAAATATATTTTTCTCACAGGGTTGCTTTAATATAAATAATTAATTTATCATGAATTTGGGTATATAATATTATTATAATTGTCATTGATTTAAATTTTGTTATTATTTGGATTAAAGTCTTAGCCTAAGAAAATTATTGGTCCTCATTTAGTCTTGAACTTCTTGATCACATTTCACTTAGTGATTTTTAATTCTACAAAAGTAGCATTTATTTACTACAAAAGAAGCATTTACTGCTTCCCTGTGTGAATTCATAATATCTTTTGTCTCTAAGATGTGATTAATTTCTGTGTATATTTGGTGAAAATTTGGATCAAAGTCAGATATCTTTACACTATATACCTACCCATAGGATAGCTAGGAGGCACAATAGGTATAACGCTAGGCCTGGAGTTAGGAAAACTCATCTTCCTGAGTTGAAATCTAGCTTCATTTACAAACTGTGTGATCCTGGGCAAGTCATCTAATACTGTTGTCTCTGTTTCCTTATCTATAAAATGATCTACAGAAGGAAATGGCAAACCACTCCAGTATCTTTGCCAAGAAAACCCAAATGGGTTCACAAAGAGTCAGACATAACTGAAAAATGACTGAACAACAAAAACTACCTACCTATAACTCTATAATAGCAACTCAATATAGTATACTCTTTTATCTTGGACCAATGTCAAGAAGATATATGGTTAGTTGAAGACTTTCATTAGATATTATAGATTTCCTACAGTGGAGGTGAGAATCTGGAACTCAGGAAAGAGATAAGAGAAGAAAAATCTTTTTTAGCCAACCAAACATGGCCCTCTAGAATGGGTTTCCTCTGATGAATCTTAATATCAACAGGAAGATGGTAATTAGGGGATAGCTGTCAGATCCAAGGCAAAGAACTCTTTTAAGGAAAATGGCAGAGTTCAAACTATGATCTGGTAGAGTAAATGATTTGCTGTGCTGGGTCCAGCCAAAGTTCTATATAGGTTAACCAAATCTAAGAGGGAACAGAGTTTGAAGCAGCAGGCAGAAGGGAAGCTTGGCACTAAATCAGAGAACACATTTCTAGAGGAAATGATACATGTTATTTAGAGAAAAAATTGTCAGAAACTGTTTCTTTGCCTAGTACAGTTCAGGGATGGTTGCATACTATCTTTTCTCCTTATTCTGATGTATTAATGTTATTTTGGTGCCGGACACATAGTAACGTCTTTCATTGTCTTGCTCGATTTTAATGTATGCACAATAGATACTTTGTCTTTGTTGGAAAAAAAAATGCGGCCTTGAAGGCTCCATTAAGGCAAATGCTTTGTTAAAATCAATAAACCATAAACAGGGCAGGTTCACATATAGTACAAAGCTTTCAGGCAATTGTATGAGTCAGTAAAAGGACTACCTGTAATCTATCATTTCCCCCTTTCAATCTTCCCATCTTTGAGATATGTTGTGGATTAACTTTAAGATTATATTACTACTAGGGAATATTTCTTCTGTATATTTGATCAGATGCAGACAATCTTATGAACTTCATTGTTTCAGGTTTCATTATTTTGTTCACATAGCACATCTGGAAAGGGGCTACAGAAAACAATGAAATAATACAAATAATAATACTCACAATAAAAATAACAAAATTAAATAGCATCAGATATTATGACAATTATCCTACAATTATTACATCATTTGATCCTCACAACAACCCTTGGAGGTTATTATTATTAACCCTATTATACAGCTGAGGAAATTGAGGCAGAGGTTATATGACTTACCCAGGATCAGATAGTCATGCTTGAGGTCATATTTTATCTCAAGTATATAGGATTCCAGGCCTAGCCCTCTACTCACTAAGCTACCTAGCTGTCAGAATAGCTCAGTTTTGCATTGTTGATAATTTGGGGTGATTTATGGTAAAATGTATATATAAATTGCACTGAATGGAAAAGCATAGAGTTTTAGTGATAAAAATGCAAATTTATCAAAAGACTCACCTGTGAAGTTGATATTTTCAACATGTACTGTATAATGTATAATGAGGTTTTTCAAAGGCCTTGATTAATGAAAGATTAAACTTAATGAACCTGGTATCAAGGTTTAAATTTGAAAAAAAAAAGCTACAAATTTAATTTCTTAGGACAAATTTCATATGACAAAAATTTACCTTTGATACATGATAAAGTTGGGGGTTTTATAAAAGCTTTCTTTTCCCATGAAATTTGCAATCTATCATAATGTACATTCAATTTAATAAGTATTAAGTTCTTAAAATTTTCATTCTTTCATCTTCTGTGATTATTATTCAGGACTTCCCACACAACTTCCATAGTTGATCAACCGAATATAAGGGAAGCCTATCTGTGGTTCTTTTTAATGAATCAGTGGTTTCAATGGAACACTGAATTTGCTGTGTACTTTTTTTTTTTGGCTACTTGACCATCTTACCTAATTTTTGAAGGAAACATGTAGAATGTAAAACCCTTTATGACTGAGGTTGCTTGATTTTATTTTTCTTTTAATTTGCATTCCCAGGATTTAGAACAGTTGTACATAATCTGCAATTAATAAATTTTTGTGAATGAATTGGTGTTTTTAAGCAGGATTTTTATGTCATTTCTGATGTGTTCTGGTATTCATTAGTAATGAACTCTACCAATTTTTTTCTAAGACTGAGGTATTCTATGGTTCATATATTTTGAGAGAAAAGTGTTGTTCCAATCCAATCTCCTTACTTCTCATTCCTTCTCAACATGAATCTACTTTTGTAATGAAATTAGTTTCCATACTATCCTGTGAAAACTTCAGTTATTCCCACCCCTTTGCTTTTTTCTCATACATTTATCTTATTAGTTACTTTTCATATATATTTAAATGTATCTGTGTATCTATACATGCACACATCTCTCTTATACACATAAACACACAGACACATATATACAGACACACACATAAAAAGATAAAAGTAAAATTTTCCTTGCTAAATGTAATGCAAATTCATCAAGGGTAAGAGTTTTTTCCTCCCTAGTAATTTTCACATAGTTGATATTCAAAGAGACTTGATCAATCTATTGATAATTCTTTACAACACTTGAAGTCTAGTTCTTAGATTTTTAGCTTTTAAAATTTAACCATATTGAATTGAATTGATGGCTAACTGTTACATTTGGGTTAACCTTGTCTTTCCAACTGAAATATAAACCTCTTGAATGAGATCATTTCTCATACATAAGCATAGAATTGCAAAATATGGTTATTATATTTTGTAGAAATAATGATTAAAATTCTTCATTCAGCTTTCCACCTTGACATTCTGGGAATCTAGACTGTATTTAACTTTCCCAGATAATTCCTCCACTCAGTTTATTCTAGGAAACTAAGTTAGGGTATGAAAAAGAAAAAAGGAACTAATGGAGGAACACATGAACAGAAAAGGTTCACTCCTGTGAAAAGTTTTGTGTGAAATACAAGGTCATGGGAACCATGGTATTATCAAAGGTTATAGAAAAAAGGACACATCTACATTTGAATCTATATTTTTCACTATTATGATGTAGCTGGACATGATGCATATTCTGTGATGATCTTTCCCTATAGCCCGAGGAATAATGATCCTTGGAAAATGATCAATATTATCAGCTGAGAGTTAAAGATGAACATGTTGGGAGAATTACTCACTAGATGAGGAGAGTACTGATACCATCTGTTGGGAAGTAAGAAGAAGCACAGAGTGAAGTAGAAGATACAAAAACACCTGGGGAAAAATCTGCTAGTCTCATTAGGAGAAAAAGATTAGAAAGGTACTCTAAAAGGTTTTCTGGGAACACAACCCTGAACCTTTATGCAGTGAGGCTCTATAGGTCTATCTGGGCAAAGAATGTTTAGTGGAAGGTGTTAGTTCTACTAGGTTTCATTTTCCTGTAAATAAAGCATTTCTTCTTTGAGTTATGATTTTTTTTTTTAGATTTTTCAAGGCAATGGGTTTAAGTGGCTTGCCCAAGGCCACACGGCTAGGTAATTATTAATTGTCTGAGGTCGGATTTGAACCCAAGTACTCCTGACTCCAAGGCCGGCACTCTGTCCACTGCGCCACCTAGCTGCCCTTTGAGTTATGATTTTAAGGAGATTTAGTGATCATTCATTTCAGACAGTAGAGTCCCAAAATGGTCTAGGTGAGTAAAGAGTAAAAGAAATGATGAATCACCCCAAAGTAAAACAAGAATAGATGCTGCTATATCTACAGAGAATATTACCCAATTTTAGCACATAGCTACTTGAGTACTTAAAATCATAAAGTCAATCAGTTAAGAGGAATTTTAGAGTTCATAGAATTCAAATTCCACAAATGCACAAATGATGAAACTAGAGCAAAAAGTTTTTAAAATATTTTCTCAATTCCCAATCTAGTATTCTATCTTACTTTTCTTCTTACTGACTGATTAATCATAAACTTTTTGCCCAACTTTGTCTTATAGCATCAATACAGAATAGCAGAAATCAAAAAAGCAGTATAAACACAGGAATCCTTTGCAAACATGAAAACCAAAAGGACATCTCTTTTACAGATTGCCAAACAATCTTGTATATCAATTTTAGTAACTGCATTTTCTCTACTAGAGATGCACCTTTTTTGTTATTCATTTCTTTGCATTCCATTAGAGCAAGAGTGCAGAACCTCCAGTCAACTCAGTTTTAGAACCTCCTGCCAAGGCAAGTGCAGGAAGGACTCAAAAATTCAATAAATCTAGTAGCTTTTTAATGGTGAATTATATATTTGACCAAATAAATATCCAAATGGTCCTTGTCAGAAAACTTCCCTTCCTTGCATTATAGTCTAGCTGTTCTCTCCCTTTGAAAGCATAACTCCAAGTTTATCTTTTTTTTTAACTTTAATAAGTTTGTAAGCCTAATGCAAAGTGTTGTTAACTCTTTTAGAAAGTAAGTAGAAGAGGGGTGGCTAGGTGAATAGAGTACTGGCCCTGGAGTCAGGAGTGCCTGAGTTCGAATGTGACCTCAGACACTTAATTACCTAGCTGTGTGACCTTGGGCAAGCCACCTAACCCCATTTGCCTTGTAAAAACCTAAAAAAAAAGTAAGTTGAAGAAAAAGTATCCATAAGAAAATAAAGTATTTATTTAGAGAGGCAATATACTGTGACAGAAGGAGGACTGGGCTACAAGCCAAGAAATGTGGTTTGAAATCTCAATCTGACACTGATTTTCTTCTGAAGATAGGTTAGTGATTGTAACTTTCTAAGTCTGTATTTCAGCATTTTAAACTACAGATAATATTTATACTCCTTTCTTCACAGGGGTGTGAAAAAAAAAGAATGTCACTGGCTCTGGAGTTAGAGAACTTGAGTTCAAATCTACCTTTGACACTATCTTTGTGACATTGGACAAATAATTTAACCTCCCTTCATTTTCTTCCCAAGAAACCATAAGAAGAGGGAGTTGTCCTCTGAAGTCCCTCTAATTCCTAGATGTGTGAATATCTCTCCATATCAGTATGATAAAATGAGTTTTTGTGTCCTCATATATACATGTGCACATGCAAACTCACCCTGCTACTGCTGTATCCTCAGACCACCACTCCAGTGGAAATGCCCTCTCAGAACTCTTGTCTTCAGGCTAGGCTATTCCTGTTTGTTGAGATGTCATTGTGTCTAATTGATTCTAGACTGGAGAATCCTTTTATAATCTTCATAATTTTCCCAACCTCTCCCACTGTGTGTAGTTAGCCTTTTTCAATCCTCTTTTGTAATCACATTAACACAATCCTATTGCTTCTGGAAGAGGTTACTCCCTAAATCGAAAAATGTCTTTCCTACTCATACTTCCTTTCTATGAATCATGTCTCCTTTCTACTATTTAATTTCTTTGAAGGCAGATCTGATTCTAAGCCTCATTTTTAGATTTGTTTTCCAAATTGTCAGTAGAGCATATGAAGACCATTAATGGATAAATGGAAAAGACTAATTTGAACTAAGTCCCCAACTCCCAATCTAATTATCCTTCTAACCAACTCTTTCCATGCCATCATAAGTCTGTGTGTACACATTTAAGTCATACACATGCAAATATAACAAACATGCATATATGCAGGCAGATGCACCTATATATAATGCATGTGTGTGTATAATGTATGTAGCCACACATGCAGCGTGAGTAGATTTAAATGAATATATTCAGGGCCTAGACTAGAATCAGAAAGATTTATCTTCCAAATTTCAAATCTGGGCTCAGTCATTTACTAGCTTTGCGACACAGGTTAAGTCATTGAATAATCTGGTTACATCCCTGTAGATTCTATCTCTTTAATCATTTGTACACGCAATTATTCTCTTCTAATTCTGAAGGTCTTTGCTCTCAGACAACTGTGAGTTGGTCCTGAATAAGTTATTAGCAAGGAATGTTTTTTTCAGATGGTTTACCTTTCCCAGAGGCTGATTCTTTTTAATAGGACTCCTATTTTGATGACTTAAAAACTTTCAGGATTAATATGAATGGAATTAATTAAATCTCAGACCTAAGTTAGATTGGTGAGAATTTAGAGTGAGAATAAACTTATTGTGCCTCTACATGTACTCTGCACATTGCATATTCCTATTTTTGTGTTGTAATTGTTGAGTCTTTTTTTTCAGAAATGTCCAATTCACTGGAACCCCATTTGTGACTTTCTTGGCAGAGATATCATAGGGGTTTGTCATTTATTTCTCAAGTTCATTTCCAAGATAAGAAAATTGAGGCAAACAAAGTTAAGTGACTTGGACAGGATTACATAGCTAGTAAGTGTTTGAGGCCATATTTCAGTTGAGGAAGGTGAATCATCCTGACTCTAGACCCAGTACCCTATCCACTGAGCCACCAAGTTGTTGCTACTCTTTTTTAGTGGGGAAAGATAAATAGAGGAAGATCAATGAAAGGTAGGTTCATGCTATGAATTCTAGGGATCATTTCATAAGGTCTAGAATGAGGAGACTCATCTTGCAAAATTTTCTTCCCCCCTCCCCCAGCCCATAGCAACCTAAATTTTATTATTAATTAAGTGTAGGAAATAACAAGGCTCCTGACACCAATAAGTTGGAGCAATAGATGTATAACTTTTGGGAAAATTAAACTCAGTCCTTGAACCTTCATTACTCTTTTTAAAATTCAGTACTCTCTTTAAGGAATATAACTTTTCTTGGCATAATAGCAAATATTTTTCAACAATTTTCATTGAATAATATTTTAGTGTTGGTTCTTGCTTATTTTATTATAGGCTTTCTCTGTAAGTTCTTTTGACTTAGGGGAAAAAGAGCAAGAGAAAGTTAGAGAGATAGAGAGACAGAGAATCTCTGAATAATTTGCCTACTATAAGCCTCTCAAAGAAACCCTGATTTCTTTTTTTTTTTTTTTTTTTTTAGATTTTTCAAGGCAATGAATGGGGTTAAGTGGCTTGCCCAAGGCCACAGGGCTAGGTAATTATAAAGTGTCTGAGGTTGGATTTGAACCCGGGTACTCCTGACTCCAAGGCCGGTGCTGCACCACCTAGCCACCCCAGAAACCCTGATTTCAAACAGACCATACTGAAAGGGAGAAATAGGAATACATACCTCCAGTGCCCTTGACCTTTTTCTAAATCAATTTATTTATTGTTTAAAAAGTTTTTCAATCAAATTATTTATTCTTTGTAAAACTCAATATCAGTTTAATTTTATTTTTAAATGTGAAAATAAAATTGCAATTGAAAGATGAGAAAGGGAAAATATATAAAATTCACATTTAAATTTATCAGAGTGATAAATTAAAGTGTATGTGGCTAGCTTCTGAATGGTAGGTATGGTAGACATCAAAATTGACATGGCTGCATTGGTACTGAGCCTTTCAGGAGAGGAAGTGAGATTGGAAAGATTTTTGAAAAATATTTATGATCAGAATAGTATCCCTAAAATTAAGAAGTTAAGAGATAGAAGGGAACCTAAAGTTCTAGTCCAATATTCTTATTTAACAGACAAAGAAACAGAGGCTTAAAACGTCTTTCCCAGAATATCAATTTTAGGACAGGATATTTGAATGGGACAGAATGATGCAATAGAAAAAGTGAGGCATTAGGAACTGGGAGACTTCAATTAGCTTCCTTTTTCTGATTCTAATTAACCCATTTGACTTTTGGAAGTTACTTAACATCTCTGGATTTCAGTTTCTTCATTTGTGAAATTGTTAAATGAAGCAAATAAATTCTAAGATCTTTAAAGTTACTTTCAGCTCTGAAATTCTTCTCTTTCTTGTGGTGAAGGGTAATTGGGAGGGATGGGCAGAATTGTGATTTTGTTGCTTTGGTAAATTTCCTGCTGTAAACTCCTTCCACCAGTGCAGCTGGGTAGCACATATGTGCTTACAGACATAATAATAATTAAGAATTGTTTAAATGAATTGTCATTGGTGTCATATTGGGTATGTATCAGAGCAGGACTTAAACTCAGGTCTTTCTGACCCCAGAGCCAACGTTCTACCCCCTACATGCCACTGTCTCCTTCCCAAATTCTATGATTCTAATTTTATTCATTGCTAGTTCTCTGAATAATTTGGAATAAATTGTGGGACAAAGGAGATACTGGCACAGGACCACCTAGAGAGGTGTGTCCACATCAAAGAAAAAGCTGTACCCTATGCAAAAAAAACACCAACAAAAACAAAAACACCCCCAAATTATAGAAGCTCAAAAGAAATGTGAGATGCTCTAATAATCAAATATGAACTATTTGTGCCCAACCTGTGGTAGAATATTCTGATCTCATATAGGTCTGATCACCCAGAGATGGACTATATTCTGACCCCAAGATAGTAGTGCCATTCTGGTACTCTTTGAGAACAGATAACAATTTTAAGTTATCATATAAATTGTGTCTTCAGTTTAAAATCCAGAGATTGACAATATTCTAATCTTTCTCCTTGAAACTTGGTAAAAAAAAAATGAGAACTTAAATTTTTCCCCCTACCAACTTATCATAACCAACTATAGGTATAAATACAAAATGACTTTAGTCTAAATATCAAATTATTTCATTTTTATTTTAATTCGAATAAGCTCCTTTCTTTCTGAGGCTGCTCTATTCTTTCTCAGTGTGAAACCAAGAAGTTTATATATTATTCATCCATCTAAAAACCTTTAGGCAGTACCCCTGTGGAGAGTCTTCAGTAATTGGTCTCCAGATGCTGCTGCTACACAGCGCCCTAAAAGTCCTTAAACATCCTGAGAACACACTTCCATCTGCTTCACAAGATGCCTATGTTGGAAGTTACACCAGATTGGTCAGCCATATTTCTACCCCACTCTACCAGTTCCTAATGATTATGTATCTAATATACAGCCTGCTGTAATTTATTTAAATGAGCACAGAAGAATGAAAGTACAATATTAAGCCACTGCTCTATCGGCTAAAAGGTGTATGCATTAAGACAAAAATAGTCAGGGACTCTACTCCTCTGCTGCTAAGCAATTTTAGGTGATTGCTATGTTAGTTAAAGGAAATAGGTGTCCCTTCACATAACAAATTGATCTCTATTATGCCTTATCCCATGTGAGCTTTGCCAAATTATGTCAGAGATACTCTTAGAATAAATAAGCATACCTCTATCAAGTCAGCAGTCAATGAAAAGTTTGCACTAATACAAAAGTAACATCTGGAGCTTTCTTATATGCAAATTTATTCCTTAATCTGTGTTCCATTATTGCATATAGAACAAGGATCAAGATAGTATGAAATCCTTTCATACTCTTCACCTTTCACAATACATTTTTCTCCTTATTTTTCCTTTGGTACACTTATCAGCTGAACAACCTATCTGTACCTCTATTTCCTTTGGTATGAAAAGGCATAATAATAATAATAATAACAATAATAATAATATCTACTCACAGAGTTATGATGATCAAATAGAATGAGCTGTGAAAAACCTTTTTCAAACCTAACAATGTTATATAAATGTTATCTATTGTTACTACTACTACTACCTTAAGGGTAGGGGTGAAGCTTAGATTTCTATTTCCCTCTCATTTCTTCAATTTAGTCCCCAGGGCCAATGATTATCAAATAGGATTGAGTAACAAGAGCCTGAAAGAAATCTTTGGACTATGATGGAATGTTCTCCAGAAGACTAGCCAGAGAACTGTCTGATGACCCAGCCTATCAATCCATAGATAAACAAGATACCAGTCAACCACAGGTTTATTGTGTTCTAGTCACTCAGAATAAAAAGATAAAAATGAAATGGTTTCTGCCCCCGAGGGGCTTATAATTAATCAGGAAAGACAATATATACTTATATCAGAATACATAAACAGATACAAGTTTAGGAGAGAAGAAATGGCAGCTGAGGACATCAGGAAAGGTTACATGTAGAAAGCCTTGTTTGAGTTGAGTCTTTAAAGAGAACAGGGATTCTAGGAGGCAGAAACTTTCAGTGGTATGACTATTGGAGACTGAGATGGAAAGAAAAACTTTGAAGATCAGAGTATAAGGTAAGTATAAGACAAATATAAGTCAATGGTCAATATCTCCTAGTAGAAGTTTGTTTGTAGCAATCTGGTTAAATTTAACACACTTTTATTTATTAAGCACTACATTTTCCAAAGGATTGTGTTAAAGCAGTTATATCCATTAAATTAAAAAAATGAATTTATTAATATTCTACTATGTTCCAGATATTCTGCTAGAGACTATGAATATAAATCCAAAAATGAAACTTTCCTTAACCTCAATTAGAATAAATTCTACTGAGAGCAGAGGGGTTATATAATCAATGATGTCAGATTTTCTGGCACTCAATGAAAACAACTTGTTTTAACCTAGATTTTAAGATAATAGTCCAAGTCTCAAATCCAAGGTTCACAAGGAGCATTGGCTCTGTACTCAAATTCTTCCTCTGACTCTTACTCTCTTTTTAATACTGGGTAAGTCACAATCTCCCTGGGTCTTAATTTCCTCTGATGTAAAATCAAAGAGTTAAGTTGGATAGCTTTGGTGCTAACCTTCCCTCTATAGACAAAAGATTCTATGTCTACCTTATGGTGATCAAAAGTAGTGTCAGGGCAGTTAGGTGGCACATGGGTCAGCTAGGTGGCACAGTGGATAGAGCACCAGCTCTGGAGTCAGGAAGACCTGAGTTCAAATCCGGCCTCAGACACTTAATAATTACCTAGCTGTGTGACCTTGGGTAAGTCACTTAACCCCATTGCCTTGCAAAAACTAAAAAAAAAGTAGTGTTATAGGTTGGATTTATATACAGGTTTGAGTGACAGTCTAGCAATCTATCTGTTGATGGTGCCATTCCTAATAATCTGGCCCCAGACCTTCTTTTCATACTCCCCTTCCCATAGATTTATTTGCTGTTCATTAGATGCTCTATTAATAGTTTCTGTGTCATTATATACGCTGTCTCCTATCTTTTCTCTCTGTATCTTCAACCTGTTCTCTGGTTGGAATTAATTCTCTTCTTTCTCTTACCTCTTAGAATCTCTAGATTTCTTCAAAGTTTAACTAATGAATCATCTACTAAGTTGCAATTATTCCTTATCCCATTAGTTGTTTTTTTAAAACACTTTTTAAAACATTGTGTATATGCTTATGAAGGTACATGCTTTATTTCCCTCAAAAATGCAAGTCCATTTTAGGGCAGAGATTGTTTATCATCATTTATTCCTTCTGAATAGAGACCATTTAATTCTTTATATATGTATCCTTAATACCAAGCAGAGTATAAAACAAATAGCAGGAACTTAATCATTGTTTGAAGATCAACTGATGTTATCTTGGTATTCCTAGTGCCTGAACATTGGGAATATGTACTCAAAAGTTTTTTGGATTAGAATATATTGAATTCCAAAAAAACTTGAAAGGATAACAACTTTCTCATGTTCTTATCATGCTGGTCAACTCATCATATAACACCAAAAAGGCAGGCATGGAAAAGACTCAGGAAGAACAAAAACAGGGCATGAAAACCAGTGAGTTGAGATCATGAAACTGATTTGGAAACAGGTAGGGAACAGAGCTCAGGTTGGGAGACTAGGCAAAGAATTCACAGATAAGGGTAAGCTTATTTATTATATAATAGTAAAGAGAGTCCAGGTTACAACTGCTTATTTCAAGTACCTTATCTGCTCTATATAATAACTTAAAAGAGTTTTCTATGTGTGGGCAGCAATTTTTCATGGAAATCAGATTACTTTATGAGATCTCATACCTGTATACTTGATCAGGATGTGGCAGGGAGAAGAGTGTAAGAAGAGGACTTCTAGAAAGAAAGGAAGAAGGGCTGAACTAGAATAGTAATGTGGGAGGAAAATTTTACTGCTAGGATCGCTAGTTATTAATGCTTTCTTGGATTTGTTTAACTCATATCCAATTCTCCTGACCAATAGATAATACTAGACTAATCTGATCTAGTTTGACCTACTAATATTGCTCAAATATCCACCTTCTACCCATAGAATGGTAATGTAGAGTCAGAGTCCATAACCCCTACTGGTCTCTTAATTCCATATTTACCTTTTCTATTCCTTAACAGGATTCCCCATCCCAAATCCCATTTGTGTGTTGATTTCTTTACCTTCTAAGGCAGAGGTTCTTGACCTTTTTCTCTCTATCACTATCTCTTTGTCAGCAAAAATTATGACTGCCTGCTCAAAATAATATTTTTAAATATCTACTAGCTACTATTTACAAAGTGCTAGAATGTTTTAAGGCAATTTACAAATATTATCTCATTTTATCCCCACAATAACTCTGATATTATTACCTCTATTTTTTAAGATGGGGAAGCTGAGGCAGGTAAAAGTTAAGTGATTTTCCCAGGCTCACTCAGGTAAAATTTAAATTCAAGTCTTCTTGAATCCATGTCCAGAACCTCTATCCACTGCGTCACTTAACATTTAATAATTATGTTAAAAATAGGATTGTCAATGAAATTAATTAATAGGAATATAGTTATAAAACTTTAAAAGAAATCAGTTCAATAGCCAGGCTAAGAACACTTGTTCTACTATATTTCAATGTGCATACCTGTGATTCTCTGCTACTACGGAAGTTGAGAGTGGTAGAGAAATTGAACTCAAGAGTTCTAAGCAGTAGTGGGTAGGTTGGTTGGATGTATCTACTAGTTTTGGAATCAATATGATGATTTGTCCTGGAGCAGAGACTGACTAGGGTGCCTAAGGAAAGGTGAAATCACTGAGGATGGAAAATGTAGCAGGTCAAAACTTCCATGTCCATTAATAATGGAATCTGACCTGTTTTTACTTGCTGTGCTTCCAGTCTAAATGAGATAGAGAGGGGCAGCTAGGTGGTGCAGTGGATAGAGCACCAGCCCTGGAGTCAGGAGTACCTGAGTTCAAATTTGGCCTCAGACACTTAATAATTTCCTAGGTGTGTGACCTTGGGCAAGTCACTTAACCCCATTGCTTTGCAAAAACCTAAAAAACAAACAAACAAAAAAATAAATGAGATAGACATACAGTCTCAAAATCAGCAAACAACAAAACAAAAAAAAGTTCTAAAGAGATAATGGGTTGATCTGATTAAATTGATCCTGTTGATCTAAAGGGAGATCCATTATAAACAAACCTGTTCTTCATCTCTGAACCTTACTTTGAAAAAAAAAAAACCTTAAGAGTCTCAGATAAATAGGTAAAAGTAACTCAACTCTTATCTTGTATTTTTATTTGTTAGTCTTATCTAATTCTAGTGTTGGGAACTTAAAGCAAGGAATGAGAGAATTTTGTTGTAGGTTCATCCTCAGGTTTCAATGAATCACCTTTTAAAGACTGTCCTCTGAGCAATCCCCTAATTCACTTATGATGAAAGACTGACCTTACCTACAATGATGCATTTTGTACAGAATGGAAACCTTACTGTGTTTATCGTGCAAAAACTGTTCTGTTATCTTGACTTCCTAACATGTGAAAATTGTTCTAGAAGAATGCTTTAGACAGTTTTTGACAAGGTTCCTTTATATCTGTTTTACTTTTAGTAACTTGAATTTCCTTTTGGAAAGCAGTCTTTCTCCTTCTATATTGCACTGATAGATTTGAAAGAAGAATGACGGGTTGACTATTTTTCATGCATGAGAGAGTCTCAGTTTGCATTCGACAAGGAAGCACAAATCTACTATTAAAGGGAAGATTGTGCATGACAGTGGAAATATGGATGGAATACATGAACTGATTTGAATATACAATCAGCTTAGTAGCCAGTAAAAGGAATAAAAGCTTGTCTTCTGTGTCATCATAATAGTAAACCAGCAGCAACCTAATCACCTTCTGCACAAGAAAAAGAAAGGCTTCCTTAGATTTCAAGCCTGAATATTTCCATAAGCTTTTCTCAGTCTACTGTTCAAGGCAAAGCAAAATGACAGAAATCACAGAAAGTGGAAAATAAGAAATATAACTAGATAAATGTAGTTTTACCATTTCATAATCATAGGGAGAATGAAATAATTTCCCTTATTCAAAATTTCTTCTGTTCCCAACTCAGAAACTTTTTTCAATGACTTGGAAGACTATAAAGTCCTTTTTTTAAAGTCTTTTTTTAAAAAATCAAACACTATTTCTAGGGATTTATTAATTTAGAGCAGGAGAAAAGCCAACTGACTAAGCTATCTAAACTGTTTCTCTACAATTCCTTTGTCTAGCTAACCTCAATGATTATTGTGCATTTATTTATTATTTACTATTGACCAAGCATGGTCAGTGACAGAAGGCTATGAAGGAAATGATCTCTACCCTCTAGAAGATAATATTTGTCCTTCATTTTCAAAGAAGTCCATGACATCAGAGAGATGATGACATTACAGGTCTGTGAATTTGATTTGAGTGAGGGGCTACTTTGCTAAATCACCAACATCACTTTCTCCTCCAGAGACATCTGGGTCCATGGCCAGATGTGAATCAGGACAAGTGGAGATGGTTTTGGATATTAGGCACTCAGGGTTAAGAGACTTACCCAAGGTCATCCAGTTAGTAAGAGTCAAGTGTCTAAGACTGGATTCGAACTCCCATTCTCCTGAATTCAAGGCCCGGGCTCTATCTTTCCCTTGTACCACCTAGCTGCCCTCTCTAGAATATAATGGCTTCTTAGAAGACATAATGTAAATACATAAATAAGAACAAAACACTAAGCATCTAGGGTAAGGTTTCTAAACTTGTTTGGGCAGTTGGGTGAAATTTTTCTCAGAATAATGTCTTTAAATGAATAAAAGAAAACCCATAAATACCAAATGATATTCATTGTATATGGTTCCTCATTTAAATTTATATATATATATATACATATACATATATATATATATATTCATGGACATGACTTGGAGGTTAAAGAAAGACCTGAAGAAGGTGGCATTTTAGACAAGCTTAGGCTAATGGAGTTTCTAGGATATGATCATGAGGGAGTTTTCCCTCTGGGGCTAGGTATAATCATGAAGATGGGACAAAAAATGTTAAATAACAAATGGAACTTGTTGTATTGTATTGTATAGTCTGTTGGGTACTTACAAATAAGTGATATGTCATAAGCCAAGATAGGAAAGGTGGAACCAATTTGTGGAATGCTTTAAATGATAAATTGAGGAATTTTTTTTTTTTTTTTTTTTTTTCCCTAGAGACAACAGAGAACCTCTGGAACTCTGGAACTAGCAAGAAAATGAAATGATCATACCTTCTGAAATAGCAGTCATATTCTACCATGCAAACTAGACTTGCTTTTCCTAAAAAAACTTTGAAATTATCTCCTATTTCGTTATTGTCATCCATCTAATGAGAGAGTTAGTCTTTTAGAAGTTTTTATTTACTTACTGTAATTTTTGATAATTTAGAATTATTTTTTATATGGTTAGTGATAGCTTTGTTTTCTTCCTCTGAAAACTACTGATTTCTATATTTTAATCATTCATCAGTTGGGGACTGAATCATTTATCAGAGAAACTGACTGCAATTTTTCCCCCCAATTTCCTGTTTTTTTCTTCTGAATTCAATTGTATTGATTTTATTTGTATAAAAATTTTTAAAAAATTAAGTAATCAAAGTTACCCAGTTTATCTCCTCTAATTCACTTCATCTCTTCTTTGATGATCATAAACTTTTTATCTATCCATAGAGCTTACTATACACCAGTCATTTATGATATTATCCTGAATTAAAAATGTATTTTTAGCTTTAAACACAGGTTTGTGTCTAGTTTCTTCTATAATAATATTGTCAAATTGCCAATTCTTAATTTCAACATCTAGGTTCTTTGGGTTTATGAAACACTAAGTTAATGCACTCATTTGTTTTCGCATTTTGAATACTCATTCTATTCCAATGGTCATTAATGGGCTAATTCTTCTCTTGATTATTTTAAGACTCAGTAGACTAAATGTAGTTCTAGTCTTGGGCTCATGAATGACTTCCACCGACCATTCTTGTCTCTAATCCTTAATGAAGCCCCCAACAATTAAAATTGAAGGATTAAACAGAAAAGGGAAAACCTCTGGATTTAATCTCCCTTTCTTGTTTGGGCAGAAGTCTCTCTTAGTCTAAAACTTTCTGGGTAGACTTCTCCTAATGCTCAAAAGGAGACATCAACATTTCCACATCATCTGAGTGATTATCCCGCTCTTGCCCATCTGGACCACGTGTCATTGTTGAGAAAGCATGTTCTTAAAGCTTTTCTATAGGGTTACAGACTTCCCAATGTCTCAACTATTGGGTTAAAAAGGTACCTCTTTATCAAGTCAGATCTGGAGTGTTTTCCTGGGATATTAAAGTTCACAGGGGGAATCTATCCCTTCGATGCAGTTCCTGATAGGGAATTCTAGTCTTGCATCTGACATACTGAACACAAGCCTTCACATCTTCTCAATCTTTTGACACTGCAAAACTCAAATTAAAAAAAAAATAACTCCAACCAAAACCATCAGTTAGTCATAAGTAAATGCAGTGGTATTGTATCTAGGGGGCATTATATAATCTGATACATGAAAAATTGCACATTGACTTTACTGAGAGTTCTGCTTAGGTTTTAGGATCCCCAGGATGGTTAGCATGTTACTCTTATTTCCTGAAGGATGTTTTATTATAACTTTAGATTCCTTGATAACTTACCTTCAAAATTTAAGATTAGATTAAAATGAATCCTGGTAGGAAAGTCATTCACAAAACAATTCTCATAGGAACAGAAATCAAGAGCTGGAATATACTTGGAATCCTTCTAGTCCAATGTCCTCAATAGAAAACTGAGGTACTCTGGTTAATTGCCTTGTTCAGGGTAATACAGTTAGTATCAAAAAAGGCATATGAACCCATATCATTCTGATTTCAAGTCCAACAATATTTCCACTGTATCATGTAAAAAGCATCAATTGCAGGGGTTTATCTCCCCTTTTTCTCTTTGAGATTACCTTCTATTCTCTCTATATGTTTTTATGTATACATTTATATATTGTCTCACCAATTAGAATACAAGTGCTTTGAGGATAAGAACTATTTTTTTGGTTTGTTTTTTGGTCTTTCATGACACCTCAATATTTAGCACATTGAGTGCCTCATAAATATTTGACAAACTCTCTGACAACTTTTCTATTATTTAAATTTTTACTTCCTAGTTAAATAAGCCTATGTGCACCAGACATAATAGTCTCTTACCACTAAAATATATACAGGAATTATATGAACACAGCTATAAAAACACTCTTGATATAAATAAAGACATCTAATTAATTGGTGGAATAATTGCTCATGGGTAGGCTGAGCAAACATAAGAAAAGTCAGACTACTAGTTAAATTAATTTACTTATTCATTGCTGAACAAAATTATCAATGAATTACTTTATAGAAATAGAAAATTATATTATGAAATTCATCTGAAGAAACAAAAGGTCAAAGGGATCAATTTTTCAAAATGAAAAGGAAGGGAACTAATAGTATCAGATCTTTTTCAGTTAGTCTATTGGATTGACAAATTTTGAGACTATGTGCCTGAAGCATCATCTCAAGTATGATGCATATAATCCAAATATTTATGCTCAGAATTCTGTTGGTTGACTCATTGTAAAAACTGTCATATTGGCTGCTGTCAGGAATATATATATATATATATATATATATATATATAATATATATGTGTGTGTGTGTGTGTGTGTGTGTTTTATTTCAGTCATTTTAATAGCTTAGTTCTAAGGAAAGGGAATGTTGTATTTCAGCAATTTCAAAAGGAAGAATTAGTTATTTTCGATGCTTCAAAAATACTATTTAGTTATAAAATTATGGAAAATATCTGAAGATAATAAAACCATTAAAGGAAGCAGAAATATATATATATATATATAATTATATGAATAAAAGGAAATATATATATTTATATGTGTATGTACAAACCTGTTTAATTGTTGAAACATTTAAAAATACATCCCTTCCTAGTATTTTTCAAATAGTAGTATTTTCTTTTTTAAATACATAAATACCATAAGAAAAACCAGTATTCTCAAATCAACATGCTTATCAAGTGTAAAGGAAAGCTTACATGTTGCTTCAAAAATATAGAATATTGAGTTTAGTAACAGAATATTGCTATTTAAATTTATTTTTAAAATATATTTTTATTTGAAATTAAACTCAATAGTACTCAAAATATCCAGTAGAATTTAGTGGGTATATCTTGATTATCTTAAAACCTAGATTCCATCTCTACCTTAAACACTAAACTAAAAATGACTCTAAGACAAATCCAGGATTCTTGCATAATTTTTTTTCGCAGTGTAAAATGTTACCATCATTATCTGTCAATCTGGTAGGGACACACTATATTTAGTTACTTAGGAATCTTTGTTTAATTCTTTATTCTAGAATAATAATCAAAATTTTGTAAGGCATATTTAAGTTAATTATTACTATTGACACCTGACACCCTATTCCAGGAAATAACTCCCCCAAATTCCTCTGAGCCCTATATTCCATCAGTAATCTACTAAAAATTATTACATAATATTCAACAATGCATAAAATGTTTCCAATCAGCACCTTCAGTCAATAGCTTGTCATTTATTTTTTATCTAAATGTTCCTCCCATTACTAGCCTTTACTGTAATTATTAGCAGGTGTCAATTGCAATGCGGAAATAGAGTAAAATCAATCAATAAAAAAAAATCTTAGAATGCAATTCTTTTTTGTTGTTATGAGTGGAAAACTTCTAACCTTTTAGTTCATTTGAAACCTTTACCAGACTGTATCATAAATAATAAAACTATGATTCATCAGTATACTTATTGACCTGGGCCATCAATTAGGCTTTGATCTAGGAACAAATTGGGAACTTTTGAAGGATTTAAAATTATTGATGAATTTAGCTTTCATAAAACTGATAAACAATTACCCTAACAAATTTCAAAATATATTCTCCAAAAACTGTTGAATAACATGAGGGAGAGAGAAAGACTGACAGTAGCAAGAACAGAAGAGAAAGCAATTTATATTTTTCAGTTTATTATTTTACAAGAATGAAAATTTACATTTTTTACTTTTAACAAAAAGCAATACTGTTCATTGTATTGAACCTGAATTTTTTCTCATTGTTTTCACGTACTAAAATCTATTCAGCCATTCGCCAATCATTGGGAATATAGTGTATATTCTACTTTTTACTTCAAAAAGAGAATGCTCTGATGAATATTTTTTTACTTATTTTCTGGTATATAAGATTTAAGGGAGTGCAAATCAAGTAGTGTAATCACTGGATCATGTGTCTGAATAATTTTATCTGAATAATTTATCTTTTTAAATAGAACAGATCACAATGACACTGACAATGAAGTACCAGATCTGTTTTCTGAAACCTCTTCAATAGTGAATTTTCCCATCCTTTACTATTTTGCCCATTTGATGAATAAAACAAAATACACCAAAGTTTACCTTAACATTTATCTGATTATTTGCAATTTTGTTTGTGATTTTAGACATTTGTTCTGTTTAAATTTCATCTGGAAAGTTGTGTGCTTTCATCCATAAGAAATGACTTTTATTTTATAGATTTGTATCATTTCTTTGTGTATTTCAGGAATCAGACTTTTAAAAAGGATGTCTTTTGCAATAATGTTTGCTTTTATATATTTTCTTTTATTTGGGTTTCCCATTTTTTATATTTATGCAGAAATATTTACTCTTATTTTATCAAATGTATTTTAAAATTTTATAATATTCTCTATATCAGACCTTAACAAATTTTACTTAGAGTTGCAAAGTATATAGTCTTCTACCCACTTCTAATTTTATACATTATAAAATACTGAAATATATTATTCATTTGGAATTAATTATAGTGTATAAAGACAACAGACAGCCAAATTTCTGACAAATGGCTATACAATTTTTCTACCATGTCTGTATTTTTGAATGATGAGTTCTTTCCACAGTAATTTGGGTTATGGGGGTTTAAAGAACACTTGAATTGCTTTGTTAATTTTTTTCTAAATCTTAATTTAATATAATTTTTTTTCGAGGTCAGAATTGCTTTATTATTTTAGCAACAGGTTTTCTGCTACAACTGAGAAAATACAAGGCCTTCCCTTCCCCCCCACAGGACCTCTGCCACCCCAGTAGAGCACCTGGTCTGAAGAGCACCAAAATCTGAATAAAAGATGGAGAGGGGCCTCACAGTGTATTAGTAAAAATTAAGGCTTTCAAATGGATTTCCATAGGGAAACAGACTGAAAAAGAACAAATGGGATTGTGGAACTTGCTGGAGCCTAGAGTCCCTTAGCCTCTGGGACTCAAGACCCAAGTTCAGATCCCAACTCCAACTTTAGTGTCTAAGAACAAATCACTTCTCAGTTTTTTCACTTATAAAGGGAAAGGGACTGAACTTGTGACTTTAGCAATGAAAGGGGACACTCCGATGAAGAAATTTCCTCTACCGATGCAGATCTGCAGCTTAATCTGAAGAAGATTCTTAGAGGAACTAGGTTCTGTGACTTGCCCAGAGTCACACTGGTATGCACCAGAAGTGAGACAAGAACCTGGGTCTTCTCTAGTAGATCCAATGCCTCTCTACCATCCATAACATTGAGCTACTGTATGCTCCACCCATCTCAAAGGAAAGGGGTTAACTGGCCAAACAAGAAAGTATTAAGCATTAAGTGTCAGGCACTGTGCTACACCCTGAGGCTACAAAGAAACATAAAAACATTTTCCATGATCCCAAGGGGTGCTATGGAGACCTCAGAAATCACCCAATCTAATTCAGCTATCATCTGAACAAGAATCCCATCCCCAACAAGTAGATGTTGACTCTTTAAAGCCCTCCAATGAGGGGAAACCTCATTATAGGAGCATTTAACCCCTAGACTCACTATTGGATTAGCAATACTCTGTCTAAAATGGGGTATAAACCCCTCAAAGCTAGGTAGCCAAGCTCTAGACTTCTCTGGACTTCTCCAGAGCATTTGATAAGCCCTACATAAAAGGGGAAGCCTATTTCCTTAAAACAATTCCTCGGAGAGGCTTTTGGTGAAGAACATTCCATATAGGTAGCCTAATTATTAACTTTCTTGTCAAGCAGGTACATGTACCTTTTCTACAAATGAAACAAATTAAGGCCCTGAGTGGCTTTCAAGGACTAAGATGGTAGACAAATCAAAAGACAGAAAAATCCTAAACCTTAATGTCTAGCATTGGGCTCAACTCAGAGCTTAGTAGGCTTTTGTTGGATTAAAACAGAAGCCTCTTTACTACCCTTGGGGCCTTGAGTCAGGAGACAGGCCTAGAGAGTCCCTCAATCCCCTGCTTACTCTCTGCCTCTCTTCTTGTGTCAAGTTCCTCTATCAAGTACTGTTAATATGTTGCCTGGGATCTACTGAGCAAACCTAGCAGGCTAGAGTCTCTGGTTCCCCCATTCCAGGGTCAGCCTAGTAGGAAGAGAAAACTGGAATCTTCAGTGTTTGATGACTGTTGGGGTGATCATCTTGGGGAAGGAGTAGTATTGGCATTCCTCAGGGGGCACTAGGTCCATCACAATAGTGCTGATATTCTCTTTCTTGAAACCTGCCTCCACCAGGGCTGCAATCCAGGTCTCCTCAAACATCTTTTTGATATCAGGGTACTTGGTCTTCAGCAGTTCTCCCCAGGACATGAGATTGCAATAAGTGAGGAGGACACCCCCAGGCTTCAGCAGGCGGAAAGCATGAGCCTTGATGAAGCTGAATCTATGGGTATGCCAGGTCTCCTCAGAGAGGGGATAGGTGTGATATAGAATTCCATCAAAATGTCCATCAGGCAGATTGGGTACCACCTCTTCCCACAAATCTTTCAAGGGGACAACCTTATGGGGCTGATGCTGGGCCCAGTCCTGAAGCCACTGGAAGACGCCATCATTGCACTCAACGATCCAATGCTCCTGGATGTTGGCTTCCTGCACTTTGCTGGCCGAAATGGCCATTCCAAAGCCGACCTCCAGGACCCTTCCCCCTCGGGCGGAGGTGGCAGCGGCCAGCGAGTGCATGTAGGGGGTCTCCCAGCGCTACAGCACCGGCTTGCCCAGGATCTGCAGGTGCGTGTCGGGCCGTCGTAGCCAGCGGGCGCCTCGGCCCAGGAGGGCCGGCAGTCCTCTCCCTCCTGGAAGATGGGCTCTGGGACAGCCTGGCCGGCCATGGTCCGCTCTGTAATCTTAATTTTAAAAATTCATTCCACTGCTTATATTTTCTGCCTTTTAAAAGTGCCATTATGTTTTATAATATATAATATAATTTGAAATACATTTCATTTCTTCTTTATGCTTCTTCATTATTTCATTTTTGTATTTATTATCTTTTCTTCATCCATATGTATTTCTTATCTTTCTTCAAATTCTATAAACATTTTGATGTATTGATTATTATAGCATAAAAATCTATTTTGTTAGTAGATTCAGAGTTGTAAGTTCACCTTTAATTGCTTAGTGTCATCACTTTCATAATTTATTTCAAAATACATTTTTATTGATATTTTCTGTTTCTTACTTTATTATGTGTCCTCAAATATTCCTGTCCCTTCTCATTCCAGAGATTCGTCCCACATGACAAAGAGTAATTTTTAAGAGAAAAAAAAATCACACAAGTGATTGATACATTGAAAAAGTTCAAAAACATGAATAATGTATAACACTTGTGAATCACCAACCTCCACAAAGAGGTAGGTTGGGAATGCCTTCACATATTTCTTCATTTGACTTTTGTAATTTTGTTATATTTGCATTCTTTTTATAATAACTAAAAACATTTCACTATTCACCTTTTATGAATTTGGGCTTTTCTCCTCAACTTAGTGGATTGTCTTATATTTTATATACAAATTATGGATTTTAGATTTTTCTGCCTATCTGTATTTCTTTCTTTACTGGAGCATGAGTGCTTGATAAATAATAAGTACTCTAATGCTCTTCTAGTTCTCTAATTAAGTTTTTCAAATGTCATTTTTCCAACAGTCTACTCTACCCTGAAATTTTGTTTTTGTTTAGCTTTCTGTTAGACATCTCATATTCCACAAGGATAATAAATACTTTTACAATTAATGCTTACTATGAAAATCCTTTTGCATTTCAACCAGTCTTTTATTTAAATATTTTTGTTCCTTTGGTGCATATGTTAAATTTTAATATTATTTTATAACTTAGAGTACTTTTAAGGAGACTGTAGGTTTTATGTTTGTCCATTGGTCAGTTTGACTGTTTCTCTGTCCAAAATTATGATTGCAACTTAATTTTCAGCAGAATCTTAATGCATTTAATCAATTTCTTTATTCAAATCTGTATAGTTATTTATATTTTAGGTGTATTTGCTGTAAGCAACATATTGTTGAGCTGGATTCTCTTTTCTCAGTCATAAATTTTTAAAATAAATGAATGAATGAATGCAATAGATTTTTTTAATAGCTCTTATTTGTTTTTTTGCCTGCCACATATCCTATTATATTAACTTTCTTCATCTGTACAAGGAACAATCCATTTTTTTCTTTATGCTTTGCTTTTACCAGTTCATTTCTCCAGCTTCCATTCATCTACATAGGTGAACCTTGAGCCTACCTCATGTTAAAACCCAATAGATTGGGGGCAGATAGGTGGTGCAGTGCACAGAGCACTGGCCCTGGAGTCAGGAGTACCTGAGTTCAGATCTCTCCTCAGACACTTAATAATTACCTAACTGTGTGACCTTGGGCAAGCCACTTAACCCCATTGCCTTGCAAAAGCCTAAAAAAAAAAATAGATCATGGAAGTCTATAAAATCTTTTAAAGATTTCTGCCCTGTCTTTTCAGTTAGGAATATACTTTATGGATAATCCTCTTATATCCTTCTTTTCTCTTTTGTTGATTTAATATAATAAATCTCTTCACTCCCACATGTTTCTCAATTTTATCTCTTTCTATCCATTCTCTTCCTTTTGCAGTTTTCCCCAACCAAGTTATTTGTTACTGTTTCTTCACTGTTTGTCCTTCAATTTGAAACCTCCATTATATAAAAATCATTTTCTTCTGTTGTTTTAAGGTCAATTCTTCATTACTTCTTCAACTTGTCACAGAGTCTTCATCTGCTTGGTAGAATCTCTGCTAGGTTCTTCTTCCTTGCCAAAAATATCAGTCCAGGGCTAGACTATATTTCTCTTTAAGAACCAGTTCATATAATTTCAGACAGGTTTACCACTAGTTCTGCAAGAGAATGATGGGTTTTTGACCACAGCAACTTTATTTATTTTTGTTTTTTTTTCTGTTTTTTTTAGGTTTTTGCAAGGCAAATGGGGTTAAGTGGCTTGCCCAAGGCCACACAGCTAGGTAATTATTAAGTGTCTAAGACTAGATTTGATCCCAGGTACTCCTGACTCCAAGGCCAGCTGCTCCCCCCCCCACCTCCAGCAACTTTAAAAGAGTGTCTAATAAGCTATGATCCACATTGATTCACTGGTGAGTTTACCACACAAATAAAATCATGGATTCTTGAAGGACTGAACTATAAAAAAATTATATGGATTATCACTCTATCATTATTCAATTTAAAAATGTTTACTTTAAAATGCTTCTATTTCATGATTAAGTTTTATGTCAAAAGTCCACTCCATAAGTAGTTTCATCTCCAAGATGTTATGGAAGTCTGATTATATTAAGAAAATCATCTTTTCATAAAAAGAAATTTTCTCCATTTGTCAGAACAGATGAAACAATGAAGGTTAAATTCCCTTGCTTTTCTCTACATCAATTTTCAACCACCTTTTTTTTTCTCATCATTGATCAAGAGTCCTAAGGGATTTATACTGAAAGTTCATGATAGGCAATTTTCTTCTTTCTCACCAAATTTAAGTTTCTTGTCACTGAAGATTTAGAGTTTGATGACAGTTTTTGAATGAATGAAATTGGGTGGTTTCCTTTATGACAGTATTTTGTTCAGTCTATCAATTTGCCCATTGTTCTTGAATTGGAAGACATCCCAGAAGTCAAATAGTCACTCTCGTTTTTCAGATGAGGAAAGTGAATCCCAGTGAGCCTTAGTGGCTTGCCTAAGTTCAAATTGGTTGAAAGTATCAGAGCAAGAACTGTGTCAAGCTCTGAGGGTACAAAAAAGAAGCAAAAGACAATTCCTACCATCAAGAAGTTTACAATATAATTGGGAAGAAAATGATTTTATATATATATATATATATATATATATATGTATATATATTTACATCTATCTATCTATAGATTTCTATTGATCTATCCATCCATCATCATTTATCTATCTATCTATCTATCTATCTATTTATCTATCAGCAGCTATAGGTAGATGATACAATGAATATATAGCACATGACTTGGTGACAGTAAAAGTCATTGCAATGAGTTCACATCTGATTTTAGACACTTACTAGCCATGTGACCCTGGTTAAGTCAATCAGCCCAGGTTGCCTCAGTTCCTCAGTGAGCTTGGGAAGAAATGGCAAACTACTCTAGTGTCTCTGCCAAGAAAAATCTCAAAAGAGGTTACTAGGAGTTGAATATGACTGAAACAACTAAACAACAACAACAACTAATATATATATGTATATATATCATATGTACACATGTTACATATACTATAAATTATATCACATATAGACACAAAAAAGCTATGTACAGAATAAATAAGAAATAGGTAATAGAGGGGTAGGCACTAGATTTATAAGGGATTGGGAAAGGTTTTCTTTTTCCTTTCCCATGGAAGTTCTCCCAGTCAGAAACTATTATTTCTATTTTTAGAATTATTTTCCCTAGTGTTTTGTTTACATGACTTATTTCCCCTATTAGGTTGCAAACTCATTGAGCACAAAGGTTGTGCCATTTATCTCTGCAGCTTCCTCAGTACTTCCACAGCATGATGCTTTCCTCCATAGTAAATGCTGAAATTTTTCTTTTTATATTGATTAATTTTATTGAAAAGATTACCTTGATGGCATATATTACATGAGTTGTAACCTTTAACGACTAAAGATCAGACAGTTAGTTTGAAGATAATTCAGTCATATGCATTTATTTAAGTTCCCACTTAGTAGCCAGTGTTTTGCTAGGAGTTGAGGAATCAAGAGAGAAAACAAAAACAAAAGTAATCACCTTTCCCAAGGAAAATTTCTAGACCACTGTAAAAATGCAATATATCCAAATAATAAATGTATAGTAGTTAGAGGGAAAGAACTAACAACTGTGGGGATTCAGAGAATTCTATTATAAAACATGGCATTTGAGTTGCATCCTGAAGGGTCCTTTGGGTTTTAAGCATTGAGGTGAGGAGGAAAAGCATTCTGGGCACAATGGATGAACCACAGAGAGAAAGTAAGATGGACTGACACATTGAGGGGATAACTGTGTGGGAGGTACTGTGCAGAATGTAGAATGTGCAAGAGAGAATACTGTGTCATCAACCCATAAAAATATATTGATGTAAGATCATGAGGGCCTTAAATACCAGAAGGAAGAGTATTTTGTTCTGGAGGCACAAGGAAGATATGAAAGTTTCTTAAACATGGAAGTGACATGATACAGTGACATGGTACTGAGGACTTTGGATCAAATTCACTTCTATCTTGGTCTTATTTATCTCACTCATAAATTGATAGGGTAAAGGACTACAGAATTTTGAAGGTAGCTTTCATCTTCAAATCAATGAACCTAGTTCCTGTGAATATTCTCAATTCCTTTAGTCAGTCTTTTTTACTGAATTATTCCCAATCTTCTCAGCACCAGTTCACAGCAACAAACATGATGCAATACATCTTTTAAAAGTTACAGGCAAACTGAACTTTTGAAAGTTGATCTAATTCACCATTTTATGAGAACTCACTATTTGAAGAAATCCTGAGGTAAGGAATTTTTTAAGCAAATGATATAATTCTAATACATCTTTTGATTTTTATGCATTGAGTTTTAAAGCAGGTCATACTTGCTGCAAACAGGAATTGAACAATAATAGCTAACTGAAAATGTGTTCTAATAATGGAGAATAAAGCATTAGATGGTGAGCAAAACACCCCCCCCCAAATACTCCAACAGAAAACAGAGTGTATAAATACATTGTATCAAAAAATAGTAAAAATAACCACAGTTACCAGACTAAATTTCTCTTCCAGTACCTCACTGCAGTGTGGATGTGACCCTGATTTTCCAAAGCTATGCTTAATTTCTAACACCTTGTTGTATTAATTAACTATTTTAAACTTAGAGTCCACAGTGTCATGTGGGGGTGAGTGGTTTCTCAAAAGTCATGCCTGACTTGTAATCCTACATTGTATTAATTAGTTATTTGTAAAGTTTAGAGTGTCATATGATGGCTTCTAACACCAATTTTTCCTTCTTCTTTAGCTTTGGGGAATCTATTTTAGAAGAAAGGTTGTGTTCAATGACAATTATTCTAAACACCCACTTAAAGTGAAACATTCATAACAAGAAGGCAGAAGTTGAGCTCCTTGTCTATCCTTTATATTTGTATCTTTCCCTAGTTAAATTCTGTCCTCTTTATGGTTGAGGCAAGTTTTAGTTACCTGGAAACAGTTGGGCAATTAAAAAACAATCCGGGCCCCCTTCTTTCAATGACTGAATCCCCTCTTGGGGATTCATTGAAGGATGTGCTCAGGACCTTCATGTTCATAGCTCTCCTTATTCTGCTTAGGATTCTGCAGACTTCTGACCTTGTTCCATTGTGAACATGTACATTCCGTTTCCTTCTGCTCTTGTATGTGCATTTTGTCCTATTAGATCCAAGTCCCTTGAATGTAGGGATTGATTTTTTGTTTTATATTATTTGTATTTCCAGCTCTTAGTATAGTATACATCTACACAATAAGTATTTAAGACAATTATCTAACTATGAAGGGGGATAAACTCAAACAAGCCCCTCTATAGATGTTAGGTCTATGATTTGCAGTGGATTATATGAACATTGTCCATGATCAGCCTAGCTAAATTTGGAAAGGCTTTAAACTTGATTTGCAAGTGTTGTTTTTGTTTTATTTTGGTAATTATAGAAAATCATCTACCAAATTAGAAGAGTTGAGATTTGTATTAGTGTAGGAAATAGTCACAGTCAATCAAGTATTTATTAAACACTGACTTTGTGCCTTATCTTATCTTCTCATTTGTAAAATGAGCCAGAGAAAGAAATGATAAACCACTCCACTTTCTTTGCCAAGAAGATCACAAATAGAATCATGAAGAGTCAGACAAGATTGAAAAATGACTACTTATATCTACACTTACTACACATATAGTGTATTTGATACTGGGGATATAAATACAAATAATTTAATTTCTATTGAGTGATAATAATAATTAATCATGCTAATAGTAACAAACAACATCTAGCATTTATTTAGCACTTCTGTGCTAGGATCTGGGATAAGAACTTTAAAAACAGTATCTCTTGATTCTCACAACAACCCAAAGACAAAGGACATTATCTCCAATTTGCAGTTGAAGAATCCTGGGCAAACACATTAAGTAGCTTGCACAAAGTCACAGTTAATAATTCCCTGAGGCTAGATTTAAACTCAAAGCTTCCTGACTCCAAGTCCAATGTATTATCTAGCTATCTATTCACAATGAACTAGTATTTTAATATGGGAGATAGTACACAATTGACATACACAATCATTAAATACAAATATACACAAAGTAGTTCAATGCAAAAGTGCTTGGGTAGAGGGGTGCTAGCAGTGGAGAATGTAAAGAACAGGTTCATGTAGAAGAAGGTGCTTGAGTTTCTTAAAGAGAAGATGCCATGAGATAGCAGCAAGAAGAGGGTGTAATCTAAGTATGAGAGATGGCCAACACAAAGGCATAGAGCAAAAGACATGTTTTCATTTGTTTATTGGTTGGTTTTTGTAAGAGTGTGTGTAAAAACTGTTGACTGGCCCTGGAGTCAGGAGTACCTGGGTTCAAATCCCATCTCAGACATTTAATAATTACCTAGCTGTGTGGCCTTGGGCAAGCCACTGAACCCCCTTTTGCCTTTACAAAAACAAAAACTGTTGACTGTACTACTTAGTACAAGAGAAAAAGTGAAGTCCTGTAAATCAATCTGGAAAGCCAAATTGGAACATGGTTGTGAAAGGGTTTTACAAACTAAACAAGAAGAATTTATATTTTATCCTAGAACCCAAGGGAAGCTATGGGAGTTGCTTCCATAGGGGAGTCACATTGTTATCTCTATTCTAAGGGAAAATATTTTCACACTGAAGAATCATAATAAAGCACTTCTTTTTAGAAACATCAAAGTAATAATGTTTTTACAAAAGCACTTCCCTCACAAGTGAATTTCTAAAATTCAAACGAAAGACTTTACTTTTCTCTCCATTAAATTTTTTACTTTTATAGCCCATCACAGAAGACTATAGAGATCCAATCCAGCAAGCATTTATTAATTATCTATTATGTGCATAGATATATGCTAGAAATACAAAGGCAAGATGTGATTTCCTTCCCTCAAAAAGCTTATATTCTGCCAGGATGATACAACATAAAAAATAGATAATTTTAAAATGATAATTTGATGACAAAGAGGGGAGAGAAATGAGAACTAAAGGTGTTAGGAAAGGCTCCTATAGGAGATGCTGTATGAGCTTTTCTGTGTTAAATAGAATCTAGGAGGGAATATTGCAGGAATTGGGTAACTAGTTGTATAAGGGTGTGGGAATAGATAGGAGAAATAAAACCTTTAAAAAGTGAACAAGACTTTAAAAGCAATGGCTACATGATGTCATTGTTTTATGTATCTCAGTTCTTCAAGGAATCATAATTTCACCATTGTGGGAAAACTTTCCAGTGATATAAATGATGCACTCTTTAAAAAAAAGTTTTAATGACATCCTTTCTTTGCACTTTACCTAAAATTTCCCTGAGTTTTCTCCAGTCTTCCTCTGAGAGAACCATCTCTTTAAAAAATGATTTTTAAAGAAAAGGAGGGAAATGAACAAAACCTTTCCAGTGAAGAAAATTTCCATTAAATGCAAATTTCTACATCCATGGAGATTTCCCCTATATCTGCAAAAGTCTAAGAGAATATGTGTTCTTTTATCTCTATTTTACTGTCAGTATTATTCTTTGCAATTTTCCACCATTCAACTTCAATTATTTTGTGTTTCCCTTTCCATTTAAATGTCGATAATCAAATAATAATAATAATAATAATAATAATAATAATAATAATAAGCAGTAGGAGTGGTAGTAGATGTAGTAGTAGTAACAACCATAGTAATAATAGCTAACACCTATCATTTGTCAGACACTATGTCAAGTACTTTACTGATATGATCTCATAACAACCAGGAGTGATAGGTGTTATATTTCATTTGATAAATGAGGAAACTTGGAGAAAGTTAAAACAACATGCCAAGAATGACACTGTTAATGAGTCTGAGGCTGGTTTTGAACTCATATCTTCTATGCTCTAGGTCCAATGTTATGTGACAAAAATTCATTATTTGACAAAAAATTCTGGGTAAATTGGAAAATAGTATGACAGAAACAAGATAAGGTCATAATGAGAATATGAATTTCACATAAAGAGTGAATGCTAGAACCAAATTAACAGAGGATAAATTGGTATACTTGGCAAATCTATGGATGAAGGAAGAATTTAGAACCAAACAGTACATAAAGAATATTATGAAAAGTAAGATGGATAATTTTGATTACGTAAAATTAAAGTTTCTGTGCAAAAAAATGCAACCAAAATTGGAATGAAAGCAGAGCCATATGAAAAAAGTTCTAAATCACTAATGATTAGAAATACAAATCAAAATAACTCTAAGGTTAGAAGGGATGTAGGAAAAATGGGAGACTAATACACTGTTGGGAATTGTGAACTGATTCAACCATTCTCTACAACACTTTGCAACTATGCCCAAAAGGTTATCAAATTATGAGTGCCCTTTGCTCTAGTAATACCTCTAATAGGTCTGTATACCAAAGAGATTAAAGAAAAGGGAAAATGACACAATTTTACTAAAATATTTATAGAAGCTCTTTTTTGTTATGGCAAAGAGTTGGAAATCATTTGACTGAACAAGTTGTGGTATAGGATTATAATGCTTTACTTTCAACTAACTATGTGACATGGGGTAAAAAATGTCTCTCAATTTCTTTGTACCTCACTTTACTCTATAAACATCTAAAAATGAGGATTATAGTTTCTGCATTATCTATAATGGTAAGTAGGTTTATTTCAGAAAAACCTGGAAAGAACTACACAAATTGATAGAAAGGGAAATGAGCAGAACCAGACAAAGACTGCATAAAATAACAGTAATATTGCACTTTTAAGAATTGTGAATGACATAGCCATTCCCAGTAATACAATGATCAAAGACAATCATAAAATACATATGATGAAAAATGTTATCTGCTTCCAGAAAAAAAGAATCAATTTTTTTGGAACATAGACTAAAGCATATTAATTTTCATCTTCTTTCTTTTTGATCTACTTGTACAAAATGACTAATATGGAAAGGTTTTACATGATTACAAATGTATAATCAATACCAGATTGTTTACCATCTCAAGGATGGGGGTGAATAGGGAGGAAAAGGATAGAATTTGGAATTCAAAACATAAAAAAAATACCTGGGGAAATGTTATTTTAAAAAAAGAATAAATAATGACTTATAGATGGTCTGAGAGTTTCTGTGGCACCAAACAAATACAAGCAAAAACAAATAATAAAAGAAAAACAAATCATCACCCTGTTGAACTCTGTTAATAAATCACTCTTTAATTAGAGACTCTTAGAAATTCTTAGGTAGACTAATATGGAATCAAAAAATTTATGTAGATTTTAAGTTAAGTATATACATCATCCAATTTTATCATTCTGATATTAATAAAGACTCTCTGAGATTTTATATTATTTAATTTTCTAAGAATATTTAAAATTTTGAGTTAATCTTTAATATATAATAATGATTTAAACAGTAATAGAGGTTTCAGAATAACCATACTTAAACTTTTGCCATAAAGGAATTCAAGCAAAATCATTTGAAGAAATAATGAAGGATCTGAAGTTAGTAGGCCTTGGTTTAAATTTTGGCTATACTCATTTCTATGACTTTAGGCAAGTCAACAATTGAAATTTTTTCTTAAGTATAAAATGAATGATTCACACTCCAAGGCTAATGTCCTCATCCAAATCTGAATACCCTCAATGATTCAACCACCATGGAAGCCATGAGGAGAAACTTTTGATCCCTGTACACAAACATGGCTTATTTTTGATCTTCTGATTATAATTATATATTAACACATAAAAATTTTCCAATTTGTACTCGCAAGCAAAGATTTCAAATGCAAAAAGTTATTGCAATTTCCCCCTTATCTTAAAAATGCACAGAAATCATGATTTTTCTCCCCAGTTCACTAGGCAAAGATTTTATTATGTTTTGGAGTAGTCCTACCTATCAACTTCAAATTTCCATGATTTCAATAATTCTCTCTATGCCAATCCCACATTAGCCTAAATTGTTCTATTCTTCCTAAGGAGAATTAAAGTTGTGCAAATTATGAACCACATATTAACTGGTGATATCACAAATAATTTCCTATTAACCATAACCTAAAATACATAAAGATTTTTCATTGAAATGGTTCCCGAGGATCATGGTTATTGTTGTGCCCACCTGCTCATTATTTTACCTTCCTACTTAAAAAATGCTTAAAATGTCTTAAGAATGCAAAAGGAATTCTGTCAAGGCATGTAGAGGGTTTCCACATATTTTCTTCTCCAATAAATCATAATGTTATATCATTTTTGATTTAACTGTTCTTCTTTTTGCCCTTTACTAACTCAAAAATCAAGAGAATAAATAAACATGATTACACTCATGACTTTATGCACTCTTAGAAGTGTAGACAGAGCTATTCAATTAAGATTAGAGATCTGCTGAGCATTTATTATTATTTTCTCCAGTTTTCATGAAAAGACTTATTGTGGGCATATCAACACAAAAAAAGAACTATTTGAATTTTAGGATATAGTAGAGTACAGAGTGGAATAAAATAGATTCTGCCACCAAATGTATTTTTATTTGATAAAAAAAACCCAAATGATTTAAAGGAAAACTATGCAACTATATTTCATAACTGAAAAATGTTTCCTTTAAATCAAGACATAAAGCATAATATTTTTTCCAGAATTAGTAGCTATAACCATATAAATTGGGTGAGAAGACCAAACAATTGTTACTAGTATTCAACAATAACAAAACATATAATACATACACAAAAATATGCACATAGAAGGTAGGAGGAAGATATTACTATCAGGAATCAGAGGAAGGAAATTTCCCCTACCAATACCTATCAGTAACCATTCTGTAACATATAGGCATAGAAACATACTTAGAACACTAAAAATTTAAAAATTCCTTGATGAGATAACAAAATCTTTTTTTATAAGTAGTACGTAAACCTAGGTTATTCTACCAGTTACAGCACTGAGTTTCACATATTCAAAATATACTGTGCAGATAATGTAAAAATTATGGATTTATGCCTAATTGGGTGCAATCTATTGCAAAATGAGAAAGGAAAAATGAGCTTAAGTACTAAAATGATAGAATCATGGAATCTTTTAATTTATGAGATCTTAGATTGTATATAGTTCAATATTCTGATCAATTAATGCCATAATTTTCTATTCCAGGCAGTTAGTTATCTAGTGCTCAACCTTGTAGGTTCCAGTGAAACTTTCTCACAGTTAGCTATTTCATTTTTGGAAGTTCTAACAATTACAAGATATTTCCCCCTATTGTACTGAGACCTTCCTATTTATTTTACTGCTCCTATTTCTACCATTTAGGGTCAAGCTGACAGTATCTAATTCCTCCTCCCCATGACATCCCTCTTCATCCATGACATCCACAACTATCATATAGCTCTAATCTTGTCTTCTCTATACTAAATAGTCCCAGATTCTCCAGCTTTTCCTCATATAACATTTACTACATAATAATGATATGCACATACAAACATAAATATATACTAAGGTTTGCCTTGGTAACATTCATATGACTAGTTTAATAGTAGTGATTATTATTTATTCTCAAAGAGGACCAAAATAGCATCACTATGGCAGTCAAGTTACAGTGTCTAACTGCGGTTGATAGACTAATACAAATTGGAAATGCTCCACCACAGATCAAGTAGGTTATATGAACATTTGGAATGGATATGTCTCTCAAAATTTGTGCATCTCACATTTCTTTTGAGTAAATGCAAATCTACTTTGCTAACAGAGCATAACAACCTTTTTGATGTGAGTGTACTATATCAGATGGTCCTTTGCCATAATCTCCTATATATCTTTAGAAATAAAAGATATAAAATAGCAAAAATTAAAGTAATTCATTCAACTATTTCAGTGTCTATGGATAAGGTACTACATAGAAAATATAAGAATTATGCACTCATTGTAGAAATAAAGACATTTAATTGAAAAGATCCTTATTGTTGATGATTGTATTATGCCATCATAACTTACAAAAATAATATCTAAATTAATTTTCTAATTCAGGGCAATAACAATGAGTTTTAGAACTAGAAGAAAATAAAACTGTTTATTTGGAAAGGTAAAAAATTGCAAGAGGTAAAATTAAACATGCTAAAATGAATAATTGTCAGATCTTATTCCAGAGGACCAAAGTAGTAGCCAGCAAAACTATTTCACACAGGTTAATAGAGATTAGGAAAAAGATATTCAGAAAAGAATAAACAAGAACAAAATAACAAAATATTCTAGTGTTTTAAAAAATCCGAACTTCTAGGAGAACATCCTAAATTATTGAAAAAACTTGAAGACAGTATGGAAGAAAATGTGTTTGGATCAAATATTAGAGCAAATTCAGTAAGTATCTTTAACTAGATAAGCCTGTAACTATAAATTGTCATGTTATAAAAAACAGATAATAGAAAACATTATAGATGCAGGGAAGAATTCATAAATAGAGAAAAGATGGGGAAAAATATAAAAGAAAAGGAAGAGAATTCTGATTATATGAAAGTGAAGGTTTTTTACACAAATCACTACAACCACATATGAATATATGGATACATTAGAAATGCACACACATAAACACATATATAAAATATACATCTGCATATTTGAAATGTAAAAGACCAAGACCATTTCCCTATAGAATAATGGTAAAAAGATAAAAATAGTTTTCAAAAGAAGTGGGCACAAACCAACACAAACCACCTGAAAAATATAACAAATCATTAATAAGAGAAATAAGTTAAAACACTGTACACCCATAAAATTGGTAGAATTAATAAAAGATGGAAATAGTATTTAAGAGGTCATGAGAAAACAAGCATGACAACTAATGAACTATTGGTGGAGCTTTGAATTGCAGCTAATTTATGAATATAAGTTAGTATATAGAAGAAGAGTTGTCAAACTGTCCCTATCTTTTCTCTTAGTGATATTTACACTAGATATATTGTAAAAATATTCAGAATAAATCAATGCAATATGTAGCATAGAGAATCAAGAAAATAATTTACTTAATTGTCTACGAAATTAATGAAGTTGGAAAAGCAGTTAGAGGTCAATAAAAATTGTATTTTTGTACACAAAAGTGCATTTTCTCCATTTATTTTTTGATCCATTCAAATTTATTTGTAAATTCCTTGAGGTTCCTCACATTTCAAATTAAAAAATCTTTTAAGTTGCTTAGAGATAATGTCATAGGCACTAGCAATTTGGAAGAAGAAGATGGGAAAAGTTTCCTGTAGAGGATATTATTTAAGATGAGTCTTGAAGGAAGCCAGAAGCTATATGGACAGATTCTGTATCTTATTTAAACAGTATATACTTCTACATAATGGAAACATTCATCTAGCCCCCCTCATTCAGTGTTCTATACAATTAGGAATTTTGTAAGTGATGGAGAAGAGAGAAATAAATTGACCTATGAAGAATGAAATAAGATCTTGAAAACAGAAAAACACACATATTTCTAATGGAAATGTTGCAAATTAATAGGCTAAGGAAAAAATGTAGTACAATGGGTAAATCTTCCTGTATCTCAGATATACACATATAGGTTATTTGAATGTGAAACTGGTGAGCGAATGAGCAAATTTATCAAACCAAACTGAAATTCTCAAGGGCTAATCATTTTGAAATCACTAATTCATGTACTTATTAATGAGAATGACCTGTTACTTTTCACTGTAAAACTCTCAAAAATAGAAGAAATGCATCACACAAAGTATTATTATGTTAATTTAGCTTGGTTTACCAGCAGTGTCAATATAGTTTTAAAAATTCAAAGAAAAATACAAGAATATTTAGAAGATAGTTATATAATTGTGAATTGACAGTATAAATGATAGTTTACCACATGGTCATTAGTGGGGGGAGAAATTAGACATAAAGAAAAAAGAGATAGAAAGGAAAATGAATTAGATAAATATTCAATGAAAGACAAAACATTTGGAGAAAAGGAATGAGAAATCATATTCCCCAATTTTGTGACTGATTATTTTCTTTCACATATCTAATTACCTGAACTGAATAATTTAGCAATTTTTCACATAATTGTATAAAGTATAAGGTGACCTGGAATTTCTTTGATATTGGAAATACATGAATTATAAAACTCTTTAAAAATTTTTTAGGACAAACTTTTTTTTTCAGCTCCAAACCTTAGAGAAATTCTTAGAACATTTAGAGATTAAATGAAGTACCTGTGGTCACAGTCAGTATAGATTGGATGCAATACTTGAACACAGTTCTTTCCATCACTAAGACTGAGCCTCTATCCATATAATGCCTACATGATATTGTTTTATGTATTATTATTATTATTATTATTCTATTCAATATTTATATTGAGTTAATTAATTTAAAAATTCCTTAGCACTTACTGTGTAGCTGGCAATACACAAATATGCATGTATACAAGTATTTAAATATATACTATATATAAATACTAGTAGTATGCATGTATATACCATACACATATATGACACAGGTCTTCCTTGTATATTTATTAAATAGTATATATATTATATATATATATATATTACAAGCTTACATTATATACTATATATATGATACACACACACACACACACACACACACACACACACACACACACATATATATATATATATATATATATATATATATATATATATATATATATATGAAGGAAAGATATTAGAATTCCAAAGAATTCACAAGAAGACATGGAATAAGTTAGCAATCATTCATAAAATCAGAGGGGAGAGTCTCTGTAAAAGCAGTCAAGAGATAAGAGTATTAGATATGAAACTCCTTGTTTCCTATATATCTTTCCCCTCCATCCCATTCAGTATCTCTAAATGCATAAGACAATAAGCAGAAATTTTATAAATGTTAAGCTGGGTGGGAAAGAGTATAAGATGGTATAGTGATCAAAATGGAATTTTCATAGGTATAGTTATTTTTAGAATTCTGTTTCCATGGATAGATGAATCTACACAAATCTAAATAAATTATAAAATATAAACTCTTCAACCTGGCATTTAAAGCCTTCTGTAAACTGGTTCCCTCCTCCCTTTCAAGGTTTATATGATCAGTCCATTTTTTTAATACCCTGACATATGTCTCCATTTCACAAGCTTCTTGCCACTTCTATGTAATTCTCAATAGTGTGTTTTGTCCTTCTCATATCTAGCATGTTCTTATCAAAAGCATAATTTGTGTCTTGCTCAATTTCAGTTTTTTGGATGAAGAATATAAACTCAAGAATATGCCATATAGTTTTATGTATCATCTATGGGCATGATCCATTAGCATAGTACTTGGATCAAAGTAAACATTGATAAATTTGTTGATTTTCTCAATGCCTGAAGCTGACTGATGTCCTTAAAAAAATTAAAGAGAGATGATGAGCTGGGCAAATAATAGGAAGAGAGAGGAGAGTGGAATAGATGTTCTTGAGAAGGTGAAGCGTTCCTTTCATCTCAAGTCTCTCTCTCTAAAACAATGAGTCCTATTCTGATGAAGTCATGTAGTAGGGCATCATAGGGATTTACAATTTTCAAATCGATGAATTGAAATATTAAAATAAATCTCATATTCAATAAAAATTGGAGGAACTTCATGGGAAAAGAAAATAAAGGAAAAAAGAAAGAAAATAACAATGTGAAAAAAGCATTTGAGCAAATCAATATTTCTACCCACATTGCACACAGAAGATATAAAGATTTTTGCATTGCATGGAAAATTCTGGAGATAGTGTATGATATATTATAAGCTGTCAATAAGGGAAGACCAGAATACTTAAAATGCACCATACTTCATTAATGCCTGCAAATAATTGAAAGGACCATGAATGAAATTCCAACTTTTGGAAATAAAGGCTAATTTCCCAAGCACTCTTGATAACAAGATAAAATTTCTATTTTGCTTTTCTTTAACAAACTTCAAAGAGTCATTGTGCAATTATTCACAACTTGTGAGACAGTTAGATATTACAGAGAATAGGTCACTGAGCCTGGAGTCAGGAAGTAATGACTTCAAATTTAGCTGCAGATATTAGTTATGTGAAGTAACAACACTGTCGGCTACAGTTTCTTCAACTACAAAAATAGGTTTAATAAAAGTACCTAGTTCTCAGGAGTTTTGTGAAGATCAAGTGAGATAAAAATCATAATGTGTTTAGCACAATGATTAACACGATGTAGCTTCTATATTGTTACTGTGCTTGCATTGCTTCAGTTGTGCTCAACTCTTTTTTTAGAAAGATTTTATTTATTTTCAATTTTACAATTTTTCCCCTAATCTTGCTTCCCTCCCCCACCCCCCACAGAAGGCAGTCTATTAGTCTTTACATTGTTTCCATAGTATACCTTGATCTAAGTTGATTGTTTTGAAAAAAAAGGTAAAAATACCACTTGTACAAAAATATTCATAGCAGCCCTGTTTATGATAGCAAAGAATTGGAAATTAAGTGAATGTCCTTCAGTTGGGGAAAGGCTTAACAAACTGTGGTATATGTTTGTGATGGAACACTATTGTTCTATTAGAAACCAGGAGGGATGGGAATTCAGGGAAGCCTGGAAGGATTTGAATAAACTGATGCTGAGCGAGATGAGCAGAACGAGAAGAACACTGTATACCCTAACAGCAACATGGGGGCAATGATCAATCTTAATGGACTTGCTCATTCTAACAGTGCAACTATCAGGCACAATTTTGGGGTATCTTCATTGGAGAATGCCATCTGTATCCAGAGAAAGAATTGTGGAGTTTGAACAAAAGCCAAAGACTTATTACCTTTAATTAAAAAAAAAAACTTATCTTATTTTATAATTTTGCTATCTCTTATACTTTGTTTCTTCCTTAAGGATATGTTCAACTCTTTATAACTCCATTTTGGGATTTTCTTGGCAAAGACAGTGATGTGGTTTGCCATTTCCTTCTCCAGTTCATTTTACTAAAGAGAAAATTGAGGGAAACAAGATTAAGCAACTTGTACTAGATTGCATAGCTAGTAAGAATCAAAAGTTGTATTTGAACCCATGAAGATGAATCTTCCTGATTTCATGACCAATGTTCAATGTATTGCACTACCTAGCTGCCCATAGGTATAAATTATTATTATTTTCAGTGACACCACTCAGAAATATTCTTAGAGAACTTTTCAAAACTTGTGTTTGGTTCATTTAAAAATCAAATCAAGCAAGTCAAGAAGGCAAAAAAATAATTCTCATTTGTGAAATCAAGTGATAATTTTTTTTCAGGAATCATTTCTTCGTCACAAAAAGACAAATACAGCCATTCCAAGAAATACTTTGTTACCAAGCCCTATCCAGGAAAGTCCCTTTCCTAGATTTGACTAACATTATACTTTGAATGTCCTTCTTGGTATTATCTTTAGATAAATTTATATTTATTTTCATTTATCCCAACATATCCTTTTCTGATATCTGTCTATACTTCTATTGCTAATAAGGCACCTGTCATCATTGTTATATATTAAAACTCAATAGATATCAGCAGAAGAGATATTAAAAATTAAATGTCAATGTTCCATTGTATTGAGTGCTCAGAAAGATTGGGGATCACTGTATTATGCCACTTATATTCTCATCTTGTTGAAAAGAATATCCAGTAGTAGTAATTCATAATTGCAGATACACTTCAAGAGGTGAAGACAATCAAGGGGTCAGGATGCATTTGGGGGAAAGTAGCCAAATCCAATCAAATTTGATTTACAGGTTGGCATATAGAGCTGCATGAAATTGGAAAATACAATTTGTAATGATAGTGACAGAGTAGGTATTCATAAAATCACACTCAGGGAACTACAGAAACGATTACATTTTACCAAATGCAATTACTAGTCTACTGGAATGATAGACATAAGTATTATTCAGGTAAAATCATGCCTACTGAAGATTGTTTTCTAAATAAATCACATGGAACATTCTTATTAAAGTCAGGAAAACAAAGTACATAAATCAGATGAAGTATCAATAGAGAGAATGTTTTGAATATGAAATGATGAGTTTTGTTGAGGAAACTAGGGTTGATTTGTTTTTTTAGCCAGGTGTGTGGGGGGTCAAATTTATACCTTCATTATTTTAATGCCAAGCTCATAAATACAGATTGCTATGCTGTTTTGTTTTATATTACATTAAAAATATAGAAAAAGTAACTTGAGATATCAATAAATTAAAAACATGTATTATTTACTGCATTGAGCATTATGAATACAGGGGAAACATGCATATGTACATGTGAAAATATACACATACATGCAAACACACATGCACTCAAATGCATATGTATGTATTCTAAGTAAATCTTAGGAACAGAATTGGCATGGTCCATAGGGTCATGAAGAGTTGGACACAACTGAATGATTGAACAACAACAAATATATGCATGTATCCATAAAAATAGTTGGATCTGTATATCTATATGTGTATTTCTGTCTATCTCTACATCTATATATGTATGCATGTATTTATGAAGGGAGCTAGATGGTGCAATGAAGAGAGAACCAACCTTGGAGTCAGGACGACCTGAGTTTAAATCTTATCTCAGACATTTAGCCTTACTAACTGGGTCTTCTCCTAACCCACTATCATTATTATGTTTGTCCTTTATTTTAAAAGAAGACCATGGCATCAGGGAGTTGATACCATGACAAGCACATGAATTAGATTTGAGTGAGGGGGTGCTGTGCTAAGTGACCAACCTCACTTTCACCTCTAGAGTTACCCAGATCTAGAGGCCAGATATGAATCAGGGCAAATGGAGATGGCTGTGGATGTGAGGCAATCAGGTTTAAGTGACTTACCCAAGGTCACACACCCAGTAAGTGTCAAGTGTCTGAGACTGGATTCAAACTCAGTTCCTCCTGACTTCAAGTCCAGGACTCTACCCATTATGCCATCTAAGCCATATCTGGCCGCTGGATCCAGTTCGCTCTGAAGGAGAAAGTGAGGCACAGAACCTCTTCACTCAAATCTTATTGAACTATATGTCATGGCATAACCTCCCTAATGTTGAGAACAGAGGACAAGCATTGTGCATGTATGTTTGTGTGTGTGTGTGTGTGTGTGTGTGTGTGTGTATGTGTGTGTGTGTATGTATGTGTATACATTTATAGTTCTGCCTTCAAGAAGCTTATATTCTAATAGAGGAAATAGCATGTTTATATGCAAAAAGGTATATACATACAAAAATATCTGAAAACCTTAGGGGTGAAGGTTCTAGCACTTGGGGTGGACATTTAAGCTGAGTTTTGAAGGAAGTCAAAGAGTCTCAAAGATGGAGGTAAGGAAGGAAAGAATTTGATGAATGGGGAAAACCAGGGAGAAAGTAATGGGAGATATCTGTGTGCGAGTTACCTTACTGTGACTCTGTAAAATATATCACATAAGAGCTTAGAGAAGAAACATTAAATAATGGGGAAAAGGTCAGTCTCAGAATCAGAAGGACAGATCAACTCCTAAATTCAATACAAACCATCTGAGATGATTAGCCCCTTAGGACCTCTATGGCTAATGGAAATCAAACGTCTTCTATATAAATTTTTTCCTGATTTACAAACTATTAAGAATTCTTTATCTCAAAGATGCAAATGTAAAAATTCTCTCAACCAAAGAAGCAAAATAGTAAAAAATGAAAAAGAAAAAGAATTTATTTGCTCTGGATATATTTTCAATTTGCAAAACTATATATATATATATATATATATATATATATATATATATATATATGTGTGTGTGTGTGTGTGTGTGTGTGTGTGTGTGTGTGTGTGTGAATTATAGATGAGCTACTGATATTATAGTGAAGAGTCATGTTCCTCTCTAGGAATTCCACAAACTGATGAAATTTCAGGTGCATATACTATATAACTCTATACCTTTAACCCAGATAAAATGTCACAAAATCACGTGATTTGAGAGTGCTCAGAGCATCTTTAACCAGTCATTCAACAAAATTGGAAGATTATACCTCAAAAACATCTTTTATGTCTGCTCTCTCTACTTTTCACTGCAACCACCCCACAGGGACTCATCTTTCATCTGTAATATTACAAAAATATCTTAATTCATCTCACTTTCTTTGATTTCTACTTTCTCCAAAGCATTTTCTATCCCTTTGACAAGGTTATATTGCAAAAGTATAGTTTTAGCAATGACATTTCTCTTATTCAAAAGTTTTGGTTGGCCATACAAACCTCATTTCCTACAAACAGAGGGAACTCAGCCAAATTTATACAAATAAAAGCCATTTCCCAATTGATAAATGGTCAAAGAGTAAGAGCAGGCAGTTGTCAGTAGAAGAAATGAAGGCTATAAATAGCCATATAAAAATACTAAAGATAGTATTGATTAGAGAAATGCAAATTAAAAGAACTCTGAGGTATGAATTCAAACCTATCATATTGGCTAATATGAAAGAAAAGGAGAATGATAAATAATAGAGGGAGTATGAAGGCAAAGGACCTTAATGTATTGTTGGTGGAGTTTGTGAGTTGTGAATTCAATCATGCCTGAAAATAATTGGGAACATTTGTCCAGAGGGCTATAGCACTGTGCACATACGTTAACCAGCAGTACCACTATGAGTTCTGTATATCAAAGAGATCAAAGAGAAAGAAAAAATAATTATATGAACAAAAATATCTATATCAGCTCTTTTTGTAGTGGGAGAGAATTGAAAAATAGAAGGGAACCTCCAAAATTGGAGAATGGCTAACTAAATCATCTTATATGCTTGTGATGAAATACTATTATCTTATAAGAAATGATGATGAGGATTTAAGAAAAACCAAAACGACTTATAAGAACTAATACAAAATGAAGTGAGCAGACCACATTGTACATAGAAGCAGCAATATTATCAGGATGATCAACTGTGGAAATCTTAGCTACTTTAATTTAAAAAATAATTCAAGACAATTCCAAAGTTCTCATGGTGAAAAATGCTACTAATATACAGCAGATTGAAACAAACTTAAAAGAACTTTATTCTATTGCTTTTTTTTTCTTGCAACATGACTAAGGTGGAAATAAATTTTACTTGTCTTTGCATGTATAATTGATATAATAGTACTTTTCTTCTCAATGGGTGGTGGAGGAGTTGGATGGATGGAGAAAATAATTTGAAACTCATTTTTTAAAAATAATGACAAAGTACAATATTTTTTAAAAAATTATTAAGCAGAGGAGAAAAATGAATTAGCCATAGTTTCTTAGTTTTCAAAGGGCAGGCCATTTGAGCCATGGTTTTACAAAGAGCAGAAATGCTTGATATTAAAAATATCTTTGAATTAATTCATAGAATCGAGGCCTAGATCTGGGTAATAGACACAAATCATTATTTCAGTTTAGAATAGTTTGGGTCAGCTAGGTCGTGCAGTGGATAGAGCACCAGTCCTGTCATCAGGAATACCTGAGTTCAAATGTGGCCTCAGACACTTAATAATTACCTAGCTGTGTGACCTTAGGCAAGCCAATTAACCCCATTTGCCTTGCAAAAACCTAAGGAAAAAAAGAATAAAGATTTCAGGAATCAAAAAAGATTCATTCTGAAAAAGAGACAAATAGTATTTAACATTGCAGTTTAATACATAAAAATAAAGACTGGTGAAATGGGGAAAAACAAGTTACAGTGGCTTACTATTCTTCTAAGACAGAATCCAAATTCTTCCATTTATCACTTAAAATTTCTTCCACAATCTAGCACTAGTGTCTCCTTCTAGAATGTTTCCATATTATCCCCTTTCAAAGTATCTATTTTCTAGGAAAATTGATTTATGTATGATATTCTACAAGTGATATTTTATGCTATTCTTCTGTACCTCTGCCTTGGTTGTGCCATCATGCCTGGAAAACATTCCTTCCTCATTTACAGCTCTTGGAATCTATAGCTACCCTTGCATTTTAAATCAAGTGCCTTCATATATATATATATATATATATATATATATATATATATATATATATATATATAATTTCTCCTTATTTACAAATTATTAAAAATTTTTTTTCTCTCAATCAAAGAAGCAAATGAATAAAAATTCTCTCAACCAAAGAAACAAAAAAGTACAAATGAAAAAGAAAAAAGAATTTCTTTGCTCTGGATAGATTTTCAATTTACAAAACTATATTATACACATATTTTCCTCTGGTACAACTTAACATCCTTTAGAGTAGAAACCTTAGAACTTTGACTTTCTATACTTAGGACCTAGCAAAGAGCCTGAGACATAGAAACATAAGAGAAATTTCTTGAAATGAATTGACCTTTCCCCCTTTTCAAAACTCCTCTTAGACTTAATACAACTTATATTTTAAACCATATTAATAAAAGCAAAGCAAGACTGGCTGAAGGACAAAGCATTTTCTTGAGAATGGCAGACTATTTGGGAAGAGTATATTGCACATGGGCATATTTCTAGTATAATTGTAATAAAGCATTTTTCTCATTAAAGTCAAAAATGAAAATTCCACAATTTCTTTTTGTTATTTGTTGGTCAGTGCAAATTAATATTACTTTCTTCTTCTAAAATTAGTAACTTGCATTCTTCTATAAGTATCTCATGCTTATAAGCAGATTAGAAGATATCTTATAATATTTTTGCAGAATCGAAGTTACTAATTTTAGAAAAAAGATAGGAATTGGATCTATGATTTTATTGTTTATGCAACTCCTGAATGGGGAAACTTCCCCAATCTGTGGATGTTAGTATTTTTTTTTGCAATTTATCACAGATTGTGACTAATTTGAACCCATTTATTCCTGATTTATGAATCATATTTCATATCAGTTTACTAGCACAAATAAAATCCCCTGAACAAAATGAAATCTATAGTTTTCTCTGGTGTTGATCTGGATAGGGTTTTATTTAAGTAATCTTTCTACAAAGTGTAAGTCATTTCTAAATTTCAGTACATCACAAAGTAATTGATTGAGAGTTGGAAGGGACATTAGAAATCTTCTCCAGGACCTTTAGTTTTTTTAAAAAATGAGTAAATTGAGACCCAGAGAAGTTCAGGACATATATGGGTGATATAGTGGAAAGATCTGTGTTGAAATCCAGCCATTTCCAGATAAGAAGCATTAAGCCAAAACATGCTCTAACTTTGAAAATCTTGGAGTTAAGTACAAACAGAAAGGAGGCCAGAGAAATATCAAACTAAAATCACTTCCACAATGGAAGCTCTACAGTCCCTAATGGTCAGACAAAAGCTAAAACAGCTCTCCCTCCTTACCTTAGTGTGAAAGGCTTAATTATCTTATATAATATAATATTTTAAAAGCTTTCAGCAAGAGACCATTCTAAGATAGAAAATCAGATAGGAATCTAAAGATAGAAATAAGAAGAGGATTAGAGTAAAAATAGATCTGGTTTTGAATCCAGCAATATAATATATACAAGAGGCATACTTGAAACAAAAGAAACCCACAGAGTTAAAATAAATGGCTGGGATAGATTCTGTTATGCTCCAGCTAAAGCAAAAAAGGCAGGGGTACCAATCATGCTGTCAGATAAAGCAAAGACAAATTAAATTAATTAAATGTATTTAATTGAAATATTTATTTAATTAAACTATCTATTAAATTAAAATAGATTATCAGGAAAATACTTTTACTAAAAACTTCCATAGATAATGAAGTAATGGCAAAAGTTTATAGCAAATTTCTCCATAACAGTCTTATTTCTCAATATGCAGAAAATGAAGTCTAATTTATAAAAAAATAAGAACCTTTCCCCAACTGATAAATGGTCAAGAGATATGAGCAGTTAATTTTTCAGAAGAAGAATCAAAGCTATCTGAAGTCATAAGAAACAAACTCTAAATATTAAAGAAAGGAAAATTGAAATAAATCTGAAATACTACTCATACCTATCAGTAATGACAAATGCTGAAGAGAATAGGGGAAAATAGTTTCATTAGTGAACTAGTCCAACCATTGTGGAAAACAATTTGGAACTAAGTCCTACTTTCATCCAGCAATACTACCCTTAGATATGAACTCCAAAGAGATAAAAGAAAATGGGAAAGGATCTATATGTACAAAAACATTTATAGCAGTTCTTTTTATGGTGGCAAAGTATTGGAAAAGCAGGAGATGCTCATCACTTGGGGAATGGCTGAACAGTGGCATACCATTTTGATAGAGTATTATTGTGCCATAAAAAATGACAAATAGGGTGATTTCAGAAAAATATGGCAAAACCTATAAGAATTGATGCAAAGTGAAATGGGAAAAGGTTGAAATGATGGTCAACTGTGAAAGACTTGGCTGCTTTGATGAATACAACAATTCAGGACAATTCCAAAAGACACATGCTGAAACAAATGCTATCCACCTCCAGCATGGAAACCAATAAACTATGAGTGTAAAGTAGATTATAATTTTCTCTACTTTTAAGTTTTGTTTTATAATATTGCTAATTTGGAAATATGTTTTGCATGATTTAACATGTATAATTGATATAATTTACCTTCTTAGTGACTGTAGGATAATTGGGAGGGAGGGATATAGTATGAAACTAAAAAATGATAAAAAAGGATGTTAAAATAAATAATTATATAAGTATGTATAGATATAAAAATATAAAAATTATCTATCTGTTCCTTTTTCGAACTCAAATTATAATGAATTTCATTAAAATAAATTGTTATACAATGAAATTAAGACTGGAGTCAGTAAATCAGTTTAACAACTTTAAGTAGTTGGAACCATTGGAATTTTGTGAGTTTTTATAAAAGCATTAAAAGTTTTAGAGAAAGGTTCTTTCAAAGTCACAAAGAGAAATGACTGTCTTCTAATTAGGAGACAAAAGGATTAAGGGTTTGGGCTCAAAGTTAGGGAAATAATGAAAGAAGATACCTCCCAACTTTTGAAGACTTCAAGTCTATGCTTTAATAGATTATATGATGAGTGTGAGGAGTATATTCTTATGATTGTAAAGTAGTATAGCGAAACATATCTTGATTTCAGAAAAGCATTGTCAAAATCCTTCAAGGTAGCCTATATACTTAACATATCTACCTGTCAATATATGTATATATATATATATATATATATATATAATATATATATATATATATACACACACATATATGTATGCAAACATATATGTATGTATTATTAGATGGATTTGGCATTGGTTAAATGATTGAACTCCAGATTGGCTCTAAATAGATATGTCCACTTGAATAGTATTCCAACCAGAATTTATTCTTGCCTTTTTTTTCTGTTCAGCATTTATATTTATGTCTTGGATTAAGGTACAGATGGCATGCTTTACAGACTCCTTCTTTCCCCTATCTTCTCACTTCAACACAAACACATAGAAGTTAAAGTTAACACTCTGCAGATCTCCAACTGCTTGGTGAACATCTCCACCAGGATGCCCCTAAAGCACTTTAAATTTAACTAGCCCAACTTAGATTCATTCCCCTCCCAATTCCCTTAATCTTCTCAGACAGTGAATGTTTTTACAAACATTTTTATTTTTCTTTGTATAAGAGGGAATTTGGCCATCTACAGAATGCAACAGTGCTCTTTGTTGATTCAAATTACTTATGTGGAAGAGTCTTGGGTGTCTGATTCTGGGAGAATCATGATGATATATAACTTCAGACTGACTTGAACAGGTGTAGACATTCTATAATTGATTCCTGCCTGTTAATTATATGGCTGGAATAAGCCTTTCCAATTGGTTGCGAGGTTAGAACTGAGTCTCTTCAAATTGCGTTAGTAAGCAAAGACTCGATCACTGAATATCTGAATGCATTTATATTCTTAGTTTAACTCCTTCACTAACAATATCCTCTGAGAAACAATCAATGTTGTACAGGGAGAGTCTTGTTCCCTTAATGCGGCCCAGGGGAAGATTCTTTCGTGAGCGAGATTAATTTGGATCCCTTGACCCATTGAGTTTGGAAAAGTCAGGAGAGTATATATATCTTTGTAAAGTTCAAACAAAATAAACAAAATTTGTGTTTTACTTCACCATATCTTTGAAGTTAATATCGTTTTGTAAAAGCTAATTGATTAATGTTAATTTAAACTGAGTTTTTAGCTTATTGGAAAGTACTACTCCTACCAGTCCTTATGTTCAAAGGGGACCACACCCATCAATCAAATGATTGGAGACAAGAGTTGCACATTGGGCAAACACCAGCATATGATTTCTGGTGACAGAAGGTTACAAAATAGTATATCCAATAATCAGTACTGAAAACACATCTGGTGGGGACTTGAAATGAACATAGTAGATAGGTCCCCTTCCGTTATCTCAAGGAACTCTCTAAGAATCCTGAGGGGGAAGATATCATGAGCTTGGTTCTGGGAGAGTGGGCCATAGAAAACTCACTAGTTAAATATGTTTAATTATTTATGATTGTTTATATACATTTAAATATTCCTGCATGTTGTTCACAATAAAAATTAATTTTTAAAAATAATATAATATATGTAATATATATATCTCAATATCTGTCAAATTTGTTATCATTTCTATACTCACAACTACTTTTTTAATTTAGGCCATCAGCTTTGCTCATCTGGAAAATTTAATTGTCTCCTAATTGCTGTCACCTCCTACTGTTTTTTTTCACCAATTCATTTTATATACAACAGCCAAAATACACAGCCATTCTGAAGAGTCCTCTAGTCAAGAAACTTAAAAGACTCTCTGTTGCTACAGTTATATTATATAGCCTCTTCAGTACTTCATTTACAGCTCTACAAACCAAATTCACTCTACTACTATGGATTTCACATTTTTTCCCTTTTTTTCTTTTCCACTGTCAAGAATATATGTCTGAGATAAACTACCTTATTACATCTATCTATTCAAATCCTTAGCTTTCTTTAAGGATCAGCTTAATAGCCATCTCCTAGGAAAAGTTTTTCCTATCCCCTACACTACAATTTTAAAACTTTTTTCTCTCCTCAATTTTTCTTATTTATCTGTTTAAATGTTACATCCTTTCAATAGACTGTAAGGAGTTCTGAGGACAGAACTCTTTTTTTTTTTTTGATTCATATCCCTTAGGGTCTAACACAGTGCTTTGAACAATCAATAAAAGCTTTTTGAATCAAAATGAAATGGCATGTGGAATAGGGATTAGATTTTTTTGTTGTTGTTTTGTCCCACCAAGAGAAAAATAGAAGCAATGAGTAGAAAGTTAAAGAAAAATGGTTTAAAGCCAGATATGAGAAAACAACTTCATCAAAAGATCTTTCCCAAAGTGGAATATGCTGCCTCTGAAGGAAGTAGGTTCTCTGTCAAAAGAGGTCTTCAAGGGTCACAAAGATGGGAAGATAAATGACTTCTTATTACTTATATAGGGGATAGATGTTCAGATACAAGTTCGACTACATGAACTTTATGAGCCTTTATAGCTCTTGGATTCTTTGAGATAGAAATATTCAGGTAAAACAGAGTATTGTGATTATGTGCTTTTCCCTGAAACAGGAAAATTTCTCTTTTATTTTGGACCCCAAAGCACAGATAAGACTGCTTTGCTAAAAACATCTTAAATATAAAATGTAAACAGTTATATGTTATACAATTTATACATATACATATTTAATGTTTTGTATTAACACATTAAACTAAATAAACACATGTATATATGCATTTATATGTATATATGTATGTACATATATCGATATATCTTGTCACAATACATATATAAAAATTTGTATACACATGTTACAAAAGTAAAATATCATCATATGCTATACATATACATTCATGCATACATACATAATATCTATTTTTATATGCATTTCATATACTCATGCCAAGAATCCACTTTTGGATTCAGCAAATATGGGAGGAAAAGAGGAAGGAAAGGTAAGTTATTTTCTTACTGTCAACATAGTGGGGTTGTATTTAAGTAAGATTCATTTGCTTTAAGAGTTGTAAAGCACTTTCATATGTTACTTTATTTGATCCTCCCAACAACCTGGTAAAATATGTAAAATATATTAAATATATTGCTATTATTTTAGAGGTGAAAGTAAGATGATATGTTAAGGGATTTGTCCCACAGTCACAGAGCTGATGTTCTGTATCTCATGTGGGATTTGTCCTCAGGTACATGGCACAAGTGGAAAGGCTGCTGAATGTGGAGTCAGGAAGATCCAAGTTTAAATCTTGCCTTAGGCGCATCCTAGTTGAGTGACCATGGGCAAATTGCTGAACTTCCTTTGACTCAGTTCCTTTAACTGCTAAATTAAGGTAAGAATTTCACTTACCTCTTGAGTTTTTATGAACATCAAATTAGATAATATCTATAAAAGTACTCAGTACAGAGTCCAAAACATGATGCTTAATAAATGTTAGTTCCTATTTTTGTCCTGACTTCAGGTATAGTGCTCTATCTGTTGAATCATTGAAGTGCCTTCTATTTTTTAAGTCCTCATTTCACTCATCAAATGAGAATAATACTTCCATGTTCAAATTCATAGGGGAATGTGAGGAAACTACTTTGAAAATCTTAAACCACTATATATGTGAATGATTAAGGCTATTAAATGTCCTTATATTTCAGCCAGATTTTATAATAATAAAATATATTTTTTGTTCTTCACAATATAAACTGTTTCCAGATTTTCTAAAGATTCCTTCACAGTAATTCCTATGTTGCAAATAGCCATTCCATTTCCTGAGAAAATTCTAGCCTTGTTCTATGTCTTGGTTCTCTTTTAATGTCCTCATTTTTTTTTATTTTTCCCTCAACCCCCTGGGTCTGGTCTTAAATTTTCATCTCTATTGCTTCTTTCTAGCTTTTCTGTTTTTAACATTCCCCCCCCTGCTCTTCTTTAAAAACAGCAAGAGAAGACACAACACAATCATTTCCCCACTTCAATCAATAAACTGCACTTACCATCCTTTTAAGCTCTTGTGTCTTTTGAAGCATTTCTTAGTATTTATCTTCTTGCATTGAAGGTGCAAAACAAGCCATAAGGGAAATAAGAGAAAGGTAATTGCATCATGTTTTAGATATTATTAAATTATATTTTAGGGCAGACTGAGAAAATGATTCTATATGGCCAGTGTCTTATTATTTTTGAAGCACTAAATATCCTTAAGTTCTTATCATTCATGTTTAACACATTCCTTCAAATAGACCTTGAGGAATGACAAGATTCATTAGATAAGTGGTGAAAATGAGTCCAAATATTAGATAGAAATAGAAATGTCTTGTTTTCTACATTTTCAATTAATTTCCCCAGATCTTTCTGCTTCTATTCCTTAAGTGGGTTGTTATAAATACTGAAGTACAAAAGGACGCATGGATGTTATCAGGGTCCTTGATCAATACATATTGTTCATCCCCTGGACTATAGAGAGCTAAGTGGTGATGGCAATAGAGGGCTGGGTCTACAGTTAGGAAGATCTGATTTCAAATTTGTTCTCAGACACAATAGTTGTATGACTTTGGACAAGTCACTTAATCTCTGCCTCAGTTTCTTCAACTGTAAAATGGATAATGATAGAACTTGCCTCCTAGGGTTATTGAGGCAATCAAATAAGATTTGTAAAGAGTTTAGCATAGTGACTGACACAGAGTAGGCATCTAATAAATGCTTGTTCCATTCCTTTTGAATGTTAAGGCATTCTTACCTGCTTTTTAATACCCCTCCCTCCACTCCCAACCAAGGACATATTTATTTTTATCTTGACCTGGACTGCTCGTACTTAGTTGTAAAAAAAAGGGGGGGGGGAGTGGTTTAAAATGACCAAAAAATAAAATATTAAGAATAAGTCAGTAAAAGTGATAGTGGCCTTAATGAACTATAAATGCACTTTATTGATTGGGAAGATGGATATTTCTTGCATCTGCTTCGTGCTAAAACATCTGACAACTGTGCAGCTGTCCTTGGTTACTTCCTGTCATTCAATGATCCAGTAACACTTAAGCAAACCCTCCTCCAAACTAAATGGGGATATCTTGTCTGATTGTGTATTAAAGGTATCTGTGTTTTCACACGGAATTTTTCATATTTATCCACTCTTTCTGTCAAATCTTCCCTAAACAACTCTTTTTAAAATTCTAAGTCTTCTCCCTGGGATAATTTCATGTTCAGCAATTGCAAATGGGTATTCCTTTGACAAATTAACATTCACAGACAATACTGACTTGATATTGTTAATGTCTCCATACCTTGCATCTTCAGTTGTATAATCATTTAATTCCCAAAGAAAATTTAACTATCAGTGTCTTAATTAACACTCTCATTCTTCCAGAAAACTTGGACTTGTCAAGGAGAAGAGATTTATAGTTTACATATGTGGAATTTTGAAAAGAGAAAGGATATCAATACTTGACTGATCAATAAACATGCAGTTAAACTAGGGAGATTACTTTATTATTTATTATTTCTTTACAAAAGGAGTTTTCTCTTCACAAAGATTTCTTTACAGCTACATTAACAGCATGGAATAGTGACTTTTGTGTTAGGAGCAAACTTTTGTGTTAGAAGACCTGTGTTTGAGTATTCACTCTGGCCCATTCCTAAGTAACCAACTGTCAGACAATAACTTACAATAGGCGAAGGAATTTCCATTTTGGGAGTTTCTCATTTCAAGAAACTCACATAGATTCTGATTCAATAAAAATCTTTAATTATTAGGCTCTTATACTTTATTTATAATGAAATATGAAAAAATAATGTAATATAACTTAGAGAGAAAAAACTAACATTTTTTTCAAAAGGGTGACTATTGCATGAAATGAGATAGACCAATCTTGGATATAAATATAGTTGTTCATTTTCTTAATAAAGTAATTTTATTCCAGCTTTGCACCATAATGAAATATTTCAGTCATAAGACTGTTTTTGGTCCCATGTAAAAGCATACAATTTTAGAGGTATATGAAAATTTAGAGACTATTTAGTCCAACCCTATAATTTTGTGGAGGAGAAAACTGAAGGCCACAGAGCTTAAATGATTTTTCTGGTGGTTAGTGGACAAATGAGATTAAAACTCACTTTTACTCAGGGCAAGTCTATTTTTCTGTCTCAAGTGCATCATTCAAGGTCATTTTTGTGTCTTCAGTTGCTGTTATTTTTAACCTTTTTCATTGCATATTTGGTATCTAAACTTGTTCACTATTTTCCCAATAGAATCCATCCTTCAATGAGTCAGTTAGCAATAATCATTTATTGAATGACTTCAATGGTCCCTTGCTAAGTCCTGTGTGTACAAAAAGAGTACAAAAGACAGCCTTTGCCTTTTAGGAATTCACAGACTAGTGGGGAAGAAAAAGAGCAAATAAATATTTACAACCAAGCCATATATACAGAAAAAATAGGAAAAACAGTAGGACCTTAGTTTATGAATTTAATTTCTTCTGAGTTCTGTTCATCATGCTCATTGTTCATAGTGCAAAGTGAATTTTCCCATAAGAAATAATGTAAAGTCAGATGATCAGTACCATATCCCCCAAAATATTTATATAAAATAATTATTTATAATTTTAAGTAAGTTTTTTGTCCTTAATGTACCCAAAACAATAGCAATGATTAATACACAATATAAACAGAAAAAAACCCAAATGAACCTGCACTTTCTTTTACAGGTGATGGGAGGAAGGCAAGAGGGGAGAAGGAGGAAGGATTATTGCTTTGAAGGATAATCTCCTTTATAAGAAAATTGGGAATTTCAATGTGGGGAGTATTCTTTCCAGTGATACTTTCACTAAGAGTAACCCTACTGCATTCACTTATTTTTCATTTTTTTAAGAATCACTTTCATGCTTTGACTCCCTGATTTTTTTCCCCTTATGTTGACTTCTGACTAGGAATCTATCTAATGATACTTGTTTTTGATGTGTTTTTTTTTCAGTGTCACGGAAATGTGACATTGCATCATAGTTACAAATATTCATGGCTCAAATATGATGCTTGATTGTGAATTTTTGTTCATCCTGCAAGACAAATTTTGCAAAACATTTTTCCTCATCCAACAAAGTATATGTAATCTAGGTTACTCATAAACCAAGGTCCCACTATAATTAAGAGAGAGAAGGCACTAGAATTGAGTTTGGAAGTTTCCTGGAGAAGGTGAGATTTTAGTTGGGATTTGAAGGAAGCCAGGAAAGACAGGATGTAGAAGGAGAGCATTCCAGGTATGGGAGACAGACAGAGTGGCTTTTGAACCTGAACTAAATCTAGAAGACAGTGATGAAGGAATAAGAAGATTATAAAGACTAGTGGGAAAGATTAGATACTGAAAGGCTTTGTAAGTCAAATAAAAAATTCTTTAATTGATCAGGGAGGTGATAAGGAATTATTGGAGTCTATTGAATGGGAGTAGGGTATGTGTGGGGTGTATTACATGACTCCAAATTGCCAAAGGGATTTCTCTAAAGCCAGGGTCTTCCAATGCCAACTCTTTATTCAATAAACAATGATGGTTTCCTATGATTCTTAGGATTAAATACAGTCTTCTGATTAATATTTAAAACTCATGATCTGGCTGCCTCATGCCTTTCCTATCTTCATTCAATTTATTTTCTTCCTCATCCTCTGTTTTGGGGCTTTCTCAGAGACTTGCCACAAGAGCTGTTTCTTTTCCTAGGAAGTATGGGGAAAATGTCTCATTTTGATGTTTTGATTTATCCAATTTATTTCAAGGATTACCTTCTTCAGGAGACCTTTCACTTGCCTTCCTGTGGCTACTACCTTTTTCTTTGAGGTTAACTTCATCTATTCTTCATGTATCTTATATGTATATATATATATATATATATATATATATATATATATATATATATATATATAAATTTATATATTTTTCTTCCCCCCCCCCCATATTAGAATGGAATCTCTATGAGGTCAAGAATTGCTTTCTACCTTTGTATATTCAGTACTTATCATGTAGTATACCAAATCCTTCATATAAGCAGTATACTTAATACTACATAAGGGCTTAATGTTTCCAATCAGTTGACAATACAGTCTTTTACTGCATATTATATATAGTATATTATGTATTATACAATATTATATAAAGATGTATATACTATACTTCTTAGTATAATATTAGCAATAGGACAACACTAGTAATATTCATAATTGTAATAGTTAACTTATATATATCACTTTGAGGTTTGCAAAAAAAAACTATTCTCTCAATGGATATCCATAATAAGCCTTTAAGATAGGTAATATTATTATCTACAACTTTTAGAACTGAAGAAACTGAGGTTAAGGGAAATTAAGTTAATTTAAATTAAGCAAAAGTCTTATAGAGATATTAGAACCCAGGCTTTCCTAACTCCCAGTCCAAGGCTCTGTCCACAGAGCTGCCTAGCTGGCATAGGTTATAGACTAGTGCCTGATAGTTAAAAAGATTAAACCATTTCTCTGTAACAATGATATTGATATATTTCCAGAGTTATTTTATCCAAAAGCATTACTGAGATATGTTTTACCATTCCTGGTAGTTGTCTCTGAACTTTTGTTTGGAAGATTCAAGTTGTATCATCTGGATAACAGTAAACATTTTGTAATTAAATTTTTAGCTTAGCATGGAATGCTTTTTAATAATCTAGCAGAGATGAAGCAGTATGGTTCAATAGAAAATCTACTTCCCCTGAATCACTGGTAAATCTCACTTCTGACACTTACTACACCTCTATAACCTTGAGTAAGTAACTTAACCTCCTTGGGTCCTGTTTCCTAGTTAGTAATATGGGCAGGTTAGGCTAGATAACCTTTAAAGTTCTTTGCAGTTCTAAATCTATGCTCCAATGAAGGAAATCCAATCATTTTCAGGCTCTCTTGATAATCACTTACATATTCTATGTATATATTTTATAAGACTGTGTGAATACATAAAAATAAACATATACATCTGCATCATATACAGATACACATAAATAGAGAATAAAGAGGAGGAAAAGGAGGAGAGGGAGGAGAAAGAGAATAGGAGGAAGTATGTTTAGTAAGAAGATAATGCTTATGATTGCAAATATTAACCCATGTATGACGATTTAATATAAATTCATCCTTCTCCCCGGTGTGATATCACCATTTCCCCCCATGTGATGATACTGTCTCAATAAGCCTCAATTTGTCAGATACTGGTATTGTAGAATCTATATAAAATATTTTACTATCATTAGAATTTATCAGGAGAGAGATGTAAGCATTGCTAATGGTGTATTAGTACTTTTATTGAAGGTCAGGCATAAAGGTAACAGGATAATTCCATAATAACTATATCCAGGTTTTAGAACTTTGGAATACAAGAGAATCAGATTGAAATGCCAAAAACCTGACAGTTATCCCTTTGAAGAGAGAAATGATCTGACTTGCAGACAGTTTTGTTTCAATCACATTGACAGATCTTTTTGACAGTTCAAGTGAAAGCTGATGTTCTTCTTTCCTTTAGATACTGTTCAACTGTCCTATAATAGAATAACTATTTCCTATTACTAAGATTGTTCAATGTATTTTTAGGAAGTTTATTTGTATCTTTGATGTGTGTTATTTGTGTATCCTTTTGAATACTATGATGATGGACATTGTAATTTGGTATGTAGAAGAATATATTTAGGACACTATTTCTAATTCAGGGAAGTGGTAAGTGCTCTATAGGCAAAATATAGCACCACATCTAAAGATGTTTGCTTTTGAGCATTAATATAGTAAAAGGCAAAAGGTGGGCCAGAAGGACAAAGATCAATAATATTACCTCCAGTAAGCTTTTGTCTTTATTTTCTCTGCTTGGTAAGCCAAACTGGAGTGGTTATTGAAAATTCCTCTTCTTTTTTTCACATACAAATAATATGGAATAATATAATATAAGGAAATATGATTAATATGATAATTACTGATATTGTATAGATGAACAAAACAAAGTTTACTTTCAAAATCCTTAATGATGGGTGAGATAAGTAAATATTGTTTGAGTTTTAATGTGATAAAGAAAAAGGAAGGACCTAGTAAAAGTCATATAGGAAATTTGAGAGGGAGAAATTATTTTTAGTTATATATTTTTATGTTATAATATATCAAATTACATTACATTATATTATATCACATTATAATAAATAATTATGTATCAAAATATAGAAAATATTTAGCCCCAAATCAAGAAAGCTAAAAAAAATTATCCTAGAGAAACTCTTCCTGGTTTTTGTTTGGTTGTCCCTTTAGCTGGCATGGAGGCTAACAACAGCTCCTCTACCACTACCACTTTCTCTAGGGGAGACTTTATGTGAACTAGAGAAAAGTAACCCAGAAAATGATATAAATAAGCAATGCCCAGTTAACTGTAACTATGAAATCAATAGTTCAATAAGACAAGAAGAGAATTCACACATGATACCTGGCAGTGAATAGCAAAGAACAATACAGCAGCACCACCAGAGAATTTTGGCAGCCCCATTGAATTAAGGGAGCAATGTGGGGCCTTGGCTTTATTCTGAGCCTCTGTCTCCTTTCCACTAAAGGTCATTTTGATTTTTTGAATGACAAAGGGATAGAAAGCTGAATTATTCACCCAACAGGACTCTGTCCCTCTAAAGATACTGTCATGCCTTTCCCATGGATTTTTAAAGGCTTCTGGCTATAAAAATCCTAAGGAGTGTCTATGGCAGATCTGGTAAATGACATCAGGGATTCTGAAGGTTTTTACCAGGGAATCTAGCCCTGTTGATTAGCTGTTCTTCTGTTCTGAGAAGTTGATTCTACTTGCTGCCCAGACCATCAGAAGACACCAGTCTTAACTTTCCCTGTACAGATTCCAATGAAGGTATTTAGGAATGTCTCCCTATAGAAATGAGAATTCAGCTATATGAATTCTTAGATTATATTTCCTCATGTACTGTTAGGCCACACACACACACACACACACACACACACACACACACACACACAAAGAAACATATATTTCCTAAGTGTGATCCCTTCTCGTGGGTGTTGCCTAGAGTTGTATTTGATAATGGGTATATCTTTCCTCTGTGCTCTTCCCTAGGCAGTGTCTTAACCTTATCTTACATGTATAAGGAGTTATGGGAGGACTCTTTTCTGTCATTTGATTAAATAAGTTTTATTTGAACTAACAAATCCTCTCGACAAAAGTAAATATGTGCAAGTGTGAGGGTGAAATGAGTGATGATTTTGTGTGGATGATGATCCACTGAACATCTCAAAGAATTGTGAAAAAATCCAAATAGGAGAGAAAGTACCCTAGAGGTTACACTAACACTTGGATGTTTGGGAAAAAATATATAGGTGACTATACAAATAATACCCTTCACTGAGATTATTCATATCAGACTGTATAGTAAGCAGAGAAATGGTGAATTAATATCTGAAGTCTATAGACAGGAAGAGTCTGGTACCTAGATTTAAATAAATATAAATATGACCATTATGGTGTTCTGTTTAAAAGAAAGGGAATTTGTTTTAGAATTTAGTAGAACTGTAATTGCCAAACAAGAGCCATTATATCTCAAGAAAATGGGGGGGGGTGGAGCAAGAATTCACACATCTTACTGGATAGAGTGGGAACTGAGGCATTTTTGGTAATTTTAGAAAGGGCCTTTTCAGTTGAATGATGAGGTCAAAAAGAAGATAATAAAAGATTGAGAACTGAGTAGGTGGAAATGAATTTGAGAAAATAAAGCAATTAGCTTTTTTCTAGTAGCATGGCTAAAAAGGGCAAGAGTGAAGGAGAATAACAAGGAAATTTTAGATTATAGTGAGAGGTTTTTTTGGGGGGGTTGTTGTTGGTTGTTTTTGCTTTTTACAAGCTGTTATACAACTTTAATAGTAGACAGGACAGTAGGAATCACATGTAATTCATCCTCTTCCCTCATAATTTTATTTTTTTCCTACTCTCTCTTGATATCTTGAAAGATTCTGTTGTCTTTATATAGCTTGGAGGTAATGAATGTTTAGTATGGCAGCAGGTATTAAATTGTTATTCATATATTATTATTACTCATTTTTATGTCTAAGAGGTTTGGGGCATTTTGTTTATTCTAATGATATTAATTTTCTTTTGCAGCCAGCAAGATCTGATGTACAATTTCTATTGTTTTCTTTGCTATTTAAATTGGTTGCTATGTCTTGGCTTCCTAAGAAGAAATTTTCTGTAGATATTGGTATCAGTGGCTTGGTCCTGAATTAGTATTATACCCTGGTACATTTCCCCCTTCATTTTACTTGTATTTTGTACACTTCTTTGAGTTTTAATGTGATAAAAGAAAGGTAAGGGTCCAGGAAGACATATAGGAAATTTGAGGGAGCAAGATTACTTTTAGTAACCACCATTAGGAAAATCTTCATTTAGGTGATAATAGTACACAACCCTAAAGGAAGAGGAAGATTTCAACAAGTGAATTGCAGAAGGTAAATTATAGATCTTAAAAGGACCTAATCAGAGGTGGGACAGAGTGCAGGTATAGGGGAGTGACCTTTCCTTTGGATTTCACTGAAATATAGAATCTGTGAAAGGTTGAACACTTAATAAAGCTGAGGAAAAAATTTCTAAGAGCAGGGAAGGCAATAAATGCAAATGTTATTTTTCTCATGAAAATTTCTTTGCCAAGAAAATCCTAACGACAGTATTTTTCACAGGGTCATCTAGAGACAGACATGACTAAATGACTGAATAACATCAAAAAGAGACCAATGAAGTATATAAGTTTGTGCTAAAGACTGTGAGAAATGTTTCTCAGTTGCACCCTGGAATGACCACAACAATCCTTGACTCATGTCCTTATCAATTCTCTTATCATATGCAAAGAAAAAATACTGTTATGTACACTCGGAATATCAATAATTACCAAAACTTATATGGATAAAGTTAGACACACTGCATTAAAATTTATATTTTTAGCAGATGTCCAAAGGAGAGATTAGAGAAAGGAGATACCAGAAGATGGAGAATCAGCAAGAAGGCTGTCATAGTAAATTAGATGAGAAGTGATGGATACACATTAGGATCTAAGTTCCATTTAAGCAGAGAGGTGAGAACAGATTTGAGAAATGTATCAGTTAAGATCAACAAAGAGTTGAAAACTATTAAATATCAGATTGTCAGTGGGAGAGAGGGATTTACAAAAAAAAGAAACTGAGTTTTTAAGGCTAAGTGATTTAAAAATAATGGTTATTAGAAGAATATTCAACATACTTTTTCAAGGACATAATCCATAGAAATAAGTGGGAGGAAGGAAAAGTTTCCCGGAATGATCATGAGTATAAGCTTCAATGACAAGGACTTTACTTCACAGTTTCTTTTTTGCATACATTTTAAAGAGAAAAATCAATAGATCAGAATTGATATCATTGCTGATGTGTTATTTACTAAATCCAGGTTTAAACTAAGATACTCATGATGTAATTCTAGCATGCCTAGAAATCTGAGTGCCAAAAAATAATCTTTTACCAAAAAACATTAGCAAATATTACAATTATATGTTGATAATTAGCCCGTTAATTCTGTGATCAGGAATCTTATTTCCATTATGAATAGGATTTGGATCAATTAAATGTATTTGTGTGTGTATGTGTGTGTGTGTGTATGTGTGTGTGTGTGTGGTGTGTTAAGAACCAGTCAACAAGCATTTTAGAACCATCTACTAAGACATTTTTCTTGATACTGAAGACCAATTAATCCATGAGAATTTATTAAGTATTTCCATTTACCATGTGCTACTGTAGGCCCTACTGATACAAACACAAAAGTAAGACAGTTCTTGTTTTTAAGGACCATACTTTTTATTTATTTTTAAGGCCATAAACAGAGTAAGCACACAATGAATTTAGTGGTCCCATTAGTTAAGGCCTTTTGCAGGAATTTGCATTTGAGATTTTATAATAAGAAGAGAACAATTGACTACAAAGGGCAGAGATGGAAAAAATGAATTGTTTATGGCAAGGGAAAGACTTTAAGCAATGGAAAAGAACCCAGAGATAAGACTTGAGTACATGGATTAGCAGACAAATCAGTTTGACCAATATTATTTTTGATCAATATTACATTTTATATGCTCGTGAAGGGAATCAATATATATTTTTTTTCTGGAACTATAAATCAAAGTCAGGAGTTTTTACTGAAATAATTTTATTAATATCTTTTGATTTTATATTACACTTTCTCCCTTAAAACAAAGAAGAAAAATGAAGGAAAAACACAATAGTTCAGGAAAACTAATCAACTCATTGAAAAAGTCTTAATTGCTCTATATGTGATATTACATACACACACACACACACACACATACACACACACACAGACAAACAATATGCACAATTCCCTACCTCTGCAAAGACTAAGGAGTGATGCCTTCTCATTGTCTTTAATGGATGGTTTTTAAGTGACAAAGAAAGATGCTGATACTTTTACCTAAAGTCTTCTTAAGCAGAGGCAAGGAACAAAGATCTATGCTTTAGGAATATCAATTTGACATTTTTATAAAGGATGGATTGAGAGGAGCAAGATAAGAAGCAGAATGACCTATAAAGAATCTATTGCAATTGTCCAGAGGGAAGATGAAGAGAACCTATATTCAGATGGTCATAATCTGAGTAGATATAGTAAAATATTTTAAGAAATGTGGATCTGGGGCAGCTAGGTGATGGAATGGATAGAGCACCAGCCCTGAAGTCAGGAGGGCTTGAGTTCAAATCCCACCTTGGACACTTAATAATAGCCTAGCTGTGTGACCTTGGGCAAGTCACTTAACCCCATTGCTTAGCAAAAACAACAACAACTACAAAAAGAAAATTCGATCTGAGTATTTGGAAGAATTGTGGCACCTTCATTAGAAATAGAAGTAGTAAGGATAAAGATGTGATTTATGGGTACAATTTGAAAGCTCCACAAAGATTCTCAAACTGAAATTGTTGATAAATAGAAGAATTTTAAAATTAGAAGGATTTTAAGCAAAATCTCTGATTTTACAGATAAAAACTTTGGGAAATCAAAATTAGTTTTTCCAAGAATTTATAGATTTACCTCATGGTATAGTCAGGATTAGAATCTAGCCTTTTTTACTTCCTGTCCCCTGTACTTTACACTACAAAGCAGAAATTTAAAAGGAAAAATCAGTAGAGTTCTAGACCTATCTCTATGAGATCAGACCATGCAATGCCATAATACCTACTACTCTATTCCAATCACTAAATGGTCATAAAATTAAATCCTTCTGTTTGTAGAAGCACAATTGGAAAAGCAGTCATTAGAAGGCCATTAACCTTTATAAGTTGGTTTTTTTAATAATTAGGAAACCTTTTCTAACAGCAATCCTCTCCTCTCATTCAGTTCAGTTAGGACATTTTTCTTCTCAATTTGTGATATATTTCTAACAAAAATGCCTATTCCATCAGGAGCAACTCAATAACAACCACCACAACCACAACCACAACCACAACCATAGTAATAACTGCTAACATTAACAGAGCATTTTCAGGTTTACAAAACTGATCTTAGCAGAGATGGAAAAATAAATATGTCATACACTTAATATTTCCTTTATAGAGGCTAAACACATACTTCAAGTGCTTATGAATTGCATTAAGGAATCTCCAGGGATTGGAGGTTTGATACATTCAGCATGCTGTCATATTCAAAGAGAACTCATGTCAGAACACACCAGAGAGAACTAAAATTGTGAGTGATCCAAAGGGCAACAGAGAAAAATATGGTAGATATAAATAAGCTATAGAATATTACCAGGGATAATATATGCAAAGAATAGATCAGAAATGTAAGGGGGCTAGCTATGGAGGAAAAGTCCAGGATAAGAGAAAATTTATGTGCAGTCCTAGAAGCTGTAGAATGTTAAAGGAAATTGGTTTAATATGTATTTGTGGAAAAGTAAAATATTTTGAAAAGATAGATTATATATAAAACAGACAGAGAGAAATCTCCAGGCTATTTGGACAGGAAATTTAAGAAAGAACATGAATGAGTTGTACAAAATGAGGGATACATGCAGTGGCAGCAATGAAGGAAGTTTCCATAAGAGAAAGATAATGTAGGCATTGAAATATTTGAAGAATATTGAAGGAACCAGAGATAAAGTTTAGGAAAATTAATTAACACCAAGTATCTCAACATCAATGGAAATTACAAACAATAAATGAGACTGAGAGTCCTAGAAATATTTCTTATCAGGAACAATTTGTCATTTAGACTTTTTTTGACAAAGGAATTCAGCTCTTTTTTCAAAAGAAAAGGTGCCCCAAACAAAAGCTATTTCATTCAATGGTTTTTCAATAAGTATCTAACCTAATTCATACTTGTTTCTCTTTTAATTTGTTAGTATCTCTCTAGAGAAGTCATTCAGACCCATTCAATAATTGCACTTTGGTGCAATAATAATTTTACTGAAACAGGTAAGGGTCTTTTAAAGATTCTCTATTAGTTCATGTAGAATCATGGAAAAGTGATAAAACAATTGTAGCACAAACTAAATGTTCAAATAACAAATCTTTTTAACAATAGAGTCAAACTTTTTAAACAATGATTACCTGTTTCTCAGGCAGTACTGATGACATTTTAAGAAATCAGTCCTATACTCTCAGAAAATCTGCAAGGCTAAATAAAGACTTATAATACTTTAAAGGAAATAACTTTAATTAGAAAATCAAATCAAATGACTTTGCTCTTGAGTTAGAGCCTCTTATACTCACAGAGGAGTATAAGAATTAAGAATAGTATTAGAATAGGGCAACAATCAGAACACCCACATCAACTGTCTCTGCTGTGGTCCTTTCCCTGTCTATGCCCATTGTAGGTTCCCAAGAACTCTTAGCCATAGGCTTGTTTCCCAAGGCAGAGAGGCAGGAAAGCTGGAATTCATTTCCAAGCTAATACCAAGATAACATGCAGCCAGAGAAGGCACCACATAAGTCCTTTGATCTAGGCAAATAAGTTTATCATATCATTGATTAGTAAAATAACTGTTCTTAAATACAGAATATGCCAAAAGTCTTGGAGCTATTTTATGTTTTAAAAGTTTAAGATGGTAGCAAGATGTTATGACATATTCAATGGTATATTTTAGCATTGTTTTGTTTTTTTGCCTTTCTTTGCATTCCCAGCTCTCAGCACAGTGCTTGGGACACAATAGGTACTTAATAAATGATAGCTGACTGATTAAATGACTTTTCCATGGTCACCATCTTGACACCTATGGAAAATTGTACAAGCCACTAAAACTCTCTGGGCTTCTGTTTTCCTGTATTAGACCATCTATGGACAATACTCTCCCCAGCCAGAGGAAGAAAAACAAAAAAAAGAAAAACAGAAAAAAAATGAAAAACAAAAAACCCCTTCAGTATCTGATGAACACTATAAAATTATCTCTTATCTATCTCTTTTCCTTAATCCTATTTCCTCAGGCCAAAAATGACTAGTCTGTAAACATGTTTATCAAAAATATGTATGTACAATGTTGACCAGACTGTTCACTGCTGAGAGGACAGGGGTGAGAAGGGAGGGTGTAAGGAAATTTTTTTTTTTAGGTTTTTGCAAGGCAAACGGGGTTAAGTGGCTTGCCCAAGGCCACACAGCTAGGTAATTATTAAGTGTCTGAGACCGGATTTGAATCCAGATACTACTGATTACAGGGCCAGTGCTTTATCCAATACGCCACCTAGCTGCCCCTGTTGTAAGGAAATTTTATAACTTAAAAATAATATGTGCATATGGATGAATGTTGAAAAAAATTTCATAACATGTATTTGGAAAAACAAAATATCCACTTAAAAAAAGAACATCTCAAAGAAAACTGGGAAATGTTCAAAGGTAGGTTGACTTAAGAAATATTTTTTAAAAAGACATTTGAGATAAGTATACCAATAAGAATGTATGAACTGAAAAGTTGTTTGGAAAACACCCACTGACAATTGATTAAAAGTCATTATGCTTCAGAAAATAAAGATTTAGTTAGGTTAGATTTTTATCATCATTTTGGAAAACAACTTACTAAATAATCAGAATTCTTTTTTGTGATTTTGAAAACAATATCCTCACAATTTTTACCATCCTATATGACAAGAGATTTAGAATCCTGGTTATAATTTCATAATTTTGGTTAATAAGAAGTGTATTGTTTGTATACATATATATATATATATATATATACACACACACATATACACACATATGTATATGTGCATGTCGATGTGTGTTTGGCAAATTTCTTTCACAACTATTCTCTGTCCACTATCTTTGGCAATAAGTAAAATATATATAAAAGCCTCTCAGCTTTAGCAATATGTATGTTTTTTTTCTTGTGCAACACTATCATTTCTAATTTTTCTTATACTGGTAAATATGACCCACATTCCAAATGTGCTGTTTTACAAAGAATTTTTGAAGCATGATTGGTTCAAAATTTGGTGTCTTGACTGCACAACAGATATTTCCCTTATTTCCTAATAGGCTTGAGATAGCTTTCTAACCTTAGCACATTGTGAAAAAATAGAAAGAGCACTTTACATAGAGTTTAAGCTATGACCCACATTAAGAAACATGTACTCTCTTTGGTTGTAACCATGAAAAATCTCTAAGAGTACTTAGAAGGAGACCTTCTGACCCAAATGAAGCATACCATATAGAAAGATTTTCTCTGAACTCTTAACACTGACCATAAATGCCTTTAGTAGGCTACCACTTACTTCATAAAACTATCATTTACATTTATTATCCTTTGTAGAATGTGTAAGACATAATGAATGGGTATCTTCTCTCTTAGTTTTAAACCAACTACACAACCACAAATTTCAATATCTTTGTGCCCTTGGTCTAACAATGGGAAAATATGTTACTTGGACTTAACACCATTGTCATGTCCCCTTTTCAGTAAGATGGATTAGCATCTTTTCCTAGCCAAAGTTATCATTAAATGGCAATGCATCTTGGCCAGCAACAGTTTTCTAATTCAGTGTTGGTCACTTTAATGCAACTAGATAGGAAGAATTTAGAAGTTGAACATTAAAGTCATTTATTACGTGACAGGCATTAGCAAGAGAGCAACACTGATCTCAGAGTGAGGAAGACCTGTATTTAAGTCCTATTGCCTGGGAAAATCATCAAACTTCATTTCTTCAGACAAATAAGTATAAAATATACAAAACAGCTGGAAATCTGTATTTTTCAAGTTACCTCACTGGAAGTTTCCCAGAGCAACAAAAGCACTAGTTCAGTTAAATAAAACAAAACAAATAAACATGGGAAGCAACAGTGGAAATATTGATAGGAGGATCAGAAAGAGAAAAGATTTAATGACATTTTTTATTTTAGTTGATAGTACCTTCATTTAACAAGCCTAATTCAAAAATCTTAGAAAATTCTTTGAATTTTCTCCTTTCCAAATTTCCTTATTTTATCTTTTTCAAAATCTCTACATGCAAACATTTGCCAAGTTCCACCACTTCCACTTCCATATCCCCTCTTGCATTTCAGTCATTCAAATTGCCATCATCCTAGTTTATATCCCCATTATATCCTACCTGGGACATTGCAATTGCTTGCGTAACGATATCACTTATATCATCCGTCATTGAACTGGCACCATAATCTTCAAAAGACATAGGCTTTAATGTATTAGTCTCTTACTCAAGAAGCTTCAGAGATATGTTGCCTCCAGGATAAAATACAGACTCTTCAACCTGAAGTAAGCTTTTTTTTTTTATATTCTAATGTTCCCCTAATCTTCCAAATTCATTTCTTATTCTTTTCTAGCTGAGATTCTATATGATTTAAACTGAAGAAGGAAAACATAGGAAGATTTTTGAACAAGGTTATGATATAGATAGTCTACCTAACTGTTCCCTAAAAATCAACATGCTGTTTCCCACACCTATTTGAATTTAAATGAGCCATTTTACGTGTCCAAAATGTATTTCCATTCTAAATACCCACTATTCAGAATCTTGTTGAAAGTCATTATTTTAATGAACAAATATTTATTTATTTCCTCCTTTCCATTTCCTCCCCCATTGAAAGAAAACAAGAGTCTTATAACAAATATTCATAGTTAAGCAAAATAAATATCCATGTTGGTCATGTTTAAAAAATATATCTTATTCAACATTTTGTATCCATCACATCTTTTAAGGAGTATGGTACTATATTATCTCTTTGAAATTATAGTTGGTCATTGTATTGATCAGAGTTCTTAAGAGTTTTTGAGCTTTTTCTCTTTATAATGTAGCTATTATTGTGTATCTTTTCCTAGTTCTATTCTCTTTACTTTGTATCACTTCATAAAAGACTGCCAGGTTTCTTTGAAACCATTCCATTCACCAGTTCTCAAGGTACAATAGAGTTCCATTGCTCTTTAGCTTACTAGTTTCCTTCTTACTGAAATACCCAGAACCAAAGACAATATTCAATATATATTATATAACAAAGGTCAAAGTACAGGAGGAATGATCATCTCCTTATTTCTAAATTCTATTATTGTGTTTTTTTTTGTGCTGGTATTTTTAAACATCAATATTAGTTATTATACTCAATGACTTTTCACCAACCCCCCCCCAAAGTAGATTTCATATTAGGTATTTTTTTGGCTTTATGTAGCACATTAATAATATAGCAAGTTAAAGAAATGGTATAAATATGTTCCTATTTCCTCTTTGCAAGACTATTCTGAATCTTCTTTCTAAACATTAAGGCACTAAAAATTCTCTTTAGAAGTGACTTTGGGTTATAGGCTAGAAACTAGGGTTTTTAGCTCAACAAACAAGCTATTTGGGAAAAAAAATCACTTGTAATTCTTCAAGTTCCTTAACAGGATGTCAAGGTCAAAACTACAGTCCTGCTTTAGATAATTATTGGCAGTAACAGGTCTGAAATAGGAGAATCATGAAGTAATAAAATAAACAACACTCTTTTTATCTTGGTGTCAACCATTGAGCTGACAAATGGTGTTCACCTTCTCAATAGAAAGTGGGGCTTGTAAATTACTTTTGGATTGGAATGGATTGAGCTAAAAGCCAAAGTTCTGATAATTGTTCAGTTAGCATTCCACAAAGTGCATTCAAACTGTTTCATAAATTTTTTTTTTGGTTTCAGTCTCCTGTGTAAATCTAGAAATTGAGATCAGCAGATCTGAGAATCTAGATGTGATCTTAGAGTTGTCTTTATTACAATCTTATCTTTTTTTTCCCGAAAGGAACAGGCCATGGTGAATACATTTGCTGAGAATCATATAGCTAATTTATGTCACCACTCCTTTATTTCTCACTATCATTTATTGATATACCTTGCAATTAGTAATACAATTTTTTTCTTGCTGTTTTGGTTCAAATTTTTACTGTATTCTATTCAACATCTCTCTTTAAAATTATATACTATCCCATTCAATTATGTTTTGATATGATGCATTACTCCCAGGAGGAAGAGGAATGATTGGGGAAATGCCATATCATATTTATCCAAGGAGGAACAGAAAATTGTCCAATGAGACATTATATAAGGTAGACATTTTAATTCCCTTAATAACATAAGAAATCTAGTAGCAAAGTAGAAAGAGCTAGTTTCAAGTCTGGCATCTGATAGAAATAATGTTTTAATGTTTCAGGTAATTCAGACACATCTGTAAAACTCTGAGTCATAGAAATGTTATAGATCTGCATTAATATAGGGAGATTATTCATTTGAAATTCCTGACAAGCATGAATCCATAGGTTTATCATATGAACAATAACAACAGTAGCAGCAAGAAGACATGATAGCCACAAATTGCAGTCTATTATACTACTTCCCATTTTCTCCCTGATTGTCCTCTATTTATTTATTCTATTTATTGGAACACATGATGAGCCATTTAAAAATATATCAGTTCAGTCAAAAATCATTTATGTTTTGAATGTTAATGACTGTGAATAACTCAAGAAAAGAAGAAAAAAGAGTTCTTCAAACTTCTCACCTAAAAGAAAATAGATTGACTTCTATTCCCAATTATCTCTGTGACCTTAAAAAAAATCACCTATACTCTTTAAGTATGTTTGCTCAATTTTAGATTCCAAAAAATTCTATCTTTACTTATGCTACAGATGGTTCAGAGGATTAAATTAAATAATAATTGTGAAACTTGCTATAAATTCCATAACTACTAAAACAACAACACAATAAATAATAAACAATAGCCATCTAAATATCCCATAGTAAGAAAATATATTAATGGTTTGAATTATGAAGTAATTTATAGCAACAGATAAGAGGTATGCAAAGAAAATGGAAGGAACTATATATGAATTAATGCAAAGCAAAATCGACATTAAAATGAGATTTAGAAATGGAGAACTCAATAAGAACATCAAATGAATAAATGATTCCAATGAAGACAGACAAAATACTTGAAATAATGGTTATATACTTTATGCATTTAAATTGTTACACAATCAACAAACACCTATTAAAGTTCCTTATATGTTCCAGACACTCTGCAAGCAGCTGAGGATATAAAGAAAGGTAAGAACAATTCCTGTCAAGAAAGACTTTAAATTATTATAGCTGATACATTCAATTACTTATAGTAATATGCATTGTTCATTTTCTAATCAAACTTTTCATTAAAAAGTCCTATGATTTTTACATAGTGATATGTTACAATAAGAGGCTGAAATGCACTAAACTTTATTTAACTACCCAAATATCATAGTTTATCATTTATTAACATTCATATTACTACAAGATGGGCAGTCTTGAAGAAATCTTGGTCATTTGTTTAGCTATTGATATTCTTATGCCACTCAACATGATTACTGATAAATATTTTGTAGCAACAAATCCTGCCTTGTGGAGTACAGTAACACTTTGGTCTTTTCCCCAGCCTTCTCTTTAAAATCTAGTCAGGAAGCTAGGGTAAAATGAAACTTTCCAAGAAGTCAAGAGTGAGGGTCTTTTTCCAATTTTGTCTTCAGCTTTAGTTAAACCTAATACATAGTGTTCCTCTTGATGAGAAAATTAGAATGATAATAGCAAAGCTCATTACTATGGACATTTATCTGAGATACTCAGGTTAGTTTTATACTTATTACAGAATGTGGTCATCATAATCACCCCAAATGCCTAAATATATAGCAGGTTTATAGAAATCAGATGCAGGGGATACTGGAGGGTTCAGTATACCCACAGTGCCAATTTTCTAGGCAAGTGCTCAAGGGCTGTACTAAAACTTCTGTTAACTCAAACCAAAAGTCTTCAATTTCACATGTGAAAGGATGGAAGGATAATCCTCAAACCAAACTTGCACCTCGGAGAAGAAATTTGGCACAGTTATAATTCAGTTTGACAAAGATCACTTTCCAATCTGTAATTCATATATAAAAAAATTCATGTCACTGTCTGACAATTTAACTTCCCCTAAGAAGAGAAAGTTATAAGGAGTGGGGCAGGTTTATCTTCCTATATATGTTTCTTTCCTGTTTGGAAGAAAACTATTACTTATATTACAAATAAACTTTACCATGTATTTCAGTCACAAAATGAAATAAAATTAATAATAAACATTCATCTATTCAGAATGGTTAATCATATTTAAATTATTTTCCTTTATGCTTTCTCTATTTAAAACAAAGAAAGAAATATAATGGCTAGTATTTAAATAGTACTTTAATGTGTGGAAAGTTATTTACACACATATATTTTTTCATTTTGATCTTCACACTACTCTTGTGAGATAATTGCTATTATCATCATTCCCATTTTTACAGAGGAGATGAGGCAGAGAAGAGTTTTAATGACTTACCCAGGATCACATAACCAAATTCAGGTCTTCTTGAATCGAAGACCAGAAGGTTACTCTCTATGCCACTAGTACATTGGGTTGATGACAGATGTATTCCTCTTTTTAACCCTTATTTAATCAAAAAATATTGATTGAGTACATACATATAATGTTTTAAACATGGTGGAGAAGATAAAGTTCTAGTCCTTGCTTTCATATTAAATGAACTCCAATGGTGTATGCAGTTTTTCTACTGGTGGAAATCTCAGTCTCTATATATTCTCTCCTGTATTTTCTCCAATAAATTTGCTGAAAAATCTATGAAATTTACTGGTGGTCATGAATATTATACCCTGTCTTTTCTAAGATTTCATTTACCCTGGTGCAGGTCTCAACATTTTATATCTGGACTGTAATAATAGCCTGCTCATTAATCACCCTCTTTTGTATTTCTCCTTGATCCTATTCATATTTCACTCAACTATCAAATTGATCTTCACAACTTCAGATATGACCATGTAATCCACCTATTTCAAATACTCCAGTGGTTCTCTCCTACTTTAATAATCAAATATAAAAGCTCCTCATGACCTGTTACTTCCTACCTAAAAGTCTTCTTATTTATAACTGCTCTCCAGATACTTGGTCATCAAATGACTTTGGCTTCTTGGTGTGGTGTTCCTCACATAAGACATCTAACTTCAGATGAAGTATTTCAACTGTCTGTCCACATCCCTGGAATATTCTCCTTCCCTCTTTCTGCCCTTATGCTTCTCTGGTTTCTTTCATTTCTTAGTGAAGTTATTATCTTCTACAAGAAAACTTTCCTGATCTATTTAATCCTATTGACTTCCCTCTGAAACTATCCCTGGTTTATGATGTATATAACTTGCTTGCACATTGTTGTTTATATGCTCTTTCCCCATTAGACTGTGAGCTTCCAAAGAACAGGGGCTTCCTTTTGCCCTTTGCATAGCACCACAACTTAGCACAGTGACCCAGGTATAAAAATCCTAACTATAACTCTGTCATAAATTATATTTCCAAGTGGCTATTATCTTTTCAAACAGTTACATTGGGAGCCTGCAAATATATTATCTTTGTACTGCAAATAGTTTTGGGATTAATCTTTATGGTTCCCAAGCAGGTACAGTTTATAAGGCACTGAAATTTTGGAGCTTTTAAAAATGTGATCATACTTTAAAAACAACAACAACAACAGCAAAAGAAGTACCTTTCAACTTATTTCCTATCTCAATCTTAATCTTTATATCCATACTTTTTCTTAGAGATTGGTATCTGAATGTTTTTGCTTGCTTTCACAAAACAAATCTATCTTTAAAAATGAGTTTAGGATATTTTAAAGACTACACACAAAATGCCTTAAGCAATAGAACTTCTTTAGAATAATTTTCATACTCCTAAGACAACCACTTTGAAAGGGATAGCGCTTGTCTATTTGTTCAAAATTTCATTTGTCAGAAGGTCAAAGAAGTTTCAAAAAATGGGCTCAATTTTGATCCTGAGTAATAGGGAGGAACAGAAGACAAAGTAGAAATCCTCCCCCAATTGGTAAAAATGTATCATATTTTCAAAGTAGACTGATAAGAAAAGAAAAGTTAGCTATTATCTGACTTGACTTGGAATACTACAGATTATTTCATAGAGTTCAGGGAAAAGATACAATATATAGTTGCACATGCCCTTTAATTGTACAAAAAGGGAAAAGATAAAACAAATGGTTTCACATGCCCTTTAATTGTATAAGAAAAACAAGAGGAGGTAGCACAATGGATAAAGCACTGGCCCTGGAGTCAGGAGTACCAGGGTTCAAATCTGGTCTCAGACACTTAAAAATTACCTAGCTGTGTGGCCTTGGGCAAGCCACTTAACCCCCGGTTGCCTTGCAAAAAAAATATAAGAAAAAAAAAGAAAAACAAGAGGAATGGGAGATTTTTGTAACATGAAATTCTGATTACCCATCCAACATAATGAGGAAAAATAAGAAGATATATCTAAAGCATCCAATATACATGCATAACTAAAACACTTAATACTTGCTCAGCTGTATGACCTTGGGCAAAACACTTAACCCCAGGGCCTTGCAAAAAAAGCCCCCAAAATGAAAACTACAACAAAAAAACCCCCAAAACAATGTGCAAGCACAGACACTCTAAGTAACAGAAGATGAAAGTATGAAAAGATGGATACAAAGAATTACATAACTAAATATGGTACTATTATTATTCTTATTTTACAGATGAGAAAACTGAGATAAAAGTTAAGAACTTGCTTGGCGTTATCTGACTGGAAAGTTTCTGAGTTCATATTTGATCTCATATATTTCTGATTCCAGGTCCATAGCTCTGTCACTACTAGTTGCCTCTAGGCATGAAAAAGATGTGAAAAGAAATTCAGACTAGAAATGACAGTCTTGAAGACCCTTCCTACACCAAATAATAAGTCACTTTCTTTTTGATATCAAATATTTAGAAGAAGAAAAAACCTGAGCATGTTTTCTTATGAAAAAAATCATAGGACCAAAGTTCTAGAGTTGGAAGACACTTTGAATATACTTAGTCCAAATTCCTCATTTTACTATAATCAAAATAGAATACTTACTTAAATACTTACTCAATGAAGACTTACCTAAAGTAACACAGACAATAATTTGGGAGTATATGATATTTAATCCATCTTTCTCTGACTTAAAACTTAATGTTGTTTCCACTGAATAGCAAACAAAGGAATTCAGGCTTAATCATTCCTTAGGCCAATAACTTTGTTTTACATTTTCTATATTTTATGAGAAATAGAAATCAACTCTTTTTTTCTTTCATAAGGAACTATAAACTATTTTCCTTTGTTTTCAAGGAAATAGGAAAGAAACTATTTGGCAATGGTGATCCATTGAGCAACATTTTCAGGAATGAAATACAAGTTCTGCCGTCATCAAATGGACTTAAAGAGACACAGTTTTATTTTCAGAAAGCTTTCTATCAGTTCCAAAAGATAGAACCAGAAAAATTTGAATGCCTTCTTCCTCTCTGTAATTCTCCTTGACCCATCTCAGGAAATTTTCCATGTTTTTAAAGCATTGATTACAATGAAATAAATTTATAAATAACTATAGGAAAAAATTCAATAAATTTTCAGGTTCTGTGTCAAATTTTTTTTAGTCCTGTTACATCAGTCATTGAATAGACATATATTTCCTTTATTTTCTCTCACATTTATAATACATGGACAAACAAAATAAAACTAGTCTTTTAAAAATAAAAATTGTTGAATAATTAATTGAGGAGAAAAATCATCTTTTCTGTCAAGTACAAACAAAACTCACAATTATAATCATCAATTTATAAAAAATCATTTAAATTAGGAAATGAAATCAACAGTGGAAAAAATGAAGTGTACAAATCTTATTTTTTCCATTTTTCTCTACCATAATATCTCAAATTACTCAGTGCTTAATTAATAGGAAAACATAGGTCTAGTTAATTTGATAGAAAATTGTTTTGTTAAAATAGCTGCATTTGTACTTTGAATATGTAGCTTTTCCATTGTGATAGGTATAGAAAATATGTAGATAAAAGCATCTTATTTCCTAACCTCAGAGATAGTATAGGCTAAATGAGGACCTAAGGTATATATTTATAGATAAATCTCTCTTTCTCTCTCTCTCTCTCAATTAGTCTTTCACAAAAGAACTAAAGACAGACCTACGGAGATTGTTGTGGCAGATTTGAAGAGAGAATCATTACTTAATATTTGGAAATAATCCTGGAGATCAATCTTGAAGGAAGCAAAAGGTTTTTCTTTCTCCAATGTAAATATAAAAGAAAGTTCTAGGCATGGAAAAAATAATAGAGTTGGAAAAGAGTATATAAAGCCTGGGAACAACTAGTATTTCTACTTTGACAGAGAATAGAATGCATGGATTGTCATATGAAACAAAGCTTATTAAGAAAAAGCATCATACATGTTATCATCACTATTATTCAAGATTGAATTAGAAATGTTAGTTTTAGGGGCAGCTAGGTGATGCAGTAGACAGAACATGGCCCTAGAATCAGGAGGACTTGAATTCAAATCTGTCCTCAGGGACCTAATAATAACTTAGTTGTGTGACCTTAACCCCACTGCCTTGCAAAAAACAAAAACAAACAAAAAAAAATCCAAAAGCAACAAAAAAAGAAATGTTAGCTTTAGCAAGAAGAGAAGAAAAAAAATTGAAGGAATTAGAATAAGTAATGAAGAAAGAAAACTTTCACTCTGTGATTTTATGAAGATATACTTAGAGAATCTTAGAACATCATCTTAAAAACTACTCCAAACAATTAGCAACTTTAGTAAAGTAGCCAGATAAAAAATAAATTCACATAAATAATAAGCATTTCCATAAATAATCAAAAAGACACAATAGGAAGAGATAGAAGGAGAAATTCCATTTAAAATAATACAGACAATATAAAATATTTGGGAGTCTACCTGTCTAGGCATTCTCAGAAACTATATGAAAACAACTATTAAACACTTTTTACACAAATAAAATGACATCTAAATAACTGGGCAAGTGTCAGTTACTCATGGGTAGGCTGAGCTTATGTAATCAAAATGACAGCTCTACCTAAATTAAATTATTTTTAATTCCATACCAATCAAACTACCAAAAAATTACTTTAGTAATTAAAAAAAAAATAGTAACTAAATTCATATGGAGGAACAAAATATCAAGATTATCAAGGGAATTAATGAAAAAACGGCAAAAAGGCCTAGACAATAACTGATCTAAAATTATATTATAAGGCAGCAGTCATCAAAACTATTTGGTATTGACTAAGACATAGAATTATGGCTCAGTGGAATATACTGGGTACAAAAAAATAGTAGTAAATGACTATACTAATCTACTGTTTGATAAAGTCAAAGATTCCAGCTTCTAGGATAAAATTGCTAAGAAAACTAGAAACTATGCATGGACCAACATTTAATGACCAGAATAAAGTTTGTAATGGGTACAGGAGTTAAACAAAAAGGTGATATAAACCAATTAAGAGAACAAGGAATAATTTACCTGTCAGATAAATGGAAAGTGGAGCAGTATATGACCAAAGAAAAGAAGAGAGAACATTGTAAAAGACAGAGTGGATTTTTTGATTACAATAAATTGAAAAGATTTTGCACAAATAAAACCAATGTAACCAGGATTAAAAGGAAAAGTTAAGTTGGGAAACAATTTTTAATTGATATTTTATTTTTCCAGAAACGTGTTATGAAAGTTTTCAATATTCATCCATATGCATATACATATTTTTAAATTACCTAATTTTCTTTTACCCTCCACCCTCCCTTCCCACTCCCTCCCCTCAGCAGTGAATATTGCACATACACTTTTGTGTTAAACATGTTTACAGATCAGTCATTTTCAGTATGAGGCATTAGGATTGAAGGGAAAAGAGAGAAAACCATGAGACGGGAAATAAATAAATAATTTTTTTAAAAAAAAGTGAATGTAGTGTTCATGAGATTTTGAAGGGCTTTTTTGATTTTTGTTTGTTTTGTTTTGTTCTCTTTTTCTTCCTCTGCATGGGGATAGCATTGTCCATAGCTTGTCTTAAAGTGTTGTCCTACCTCTCTGAACTGCTGAGAGGAGTTGCATTCATTCATCCAGGTTGATCAACTCACAATATTGCAGTCAATGTGTAGAATGTTCTCTTTGTTGGGAAATAACTTTTATAGCTGGTGTTTCTGACAAAGGAGTTATTTCTAAAATATATAGAGAACTGAGTCAAATTTATAAGAATATAAGTAATTCCCCAAATGGTAAATGATCAAAGCATATGAAAAGGCAATACTCAGATGAAGAAATTAAAGCAATCCTTAGTCATATGAAAAATATTCAAAATCATTATTGGTTAGAAAAAAATGCAAATCAAAACAACTCTGAGGTATCACCGCATTCCTATCAAATTGGTCAATATGACTAAAAAAGGAAAATGATTACTTTTAGAAGGGATGTAGGAAAACAGGGACACTAATACATGGTTGGTGGAGTTGGTTGAACTGATTCAACCTTTCTTGAGGCAATAATAGTGTGCATCCCCTTTGATCCAGCTATTACTAAGTCTATATCCCAAAGACAATATGAAAAAGGGCAAAAAAGTTACATGTAGAAAAATATTCGTAGCAGCTCTTTTTGAATTGGCAAAGAATTGGAAATCGAGGGGATGTCCATCCTTTGGGGAAGGACTGAACAAACTATGGTATATGAATATGATGGAACACTATTTTTCTACAGGAAATCATGAGGGACAGGACTTCAAAATAGCCTGGAAATACTAGCAAAAACTGATGCTGAGTGAAATGAACAGAATCAGAAGAACCCTATACATACAAACAGTAGCACTGGGTGATCGTTTGCTAATTTCTGCAGTACAGCAATCAAAGATAAAAATAAAAGACTTCTGATGGAAAACACCACCTATATCTAGAGAAGAAACTGTGGAATTTAAATTCACACCAAAGCTTACTATCTTCAATTTTTAAAAGTTTTATGCTTTTTTCTTCTCCAGTATTTTGATTTGATTCTTCTTTCACAATATGATTAATATGGATCTATGTTTAGCACATGTATAGTCTATATTGGATTGCTTTCTGTAAGGGAGAGGGAGGGAGAAAACATGTAACTCAAAATCTCATAAAAATATTGCTGAAAAACTATATTTGCATGAGGTTGGAAAGATAAATAAACAAAATATTTTTTAAAAGAGAAAGGTAAGCAACATAGCATCACAGATTTCAAACTGTTATGGCATAGTTTTATTTTAAATCCCCTAATTATACAATCAAGGAAAATGGAGAGAGAAGTTAAGTGACTTGCCCTAGGTCCTATTTAACAGCAATAAATGGTTATGAATAAATGACTAAATTGGAATTTAAACCCAAATCCTGACTCCAAATCTATCACTCTTTCAGTTGCAACACAGTGGCTAAAATGTGGTTTGGAACAAAATGGAAACCTCTACGAGCCAATATAAAGACATTTTATTTTATTGTACAGGAAATGAGGACTTGTTGGGTGAAGGGAGAGGCAGGAAAAGTGATGGACAATGAGAATCTGAAATAGGATAGTGACGTTGTGAGTTAAGAGAAAGTTGCTCCTATAAGAGCCTGCCGTGATAAAATTGGCTAGAGTTTGGACTGTGAACTGAGGAGGTAGAAAGAGTCAAGAATGACCCTAAGAGACAGGACACTAGTTTTCATTATAAGGGAATGAATAGAACCTTTATTATCACACTGTGAAGCCAATTCTATCTAATAATAGTCACAAAGAATTAATTAAATGACAACTTGTACTTGGCAATCTCATATACAATGGGCAATGTGACTTTAAAAAGATTTTGATAAGAAGCTTGTCAGCCTAAAATATGGAAGTAACTTTAAGCCTTTTTTCTTTTTTTTTTGTTGTTGGTTTTTTAAGATTTTATTTATTTTTTATTTACACATTATTAAATATTCTTGTTCAAGAGTAAACATAATACCCCCTTCCCCGCAAAAATATAAAACCTCATGAGAAATAAAATAAAAGAAAGAGAAAAAATGTGTTTCAGTCTGTGTTCTGATACCATCAGCTCTGTCTCAGGTGGATCACATTCTTTATCATAAGTCCAGCAAAGAAGTTACTTCCATATTTTTCCACAGTTGCTGTTGTTGATTGTAATTCCCTCCATCCATTTTTCCCCACTACCACTATTATTACTGTGTGTAATATTTTCTCTCTCCTTTCACTTTGTCAATGTGCTGTGGGTCAGCCAAGTGTTGTAGTGGATAGAGCACCAGCCCTCGGGCCAAGAGGCCCCAAGTCCACATCCCACCCCAGATACCCAGTAACCCCCTGGCCCCGGGGTCCTGACAGGCCACCCAATCCCAGCATCTTGCAAAAAGTAAAAAAGAAATTGTGTTATATCTGACTATCCTCTCCTATGATCTATCCTCTCCTCTGTCACCCACATTTCCCCTCCCCCTGTCCCCCTTCTCTTCTCTTTCCTCTAGATTTCTATACCCTATTGAGTGTGTATGCTGTTTCCTCTCTAAGCCATTTCTGATGAAATTGAAGGTTCCCTCATCCCCCCTCACCTTATCTCCTTCCATACATGAAATATCTTTTATATGAAATATCTTAGCCTATTCCACCTCTCCTTTCTCTTACTCCAAGTACTTTGACTCCATTTTTATAATATATTATATCTTCAAATGCTGCTCTCTCCTGTGCTTCATCTATAAAAGCTCCTTCAATCTGCTCTATTAAATGAGAAGGTTCATTTGAGTATTATCAGTATCATCTTTCCATGCAGGAAAAAATGCAGTTAATCATCATTAAGTCGCTCATCATTCACCCTTCTCCTCCACTCTCTATGCTTCACCTGAGTCCTGTACTTGAAGGTCAAACTTTCTGTTCAGCTCTGGTCATTTTAACAGAAACATTTGAAATTCCTCTGTTTGACAGAGCTCTCCCTGGTGATCTTCCAAGTTGTGGTTGGTGCTCTCTGGTGTACAGGTCAGCAAACTGCTTTTGCTGCCAGGAGCCACCACTCCCAGGTGCCCTGGGGCTGTTCTGCAGAGGCTGAAGTTCCTTCTCTGGCACAGCCACCCTTCCAACCCTATGGAACAGAATTTTTCCACTATTTTTCAGGTTACCTTGGGCTGGAGAATTGCCTCACTGTATCTTTCTGTAATTTAGTTAGAGTCATAATTTTAAGGTTTTTGAAATATTTTGGAGAGAGCACCTAAGAGAGGGGCTCTTCTCGGGCCACCCTCTTCTTCAACTTTAAGCTTTTTGACAAGGTTTCCTTGGTCTTTACTTTTACATTTGCAATTATCTATTGAGAAATAGTCATGTTAAATCCAGATATTAAACTGGTTAGGATGAGTGTTTCTTGTTACTCTGAAGTTATATAAAAAGTACATTCAAAATTAAAGATGAATATAAAATGTATATGTTTTATGAAAAAAAAAACACTTTTTTTGTAGTCATCACCTTCAAATACATGACTATTATTATCCATTAGTCAATGGCTATACATTTTGTTAAAATGTTTCTTTAGCTTTATTTCTTTTATTTTTTTAAACTTGAGGGACTTGAGTCACTGTTAATTGAAAGTATTTCTGATAGTTTTTATTACAGGTGAAGAGAAGAATGAAAAAGTTTCTTTTAAGTAGAGAATGAATCTTCAAATTTTAAATTATAAAATATATAATTATAAGAAATCATGAATTATCAATTTATAGATCCTGAAAAATCCTTAACATGGTACAACATACAATATACCAGTCTTATAGTTTAATGAACTGAGTCTGAGTTGGGGCAAGGTGATTTGCTTACTGTCACCTGGCAAGTTGGTTATCATATTTCCATATCCCATTCTGTTTCTCTTTCCATGCCTTGTCAGGAAAATATTTCTTCCATATTTCTCTTTCATTTATATATAACTAAAAAGAAGAGTCATTTTCATTTAAATAGATAAACATGTTTCTCAGGAATGCTATGTAAGTAAATCAAAGCAGTGAGGGAGGATACAGATGTCTATCTTCTTATTATTGCAGAACCAATGTTGTTGTGTGTCCTTCATTTCAAAGTAGAACAATGACATTGTGTATGGGTGATATCTTGTCTTGCTAGTGAATTTGATTTAAGTGAGATAGAGGGGCGCAAAGGTGTTAGTTTCATTCTCTTCCAATTTCTTCCACCTTCAGTGGCAAGACAAAAGTCAGGATGACAAGTGATGATCTTGGATTCAGTGGATTACCTTGGTGTCTTCAATGCCTGACCAAGCTCTCAGGACTCCATACACTTGCTCCAACCATGTATGTGGTCACTGGAATAAATTGTTCTTATTCACTCGTTGGATTGGAAGAAATCTTCACATAATTGGGTATACCCCTGTCCCATCTCATCAACAAGTCTGAGAACTTTTGGCTACTTTCAGAATGATTGATCCTGCCTGCTGAGATGGCCACTGCCTATGCTACCACTTCTTGGAACCACAGGTGAAAATAGAGTGGGGATGGACACTGAAGGTGGATGAGCAGCCCAGCATAGTGCTCAGCAAGCCCTCACACCAGAGGTGACAAGCCTTCCTGAATACCCCCATACACAATCATTTGATTCAATGAAGTTTGCTTCATGGGAAAATATGATAAAAACCTATGAATAATCTACTGGGGCAGCTAGGTGGCACAGTGGATAGAGCATCGGCCTTGGAGTCAGGAGTACCTGAGTTCAAATCCAGATTCAGACACTTAATAATTACCCAGCTGTGTGGCCTTGGGCAAGCCGCTTAACCCCATTGCTTTGCAAAATCCTAAAAAAAATAATAATATACTACAATCCCTTACAATTACTATAAAATTGAATCATTACCAATCTTCACTTGCATGCAGCTTAAAAGAGTACTGTTTGATCCCATGTGAAGTATAAATAGAGGCAACATTGAACAAGAACATTGGGCTTGGCATCAGAAGACGTAGATCTAAGTCCTAGATCATCTAATTAATAGTAGGAAAATTATTTCATTTCTCTGGGCTTTAGATTCATCATTAATAAAAGGAAGTTACTAAACCAGGTGGTCTCCAAGATGCCTTCCTCTTATATGATATGTGATATTGTATGTTCCATTCTGCATGCCACAATTTAGGGAAGACAAAAATAAATTAAGTCCAGCGTATTTTACAATATAAAATAGACCTTATCAGCGTCAGTTGAAAGGAGTTGCATAACGTAGGAAAGAAGAAAGATAGGAAATTTGATAACTGAACAACAACTTGAAAACTGTGACATAGGAATAATAATTATCTCAATTAATGTTAGAGGTTGAAATGGGACCAACGGATGGCAGTTACAGCAAGGTAGATTCCTACTGGATACAAAGAAAAAATTTAAAGTATTTGAGGATAATATTTTTCAGATGATGTTGAGTATACTTCTTCAGGTAGGTTTTTTTTTTTAGTTTTTTTGCAAGGCAATGGGGTTAAGCGGCTTGCCCAAGGCCACACAGCTGGGTAATTATTAAGTGTCTGAGGCTGCATTTGAACTCAGGTACTCCTGACTCCAGGGCCAGTGCTCTATCCACTGTGCCACCTAGCCGCCCCTCAGGTAGGTTTTAATAAAAAAAAAAATTAGGGAAGTTTGTTTAGAGGATAATGGAGTAGAGGTTAAGGTTACCCTAGAGAGCCTTAGCAACACTAGGATTTTATGACTTTATATGTAAGGGGAAGTGGAGAGAGAGAGAGAGAGAGAGAGAGAGAGAGAGAGAGAGAGCGATTCTTGGAGTCAGGAAGGGCTGGCATTTTCCTACATATTGGCATTGTGACCCTGACCAATTAATTCACTTAGCCTTCCAAGATCCCAAGAATTTTCTAAGTCTTTATGTGGAAGAGTATATGGAAAAGTTGGTTGATGAGGTAATCTCACTGTGATTTCCCTATATTGATAAAATTACAGATCCAATTTAAGAAAAAAAGATTCTAAGACTTTCAATTTTATACTGGTCTAATTATGGGTATATACATACATACATATATATATGTATGTATAATAACAATAAGAAAACTGTATTATCCTGAATTGTGAGGAGCAGCATTTATCTTTATCTGATGTTCATTCTTGAAGAAGACCATGACATCAATAATTTAAAGCCATCAAGAGCACATGAATTGGATTTCAGTGAAGGGGTTGTTTTGCTGGGTCACCCGCCTCATTGTCTCCTCCAGAGTCATCTAGGTCTAATGGTCGGATATAAATCAAAAAGACTGGAGATGGGCCTGCATGTGAGGTAATAAGGGTTAAGTGACTTGCTCAAGGTCACATAGCTAGTAAGTGCCAAGTGTTTGAGGTTGGATTCGAACTCCTATCCTCCTGACTCCAAGGTCAGTACATAATCCACTGAGCTTTCTAGTTCTATGTGGTATGGATACTACTAGTTGGATAGTATGCTGAGTTTGAAGGTGAGAAGACCTCAGTTCATATTTGACCTCACAGACTTACTCGTTGAATGACTCTGGCCAAGTCACTTACTCTATTTGCCTTAGTTTCTTCAAATGAAAAATGAATATAATAATAAAGTGAAGATAGTAGTAGTACCACTTCACAGGGTTGCTGTGAGGATCCATTTAGCACAGTATCTAGCACGCACAGGAGATGCTATATAAATCTTTCTTCTCTTCTAATCATATAGAAAAAGTTTTCAATTCTTAAGTCATTTATATAATTAAGATTATGATTGAGATCACTCTTCCAAAATTATTCTGGAGCAAACTTTTTTTGGGAAGCTAGTTTTCAAGAGCAGTGATGTTATGACTCTAAATATAAGCCAGTGAATCCTATTTTAGCAATCTATTACAAATCTGCAAAGCAATCAGAATTCATTAAAGCTTTATATCCATACACAGTCAATAGATATGTCAACTTAAAGTTCATAATTAGTTGGGGATGGAAATTGTCATGTTTTGTATAGCCATAAAGAATCTTATAGGATGCACTGTCATCAAAAGCAAAAAGCTATCATTTAAATTAGTCAATTATTTTCACTAATTCAGGTCGTCAGTAACTTCAATTTGATATCCCAAAAACACTTTCATCACTTTTTCTTTAGTATTCATAACATTCCTGATTGTGGATGCTTTAAAATGATGACTACTCATTATTCATTCATACAATTAGGCTGCAGATAATTGCTCAATTTGGATTTGAGTAGCATTATTTTGACAAAATAGAAACCTGCAGAGTAAAGTTTGCAGCATAACTATAGAAAAATTTGCCAGCACATGCAATTAAATGTCTGTATTTGTCTTCCTCCTTTCTCCTTTGTGGTCTAAGGTTCAGACCACAAGAAATAAAGAATCATTATTGAGTTCTTTGGTAGAGTAAAAGTTGCCATGGTTCAGCATCATCTAAAGCTCTTAAATTGATGCTCTGTGGTTTTCCTTGAATATTAGAAACTGCGCGTGTTTTCTGGTAAAAGCATATTCTGGTAAGAGAAAAATCTAGACATCAGAGAAGTCTTATTTAAAAAGCTTTTTGTCTACTTAAAAAGGAACACCAGAAAGCAATGAAAATGATGTTAAGGATCTATGATTTCAGAGGCAAAGGAGAAGCAATATTGATATAAAGCAGAGAATACTAGACTTGAATCAGGATTTGGATTCAAAACAAGTTTTAGTAGTTGTTACCATGGGCAAGTCACATCACTGCCTCAAATTGCAAGAAATCTTTTATGTCTATAAGTTAAAAAAGAGTTTGCATCTGTATTTGGAAAGGAAGGGAAGAAGGGATCAAGTATTTATTAAATGCCTATGATGTGCCAGGTTCTTCGCTAAGGGCTCTGCAAATATCATCTTATTTGATACTCATAATAATTTTATAGTTGAATCAACTGAGTCAGAGAGCCAATAAGTGCCTTATGCAGGGTCACACAACTAGGATAGGTCTAAAGCTGAATTTGAACTTAGGTCTCCCTGATTCCAAGCTCAATGTTTGATTACTCAATTTCTCATTACTAAAATCACACATCTAGATTAAGAAACAAAATAAAACAAAAAACTAGTTGACAATAACACAGAGTAAAACTGTGACAATTAAACATAACATGACCTATGGCCTTTTGTACTATAAGATCTATTCATCAATGTCTTCACTCAATCTTTTCAAAAAGCTCAGATTCATGTTCAAATTAAAATTTCCTTGCTAAGTACTTTAGGAGTTATACCTGAAGCACCAGTGCAACCTGAGTCAACCCTTACCTATTAGATTCAAGATCATATACCTTGTACCAATGATGGACTTTGTCTAATCTGTTAAGGTCAAAAGGATGAAGTAAAAATAGCCCCGACTGTACATGAAGGCTCTAGTCTCAGATTTGCCTATGTGACTTTGAGAAAAATAACTTTACTAGATAATTATATTAGCAAAATGATGAGATCGATAGTAGTTAAAAATATTTGTTGAAATGAATGTAATGAAATACATAATTGAGGTCTCCAAAAGGCAACAGGTTAAAGTAACTAGTTGACTCATAGACTGAGGGTCAAAGGATTGGGGCTGGAGGTCAGTTATTCCTTTGACCCCCAGATTTACCTGGAGCAAATCACTGAAATCACTGATATTTTTTATATAAGAGGATTAGAGTAGATAACATCTGTGTCCACTTTCAGATATAAATCTATGATCCAATAATGTTAATATTTCCTCTTATGTAAATTATCTTTGAATAATCAGGGTCAACTATACTTCCTTACACATAACCATTCAAAACAAATTTACTAAGCTGAATACAATGAGAGAATTTAGTAGCTGCAAATAAACTTTGAAAAAATAAAAAGCTTAAGATGTTACCAAAAATTCATAGCTAATTCAATCATTACAATTCTAAAATTGTTCTGTTCTTCAACTCTTCTTGATCAAACAAAGATTCATTTTAAAAATTGTTCCAGCCCTCATGAACAGACTGAAGGCTGCTAGCCTTAGGATCGAGTTCTTAACTGAAGCCAAGTCATTTATTTGCAAGGGATTTTTTTCCCCTACTGCTAATATCCCTGTGATTCTGGAGTTTATACTCTATTTCCCCACCATTTAAAGGAAAATCCCTGGGTTGCTTAAGTGGATATTTATCGGTCCCCCAACTCCATTTTTAGTTACATTAATTTATTTTCACTTTGCTTATATATACTCACTAGACTAATTTTCCCTCTCTTACAGATTTCTCACAGATGCATCCATCTGCCTAATATACACATCTCTTGGTTAAATTTTATTGCTTTTTAAAAACCAGGCAAGTAAATTGCTTTACCCCAAATGCAGAAGGATTAGACGAACTTTTTTCCTTTTTCTTTTTGATCAATTGACTGTATCACTGATTTTGAATCCAATGGTCCTCTAATAATTGAAACCATCAGATCCTAAATGATGTATGTGTAAGTAATGCTCCATGAAGCATTTTCCTGAAGGACTTTGCTAAAATTCTTCAACATGACTCAGTCAAATGGATATTCCGGGTAACAGCCTTAAATATTGTACTTTCTAGAATCTGAAGTTTACATTTTTCTTTTTTTATTAAATGACCACTGTATTTCAAGGTTTTGCCCTTGCAGGTGTGAATGTATGTGTGTTTGTGTGCTTGTGTATGTGTATGTGTGTGTATTGTGTGTGTGTGTCTGTGTGTGTGTCTGTGTCTGTGTGTCTGTGCGTGTGAGAGAGAAAAGTATCTGCTAAAGTCATGTTTTTTTTCCCTATAGAGTTCTAAAAAAAGGATCTAGGTTCTGTTTCCCACAAGGAGAAAAGGTTCTCCAAATACAAAAACTTAACACTCATTTGTGATTCATCAGGCAAAGGAGATCTTCATTAAACTCTCCATTTGTCCTCAGGTCAAAATGGAAATCTTCCAGAAGAATGACAATGTATAGCTGAATGAACTGTGGCTAATGAGCAGTGTGTTTGCAGGAGGTACAAATCACCAAAGTCCAAAAGTCTGAGCATTGTTTTAATGGGGGTTAATCAACTAAAAGCTTCCTAATTCACTCTGTACTTGTTGGCCTAGGTGAGTCTGGCTTTCTGATTCTTAAGCAATGTCATTCTTTTGTATAACTGGAAGGAACCTTAATGAGTTCTGTATTTGGGTTCCAATATTCCAGAAACAAATTATTTGTGAAGTTGAGCAGCACTATTATAGGAAAAGGAAAAAATATTACTATAAAGCAGCTATTTTTCCCCTTTTATGACCATGCATCAAACATTTTAAAGAGTTAAAGAAATATTTTTATATAGATTTAGACAAGATACTCTAATTTAAAATGAGTGGCTAGTGCAGATGTTATGAGTTCCTGCTATTTAGAAAATTTTTCTATGATATTTCACTAATTTTCAAAATGTTACTTAATATCATTAATGAATCTATTATAAAATATTACCTGGGATGTATTATAAGCTATCATGTGTCTGTGAATGAAGGTACAGATTCTCCCCTGCTTACCATGTAGCTAATCTGATTTTCCATATGATCCAATTTTAAAAATTAAAATTTCTTTTTTCAAAATTAAAAAAAAATATATTTCCCCGATTTAGCATTGAGCTCACACCCATACAACAGCATGTACAAGCAAATATTGTTTGCTAGTGCTTTTTCTCCTTTTTTGGTGAACATTTAGGAGAAATAGTAGGAGTTCTCAACTCAGTGATGAATACTATCTCTCAGATTATGTTGAAGTTAGAGAAGGAAGAGGAACAGGGTTTTGGTAGTCATGTTGCTATATCTTGATAGAACACATAAAATTTTGATTCTGCAAAACATACTAGGACTATCTCAGCATATTAACTTCAATGCAATTTAACTTTTATTAATGATCAACTAAAAACTAGACCTTAAGGATACAAAGGAAGAAAAATCAAAATTGATCCTGTCCTTAAGGAGCTTTCATTCTATTTTTATATAGAGAAACCAATATAAGGAAATACGAAGAGAAAAGAAGAATTAAGAATTTTGGGAAGCAGAGAAAGCAGTACCTGAATAGAACCCTGAAGGAAGCTAAGAATTATAAACTGTAGAGATGAGGAAAAAGTTTAGGTAAAGAGAATGAGAGGCAAGAGGAAAGGGAATAAACATTTATATAGAGCCTAATAAAAGTCAGGAATCATAAAGTATATTATCTGATTCCTAATATCAACTCATTTGATCTTCATGATAATCCTGGGAGGTAGATGCAATTATTATGTCTATTTGTCAACTGTGAAAACTGAGACAAATAGAAGTATAGTGACTTGCCTGGGGTCATCACAGCTGGTTAAATATCTTCCTCCAGGACCAGTTCTCTATTCACTATGCCACTTAGTTATCTCATTGATTAAGCAAAATTTTTTTTATATTTTCTTAATATATTTTTGTCCATTTGACCCTGGCTAACAATAGTGGAAGGAATTAATCCCACTCTTTGGATGCAATTTAGCAGATAAAGAATTTCCTTAGTACTCAAGTAATAATATCAGGGACCTAGTTCTAAGAAAGAATTCACCCAAAAGATCTTATCAGATGTCTTTTGCATTGCAATTTCCAAATATATAGAGACAAAGAAAATACCCTAGAATTAAGATTAAACCTCTGTAACCTCTCTACTATAACTCCATACCATGGAAAGCTGTTGATAATATTAAATATTTATTACATATCTATAATGTGTTCCACATTTTGAAGAATCAAAGAAAAACAAACAAGAAAATCCTTTCTTTCAAGGAGTACACAGTTGAAAGGAGGAGAATATGCAAATAACTCTATAAGAGAAGATTATATATATATATATATTTATATATATATGATAAATCAAAAATCATTACTAAGGCTAAGCACTAGGTTAAGGAGGACAGGGAAGGCTGACACCTAAGGAAAACCAATGAAGAGAGAGCAAATTCCAAGGATGGGGGATAGTCAGGGAAAAATGCATTAAGTTGGGGTAGCTAGGTGGTGCATTGGATAGAGAATCAGTCCTGGAGTAAGGAGGACATGAGGTCAAATCCAGCCTCAGACACTTAATACTTAGCTGTGTGATCTTGTGACAAGTCACTTAAATCCATTGCCTTGCAAAAAAAAAAATTCAATAAGTATGTGGGGAATATATGTGTAAGGAGAAAGGAAAGTGAGGAAGACTCCATGTTATGAAAGGTTTTAAAAATCAAACAGATAATTTTATATTTAAATCCTCAAGAAAATAATCACCAAAATTGATTGAATAAGGGGGAAAGTATGATATGGACAAAACTGTGTTTTAGGAAGATCAATGGTTAACATAACACAGGGAGGCAGTGTTTGTGTTGTTTTCCATTCTTGGTTTCAAGAAGAGTGGGGTTCAGTTCCAACCTTTTCACATATTAGCTATGTAAACTTTAAAGACACAACTTTTCTGTACCCCACACAAATCTCTGAGACTACAAATGACAGTATAGTTGCTGATCTGCCTATATAGAGAGTTTTCTCACCACATTACAGGTCCAATTAAAAAAAAATAGAGGGAAGGATTGTAGGACAGCACATTAGGGTCACAAAAGGGCATTATAGAATTGTATGCAAAATTGTACTTCTATAGTTTTTTCAAAATTTAGATTTTTAGAATTATTGTGTTGGAGTACCATCCTTTTGGAAAAGAGGAAAATTTTGAACCAAGAAACAGATGTGTTAGCAAAAAGTCACATAACATAGTTGCTTGCTTCATGACTGCCTTCTTTTTCCAAGATCTAATCTTCTGACTGGAGATAATGGTACCTATTATCCTAACATTCTATATTGAATTATCATACTGGGAATCTCTTAACAAAGTTTGCCTGAATTCAATAATCCCAACTAAGCTGAATAATTGCCATAGGAGTCTATGGGACTGAATAAAAAGAATTATTTGTTGTTTAGCTGATTAGTCATGTTTTATTTTTCATGTCCCCATTTGGGGTTTTCTTGGCAGATATCAGAGTGATTTGCCATTTCCTTCTCCAGTTCATTTTGTGGATGAGGAAGCTGAGACAATCAGGGTTAAGTGACTTGCCCAGGGTCATTGTTTAAGGTTGCATTGAACTCAGCAAGTTGAGTTTTCCTGACTATAAGCCCAGCACTCTTTTCTAAGCTTTCCTGAATAAAGAGAGTACAAGTTTGAATATTTAAAAAAAAGCAAAAAAAATCATGTCTTCAAAATCCATTTCTTCCCTTTACTAATTGTGTTATTTTGATCTAGTTCTTTAATTCTCCTTGGATCCTCAGCATCATTATTTATAAAATGAGGTTAGACAATATGGACCCTGAGGACTCTTCAAACTGTAGAATTTAGAACCTATGACCCATGATGTATTAGCACTTGTACTGGTGTTTATTCAAAATAACAAATAATAGAAATTTAGCAAATTCATTATTGAATACCTACTATAGGCAAGGCCATCTTGTACTGGATATAGTAGGTAATGATGATTACTTATTGCTATACTGTTTAAGAATTTAATCAATGATACAATTAAATATATATAGCCTGTGCTCAAAGCAAGATAGATTTTGTTCAGTCACCCAAGAAGACAGAGTTTCCATTAGGACTAATAATGCCATTAATATGATAAAAAATGAAGATTTGATTTACTTCACTTAGCTTACCTTTTGATGTCCTTTAGGTGACTGATTTGTGAGAGGCCACCTTTCTCTTCCTGTATGTGACTTGAGTATGAATCCATATCTTCAAGATGCTCTAAGTCATGGCAGCAAACTCATTCAGAAGAAAAGCAATTTACAGAAATTTTTTCAGTATTTAATAATTTCCCACCTCCAAACTCATTTGAGTGAATGGACAAATATCTTAAAAGATCTATAATGAAAAATATCTCTCAGTTTTCATTAATAATTAGCAAGAAGACAAAGATAGGAAAATAATGCCAGAGGTCACTGAAAGTTTTGATTTCATTTTAAAGACATTATTTTCCATTGCTAAAAAGGTCTAAATAGGTTGTAGAAAACACTTCCACAACCTATTATCTATGCTTTTGAAATAAACAACAAAGACTGCATTTATGAACGTGACAATTATTTTATGTATGTCTATGGGTAGAAAATCATAAACCACATGAGAATGTACAATTCCCTCCTGCTATTCAGGGATTAAATGTCAAGAACAGAAATTTATTCTTCATTACTATTTAGCAGAATTTTATTATTATTGCCTAGGAGAGGGCTAGCTCAAAAGATCTGTTTGTTGGTTTAAATGATTTTTGTGATGTTTTAAAAGAACATCCTGTGTTCTTGGCTCCAATTTTAAATGTCTGTTTCTGTCTATGAATCTGAACTCTGACTTCTCT